>NC_135482.1:82900358-83207525 GCF_052094955.1 Ictidomys tridecemlineatus | reverse complement strand
TCAAGAGAAGTGCAAGTTGCCCTCTTTTTTTTTTTTTCTATTTTTTTAAATTTGTTTTAATTAGTTGCCCTCTTCTTAAGTTGGGTAGTGGTAGTGATGTGTACTTATCATGGAAAAGTGTGGCATGTTTCATTTGTGTTTGTTAGGACTGAAAACCTGAGATGTCTACTCCAGCTTGATTTTTAGCCCTGGCTTTAGGCAGTTTTCCAAATGTCTAACTGCTTACTACTTTCAAGAAATTGTGATATTGCAGGGAGCTTTGGTCAGGAGAAAAAGAAGGCCAAAAACCTTCCTAGAACAGTACAGTCCATCCAGTGACCTTTTTAAAGAAACAACTGAAATTCCTTTTTCAAAGGGGCAAAAATGCTAATAGAAACCAAACAGAAAATAAACCCATTCCACAAGTGGTGCCATTCAAATGACCAGGGGAAGGGGATGTGGAGGTGGGGAGGGTGGAAGGAAAATTATCCCTGGGAATGTTATTTGAAGCTCCAAGCTTGTATATTTTGCTCTTTGATAGTTGTGAGTTAAAATGGGGTGATTTTGCATTTTTAAGATTAAAAATTAGCCAGGACTTAAGACCACTGTGTACCTTTTCAGGTGCCTGTGTAGATCCTCCCAGAATATCTGCCTGGTGCTGTGCTGTGCACTTCCTCAAGACTACCTCACATTGGCTCGGCTCAGAGACTCCTGCGTGCTGAGGTGAGTCAGAAAACTTGTACTCTTTATACGCATCCTGGAAGCATAGTATTTTTTCAGTGACATTTATAGGTGTATTCATGGGGGAACTCAGGAATCATCATTTGTAAGATGTTTTAATTTGAAAAATACAAAGTATAGTTAGTAATGGTCTTGCCACCATTATAGAATTTTTTATTCTAAATTTGTGATGACACTAAAAGCATCTTAAAACATGGTGTAGGGTTCAAGTTTGGAGTTTGAAACAGAAGTTTTTGAGGTGGTATACTGCTGGGTTACTGTTCTCACGACTAAAAGGCTCAAGGGTCACTCCAGTAAAACTGGGCTGACTGGGCTGCGCAAAATAACCACACAAGAGACACAGATACCTTTTTGTTTGGGGTCGCTGTCAAGACTCCTCTGACCTTAAGGGTCTGCAGGAAGAGAGAGAGAGAGAGCGCACGCGTGTGCTGACCCCTTTTATTGAGGAGAAGCTATTCAAATGAGGCAAGGGGTCAGGTTTCAGGGGGCTGAGTCTATCTTCATGATGTCCACTGTCAGCAGGTTGACTGATACCTGGGTAGGCCACATCCAAGGGCACAGTAAGAGAAGGGGACACACACAAGGCACTTCCATGGAAGATTCTATCCTAAACAGGGCAAGGGGTTATATTACAAAGGAACAGGTGAGCATAGCTTCACCCATGGGGCTGTAGCAAGACATACCCATGCACGAGACACGGACCCTCGGATCCAAGAAGGGTGGGGAAAACTCTGCCACATTTCTGCGACTGAGCGCCTCAGCACCCATCCAGGGAGTGTGACTTAGTCATGTGTAAAGTTGGTCTCCCACAGCATACCACTGCTTTTGGGCTTTCTAAACACTTTTATACTGATGTTTTGAATTGGTGGTCTCTTCAAAAGCAGAGAATTGTAATCAGCAGGGAAAAGTTAGAAATCCTTAATGGGTAACTGGTTTTTCTTATGATTCTCCATGATAATTCTGAAATATCCTGTTGTCTTCACTAATGGCAACAATTGGCTTCATTAAGTAAAAGGGAGCACAAAATCTCTTTAGGGGAGGATGTGCAACCAAAATGTGTTTCACTTGCTTTTAGTATGCTTGCTGTATGTGATCTCTTTTCTCTTGAACATTGAAGTGACTTATTGGTCCCAGAAGGGAAAAATAATTTGACCTTGTTTATACTAAGTGAATCATTTATGAATAAACTGTTCACATTTTATAGGTGAATAAACTCTTTAAGGGTACCAACCAGTTTACTATCTCATAAATTCCTTAGCCCCTCATTTGTAAAAGCTGTGTGCTTACATTTGATGGCTCTCAAAAGGCCTCACATAAATTAATCTCCTCATGAAATAAAAAAATAATAACTTTAAGTCTTCAAGTAATTGTGAGATTATGCAGAGGGACTGAACTCCTAAAACTGTAGGTCCATATCCTTACTGGTTCAGTACTTGTATATATCCTGCTGTAGTGCTTGTGTCATTAACAATAACCATAACTGCAAGACCACAAGTGTATACTAGAAGACAGGGATTCTAATAAGACAATTTTGTCATATCTGTGTGAGAGCTGAAAAGTCCTAGTGAAGCCCTATTCATAATTTGCTGCTATTTGAAATATGTTTTCAAAAAGAAAATCATAGAAGTAAAAAGGACTATGTATGGGCTGGCTTTGTGGCTCAGCAGTAGAGCACTTACCTAGCACATGCAAGGCCCTGGGTTTGATCGTCAGCACCACATTCAAATAAATAAAATAAAGGTATTGTGTCCAACTACAGCTAAAAAATAGTAGCTTCACTAACAAGTTCTCTGTGTGATTGGAGAGTCACTTGAATTTTAGATTTAGCTTCCAATACTGATAAAGCTATGCTGTGAGCTTTCGCTTTTATACTAATTATTTTTTATTTAAGATTTGTGTGTAAGTTGCCTCAAGAGGGACTATGATTCACTCTTAGTGATTAGAATTGTGTGGATTTGGGTTTGAACATTTCAGTTATTTGGTTCCTCTGGAGCACTTGCAGTTATTCCGGTAGGGATTGCATGGGTTGCTTGGAGTTTGCTGCTGAAGAATTTGCATGATTTGCTGTTTCTTCTCAGTTGCTCAATATTTCAAGATTATCAGCCTTTGATGGGCTGGGGATGTCGTACAGTAGTAGAGCACTTGCCTAGCATGTGTGAGGTGCTGGATTCAATCCTCAGCACCACATAAAAATAAATAAAGTTTCACCAACAACCAAAATAAAAATAAAAAGGTTATCAGCCTTTGAAATTTTTACTAACAGTGCAAGGAGACTCTTCTTTTCTTTTTTTTTTTTTTTTCTCTTTTTTAAAGGAAGTTTTTTTTGTTTGTTTGTTTTAAATAACCAAAAGGTCTGCCAGGGCTGGGGTGTAGATATATGAAAAACAGAGAGCTCTTTAGCCTATGAGGGCTAGCTACTGAAGAAGCTGTTGTTCCTTGCCCACAGGAGAGGGTGCCTTCCCTTGGCTTTTCTGATATAGTATCTAATTTTGATAATGTTAACTTTGATGGGTAACAAAAACAACTTTGAGGTTTCATTGTTGCTACTGTAAAACTATTTTATTTATTTTTGTTTGTTTCACGGGCTAATGTAAATTTTTAATGTCTTACAATCAATATTTCTACTAAATCATATTTTTTCCATCAAGACTTCAGTCCATTTTTCTTTTAGGAAATGATGATGAGAATAATACATACTTTATTTAAACAAGGCACCTTTGTTTAGATTCATAGATCTGAAACTAGGAGAACAGACTTGAAAGCCTGTAATTTGTGTAAAAAGACAGATTCAGTAAAACAGTAAATTTTACAGATTATTTTATTCTTTGTTTTTCTTTCAGTTTAAAATAGGCTATAGTCTTCCCTCAATCCCTTTCCTGGTACCTTCCTGTAAAAAGCATTAGTGAAGGAAAAATAATGATAAGCAGGACTTTACTGCATAATATTTTTTTCAAAACTGCCTTGCAAATAATTTCACACAGTTTCTTTTTTTTTAAGAAAGAGAGAGAATTTTTTAATATTTATTTTTTAATTTTTGGCGGACACAACATCTTTGTTTCTATGTGGTGCTGAGGATTGAACCCGGCCGCATGCATGCCAGGGGAGTGCGATACTGGTTGAGCCACATCCCCAGCCCCTCACACAGTTTGTGGAATGAAGCATACTATAGTATTGTAGTATGCTTCTGGTTGGGAAGTAGTTTAAAAATACTCTCAATAATTTTATATTTTAAACTGGGTATTTATGTATGTTCACGTTAGGTTTTCCATTCATATTATTTTAATGGAAACTATTTTCCATTAAAAGTCAATTATGTTTATTTTAAGGGTTTAGATAAAGATATTTATAAATAAAACTTGTAAAGAGGTGTTTATTGTTGTTACATTCATTTGTATGTACAGATTTTAGAATGCTTAAAGTTATCTTCCAGAGAAGAAACTTGGTAAAGAAAGGGTGGCATTTCTTTTCTGTAATTTAAGTTGTCATAGTAATTTGCCTCAATACACATACTTAGAATCCAGGCTTGAAGAATTTCAGTAACAATAAACATTCCAATTGCATTCATCATCTTTTTTTTTTTTTAACCAAAAAAAGGAGCTATCCATTGTGACTCAAATATTTTATTTCTGTTTAGAAGATGGAGAGCAGTTTGTCAGTTTTAGCACTTTGAAACTTTATTGGTGGAATAGAACTGAAAAGTTCAGCTATTTTTATTTTAGGTGGACAATTTCTGATGATGTGTCACAATTTTATTCAGGTTTCGAGATAGGTTCAGTATAATGTTCATTTAATGAAATTTGAAAAGAATCACAATTGGATAAGAACTGAAGAAATCATATCTGTTTGTTAACATGCAAGTCTAATATTAAGAGTATTATAATCTGGTTTCCATGGAGCACTGATTTTAAGAATGTTATCACTTTCTTATTGCCAACTTGTTAATATTTTTATTTTATAGCACATCACACTATACTGTTAATGATGAACAAATGATTTTAGAAGTTTCATTTTTACTTATAAAATAGAAATTTGTAGTCAGACATTATTTTTAAATATTCTCAGAGTAGGATATTATTTCCAAAGAGAAAGCCTTTTTTTTTTTAAGGATTTTCTTTGTTCTTGCTTTCTGCAAGGTTGCTAACCAAGATTATTCTCCTTAAGCAAGGAATATAAGGAAAAATAAAGAGATGAAAAAGAGAGAGAGTGTGTGTGTGTGTGTGTGTGTGTGTGTGTGTGTGTGTGTGTGTGTCTGAATGCATATGCACATATATGTGTGTCCAGTTGTTTTGGGAAGTTTGGAAAATAAATTGGAAGAGTTTATAGCCAGAATAATTTGTGGAAAAATTATTTACTGCAAAAATGTGAGGAAAAATAAAATCACCCATTATGTCACCCCATTATTTCCTTTTTTCAGATTGTCCTCTAATAATATTTTGTGGAAAGTATCTACAATTTTATAAACAAAATTCATATTCAATGCTAAAATACTAATGGTAGTAAAACATTAGAATTTTATCCATTTCTAGAATTAGTAGTGTGCTTGCTTTCATCATTTGCTAAGAAATAACGCTAAAATATCTAGTTAGTGTGTTAAGTAAACAGATCTTCCTTCCCAGTAATTCTGTGGGAATAGCAGAACTATTGGGAAGGAAGATAAAACTATTTCCATTTAAAAATTTCCAAGACAACTGTAAGTAACAGAGTTTAGTAAGGTTCTATTATAAATAATGTAAATATCATGATCTTTGGTATGTAGTAACAGTAACCAATTAGAAAGTGACAAAAAGGGAACCCATTTATAGGAGCAACAAAGAATATACTAAGGATTAAATTTGATAAGAAATGCAAACTGCCTGTAGGAAGGAAACTATTGTACAATTCTGGGAAGATAGGAGACTTTCTGGGTAGAAAAACAACTCATTAACTGTTTTTAATGTATTTGTATTGATTTATAAGTTTAGTACAATTACAATCAAAATCTCAGTAGGGAATTTTCACAGCTCAGTGTGATTATGAATTTCATTTTATACAATAATTAAGAGCCAAATGTGTTTATAAAGAAGAATAATGAAGGGAAAATTGCAATGCTAGGTAATTACTTAAAAATAGAAAATTGTGAGGTCCTGGGTTTGATTCTCAGCACCACAAAGAAAAAAAGGGCAGGGGGGTGCTGGAGGTGTAGCTTGGTAGTAAAATACTTGCTTCACATGCATAAGGCCTGGATTTGATCTTTGATCCTTAGCAATAAAGGGGCTTAGGGGTATATATTAGTGGTAGAGTAAGGGCCCTGGATTCAGTCCTCAGTTACCAAAAAAATAAATTCATAAAAGTAAAAAATAGTACCATACTGATAAAACATATAAATACTTGGAGAAGTATAAAAAGGTTAGAGGAATGTTGAATTGCTAAAAAATGCCATTGCAAATAATGAATATAAAAATGTAATATACAGAATGACTATCTGATCCTGGATTTGGGAAAGGTGTAGTAAAAGATAGAAGAAAAAGTGAAAGCAAGAGAATGATTCATGTATGTAATTACTTTAAAAATAAATGAATCTTATATATTTAGCACATCACCAAAAGGCAAACAATTACTTGTGGAAGGTATTCATGTATTTATATTCTTTTAATAAGTAGACCACAAAACATATAAAGTTGACCAAATATCTTCAGATTTCATGGTATGCTTTTTTTGGTGGAAAAAAAATTATTGTAAAGACCATTGGGGATATAAGATGGGGGGCTAGAGGGAGGCTGCATTCTGTGTCACTCCTTGACCTGGGATTCAAGTAGTGGGAATATTGTTTCTCTGTGAGTGATTAGAGGACCCCCGATGGCTGCTCCCACACAGGACTAAAGGTCGCTGTGCCCAGGCAGACCTCAGTGTCAGAGCAAAATTCCTGGCCACTCACCCACACAGGAACTCTGAGTGCCTGAGCAGGACCACCGGCATCAGCACCGGCGCAGGACACCCAGCCACTGCCCACGCATAGGAACTCCAGTAGCCACTCCCGCGTGGACCCCCATCTACCAACGTGGGGCTCCCGAGGTTGCCTCCATCTTAGAAAACTGCAGCTACTGCCATAGTCTACTACATGCAGTAGCCTTCACCTGGGGACACTGCACAGCATCTAGAGACAACCACCAGCCACAACACAGCACACCGCAGAGCTGCATCTCTGAATATGCTGTCCACCGCCGCCACCCGGCCCCACCTGTCCTGACACCCCATTGGTGAAAGCAGCCACCCCCATCTTGGGACACATTGCCACCTTTAGTTGGGACAGCCTCCCACTTGGAACACCAGCTGGGGCTTAGAAGCAATATCAGGATACCCTTCTTTAGTCCCCAAGTCCCCCATCTCCTCGGCAGCCGCTAATCTGGCATAGTGCTTGCGGCTGTAGGCCATCTGTAGCTCACAAAACCTGGTCCTGAACTGCTCATTACAAAATAGATCTCCAAAACAGGTATGCAGCCCCCGCCCCCAAGCACAGCCTACAAGACCTCCAGAGAGAAAGGTTTCTGATTGGGAAGTAGAAAGGGAGGGTGTGAGTGAGATACAGTTTTGAGACTAAATTAGAGACTAGGAATTGTGAGGTTTACAGACGATATAAGGAGATAAGACCAGGCACCCACATCATACCACCTGTCCCCAAAGGAGATCCTTGGGATGCAGCCAACCATTGGGGATCACAAGTGCCATCCATTCCCCACATCTAGGAACTATGCGTCCATGACCAACCCTCGCACCCTAATAACCTTCACCATCCTGAGGGTGGAGATACCAGCAAACAACAGACAACCCCACCTATTTGAAGATAAGGGAAGCAGGAAAGATACTAATCTCCAACAAAAATAATCCTTGTGAGATTGTTTTTTTCCTCTCACTCCTCCCACCCTCACATCCCCAACATTTGTGAAACCAAGTACTTCTCATGAATTAGGCTACTGAGGACAGTACGTTCTTTATTTTTTAATTTTTCTTAATATTTTGTTTGTTTTTTGTACTCTGTTGTCTTCCCACTTACTTATCTTCCCAAAATCACATTCTCTCTCTTCTGCTACTAATCAACTTCTTTAGATTCTTACATCATCACCTCCTACCCCTCAACATCTGATCATACACCTCACACCCGGTTTTTTGTCCACCATCAGAAACTATAGATCCTTTTGCAAACCTACTGTTTTATATTGTAGATAATAATTGACTTACCATTTCTGTATATTGTGACAAAGCTGTAATAGCAGCTATTTGGTTTGAGGTTGTATATTGTTTGTATTTTGGATCTGTTAATATTGTTCTCCCCTTAAAGGAGAGGTATTGGAAATCCTGCAGGGGCACTATAAGCCTATAGGGTAAAAACTGTAATACCTCATATCTGCAGTGCTAGAAGGGAAGATACACAAACAACATGAAAAAACAAGGGAAGAAAGAGATTGGGGAAAAAACAAAGCACTCACATGGACTGCTGAAACATGCAGGGATTTCCATCCTCATATCAAATAAAGTAGACTTCAAGCCAAAAGTTACTCAAAAGAGATAAAAAAGGACATTTCATACTGCCTAAGGGAACCATATGTCTTTAAGACATAACAATTATAAATATATATGCCCCAAACAATGGAGCATCTATGTTCATTAAACAAACTCTTCTCAAGTTCAAGAATCATATAGACAACACAATAATTCTGGGTGAGTTTAACACACCTGCTTCACCACTGGATAGATCTTCCAAACAAAAACTAAACAAAGAAACTATAGAACTCCATCATATAATCAACAACTTAGTCTTAACAGACACATATAGAATATATCATCCATCAGTGAGTGAATACACTTTCTTCTCACAGCACATGGATCCTTTTCTAAAATAGACCATATATTATGCCACAAAGCAACTCTTAGCAAATACAAAAAAGTAGAGATACTACCCATTCTCTCAGATCATAATGGAATGAAATTAGAAATCAAAGATAAAATAAAAAATAAAAGCTACTCCAACACCTGGAGACTAAATAATATGCTCCTGAATGAATGGGTAGCAGAAGACATCAAAGAGGAGATGGAAAAATTCTGAGAGGTAAATGAGTACACTGACACAATGATTTAAAATCTCTGGGACGCTATGAAGGTAGTACTAAGAGGAAAGTTCATTGCATGGAGTTCATTCCTTAAAAGAAGAAAAGGTCAACAAATAAATGACCTAACATATCTCAAAGTCCTAGAAAAAGACAAACAAATCAGCACTAAAACAGTAGAAGACAGGAAATAATTAAAATTAGAGCTGAAATCAATGAAATTGAAACAGAAAAAAAAATCTGAAAAAAAATTGACAGAACACAAAGTTGGTTCTTTGAAAAAAATAAGATTGATAAACCTTTAGCCATGCTAATGAAGAGAAGGAGAGAGAAAAGTCAAATTACTAACATCCATGATGAAAAAGGAAATATCACGACAGACACTACAGAAATACAGAAGATAATTAGAAATTATTTAGGAAATTTGTTCCTCCGTTAAATTGAAAATATCAAAGGCATCAACAAAATTTCTAGATTTGCTCCGACTGAATCAGGATGATATACACAAGTTAAACAGATCAATTTCAAGCAATGAAATAGAAGATGCCATCAGAAGCCTACCAACAAAGAAAAGCCCAGGACCAGACGGATACACAGCTGAGTTCTACGAGACCTTCAAAGAAGAACTAATACCAATACTCTTCAATTTATTTCAGGAAATAGAATGAGTTTGAAAGTGTTTCCTCTTTTTCTATGAGGCCAATATCATCCTGATTCCAAAACCAGACACAGATACATCAAAGAAAGAAAACTTCAGACCAATATCTCTAATGGACATAGATGCAAAAATTTTTTTAAAAAATTCTGGCAAATAGAATACAAAAACATATCAAAAAGATAGTGCAACACGATAAAGTAGGGTTCATCCCAGGGATGCGAGGTTGATTCAACATGGAATTCAATAAATGTAATCCATTATATCAACAGACTTAAAGATAAGACTCATATGATCCTCTCAATAGACGCAGAAAAAGCATTCACCAAAATAAAGCACCCCTTCATGTTCAAAACACTAGAAAAAAATAGGGATAACAGGAACATATCTCAATGTTGTAAAAGCTATCTATGCTAAGCCCCAGGCCAACATCATTCTAAATGGAGAAAAATTGAAAGCATTCCCTCCAAAAACTAGAACAAAACAAGAATGCCCTCTTTCACCACTTCTATTTAACATAGTTTTTGAAACACTGGCCAGAACAATTAGGTAGATGAAATAAATTAAAGGGATACAGACAGGAAAAGAAGAACTCAAATTGGCACTATTTGCTGATGATCTGATTCTATACCTAGAATACCAAAAAAAAATTCCACCAGAAAACTTCTGGAACTAGTAAAGGAATTCAGCAAAGTAGCAGGATACAAAATCAACACCTATAAATCAAAGACATTTCTGTGTATCAGTGACAAATCTTCTAAAAGGGAAACGAGGAAACTACCCCATTTACAATAACCTCCAAAAAATAAATAAATAAAATACTTGGGAATCAACCTAACAAAAGAGGTGAAAGACCTCTACAACGAAAACTACAAAACACTAAAGAAAGAAATTAAGGAAGATCTTAGAAGATGGAAAGATCTACCTTGCTATTGAATAGGCAGAATTAATAACCTCTTCAACAAATGGTGCTGGAAAAACTGTATGCAGCAAAATGAAATTAAGCCCCTTTCTCTTGCCATGCACAAAATTCAACTCAAAGTGGATAAGGGACCTTGGAATTAAACCAGAGACCCTGTGCCTAATAGAAAAAAAGGTAGGTCCAAATCTCCTCATATCAGATTAGACCTTAACAAAATTCCAATGGCATAAGAAATAAAATCAAGAATTAATAAATGGGATGGATTCAAACTGAAAAGCTTCTTCTCAGCAGGAGAAATAATCAATGAGGTAAAGAGAGCACCTACACAGTGGGAGCAAATTTTTACCACACACAGATCAGATAGAACACTAATCTCTAGAATATTTAGAGAACTCAAAAAACTTAACACCAAAAAACTCCAAATAACCTAATCAATAAATGGGCTAAGGAACTAAACAGATACTTCTCAGAAGGTGATATACAATTAATCAACCAATGTTTGAAAAAATGTTTAGCAAGTAGAGAAATGCAAATCAAAACTACTCTAAGATTTCATCTCACTCCAGTCAGAATGGCAGTTATTAAGAATACAAACAACATTAAGTGTTGACAAGGATGTGGGGGAAAAGGCACACTCATACACTGCTGGTGGAACTGCAAATTGGTACAGGCAATCTGGAAAGCAGTATAGAGATTCCTTGAAAAACTTGGAATGAAACCACCATTTGACCCAGCTATCCCACTCCTTGGTATATACCCAAAGGACTTAAAAACAGCATACTATAGTGACACAGCCACATCAATGTTTATAGCAGCTCAGCTGACAATAGCTAAATTGTGGAACCAACCTAGATGCCCTTTAGTAAATGAGTGGATAAAGAAAATCTGGTATGCATACACAATGGAATATTACTCGGCATTAAAAGAGAATAAAATCATGGCATTTGCAATAAATGGATGGAGTTGGAGAATATAATGCTAAGTGAAGTAAGCCATTCCCCCCCAGAAACAAAGCCAAATGTTTTCTCTGATGTGAGGATGCTGATCCATAATGGGGATTGGTGGTGGGTGGCATAGGAGGAATGGAGGAACTTTAGATAGAGCCAAGGCGAGTGAGGGGAAGGCAAGGAGTATGCGGGTAAGAAAGATGGTGGAATGAGATAGACATCATTACCCTAAGTACATGTATGAAGATACAAGTCTACTTTGTGTACAATCAGAGAAATGAAAAGTGGTGCTCTATATGTGTTCTATGAATTGAAGTGCATTTGGTTGTCGTGTATAACAAATTAGGATAAATAAATTTAAAAAAAAAAAGATTATTTATTGGGAGGTACTGTTCACAGAATTGAACAGCAAAAGAATCATCAGAGTTTCTGGGTAGTATTGAACAGACTGCCATTCAAAAAAAGAATACAAACTAAAGTAGACTTAAGGTTTGTTTGGTTTTTGTATTTTGATGAAAACCTATGTAACCAGTATTATGCTTCTAGAGGTGTGGGGCCCAGCAACCCTGGGAATGATGAAGAGCAGTTTGTCCCCATCATAGTTTGTTTTCTTCCGTTATAGCAGAATACCTGAGACTGGATAACCTGTAATGATCAGAAATCTATTGGCTCATAATTCTAGAGGCTGGGAAGACCATGACCACGGTAGAGCACCTCCTTGCTCCATGGTCATGTGGTTGTAAGTGAGAAGGAAAAATGAGAGAGATTAAAATGGGACCAGACTCACCTTTATTTATTTCACTCCTAAGTGAAATAACAGCCTAATCCATTCATGATGCTGGAGCACTTGTGGCCTAATCCCTCTTAAAGGTAACAGTTCTTAATACTAACACAATGGTAATTAAATTTCAGTATGAGTTTTAGAGGGGATAGACATTCAAGTCCTACCTATGTTTAAACTTCTGCCCCTTTCCCTGTACCCATTATGTCTCTGTAGTTTAAATTTTCAAATATTCATTGTCAATGACACTGAAACAAACTTGCAACATCTTTATGGATTAAAAGGGATAAATAGGACATTACTTTAATTCCTTAGCCATTTTAATGCATTATTGTTCCATTATGTCACTGTAGTTTAAATTTTCAAATATTCATTGTCAATGACACTGAAACAAACTGGCAACATCTTTATGGATTAAAAGGGATAAATAGGACATTACTTTAATTCCTTAGCCATTTTAATGCATTATTGTTCACTTTCTCCCATCTTGACTCCACTGTTAACATGAGCAATTCCACCTGGATAAGGAATTTTTAGGAAATATGCTCAGGGTGAGATATTGTGCTTTTGAAGTTTAAGTATTACTTTCTCTAATATGTTTGTGGTGTCCTTCCTGAACATGGCTGTTAAAGGGATCTTGGTCTTTTTCTAGCAGTATTTATGGATTTGCAGACATTTCCAACCAGTTTGTGACTAGGATTAACTTTGATCTCTGGTGCATAAAACCCTAGGAAGGTCAGACTGTATTGCCCCAGCACAGCCTTGGTCCTGTCTCATCATAGGACATAGACTGCCTGCTGAGGTGAGCATGATCAGACAGTATCTTGGTCTGCTCTTTAATGATTTGCTCTGAGTTCCCCGATAAGCCACCCCCGCCCCAAAATAAAAACACTTTTAAGTTTAAATGAAACTTTATTTTATACTATTTGAA
The DNA here is from genome assembly GCF_052094955.1 of Ictidomys tridecemlineatus. Lineage (NCBI taxonomy): Eukaryota > Metazoa > Chordata > Mammalia > Rodentia > Sciuridae > Ictidomys > Ictidomys tridecemlineatus. Next base: position 83,194,488 of record NC_135482.1, on the reverse strand, counting down.
ACAGTTTCCAGATTTGTTTGATTTCCTCCTTAGAAGGCAAAGATTGATGACTAAAGAAAATTCACAACACACATCTGATACCTTGTATTTTTTTTTTTAATTCTGGAAAAGAAGTTTTTAGCAAAAGCAAAGCATTAGTCATCATCTAATTAAAACAGTTGCTCATTTTAAATAGTAATACAGTAAGTTTAAAGCATATATATAAAAAGATAAAATAAAGAATAAAATTACCCCTACCTTTATTGAATTTTGTTTTCTTTCAAGGTAACTATTGTTAGCAGTTTTGGGGTATCTTTGCACTGCAAAGATGCACATATACAACCTATATTTATGTCTTTAAATTTGTAGTGATGGAGTGTGTGTGTGTGTGTGTGTGTGTGGTGTGTCTTTGACTCTAGATTCATTCAGATTTATTCCTTCAATGACTAGAATAATCTGTTTTTAATTTGTTACTTTGAGTTATACATGACAGTAGAATATATTTTAACAGACCAGAATAATCTCAAAAGCAGATATGATTATTAGATTGTAGGTTGAATTGGTGAGAGCTCAGTATAGGTTTCTTGTTGCTTTGCATTTTTACATGTGACTGAGTTTGTATACATGAGGTCAGTATGTAACTGTCTGATAAATGTGGAACAACAATTGATTCTATTCCTGTAGTCTTAGTCAAGTCATTCTATGGCCTAGTTTCTATCACTGGGTCTCTGTCTACCTGGATGCAGTATGGAAAACAGAATCAAAATACAAATTAAGTTTTTGTAAGATCTAATAAGATAACTTCACAAAGGTGATAACTTTTGCCCCTGATGTTGGGCCTCATGAGCACTCTACCACTGAGCTATACCCTCAGCCCAAAGGTAATATTTTTCATCTAAGTGGACCTCATGAAAGTTATAAAACTAGTATAGGGTGGAATCCATGGTTTCTCCCCTTTCAGAACATTTAATATCGCTATGTTAAAAGGTTCACAATCCATAGGGAAATATGGCTTTTAATTGCCTTATAATACTATCTTATGCCAATCATCTCACTTACTCACTCTCACACCCTTCTTTTATTCTTCCTCTCTCAGATTTCCGCTAGGGTAAATTGCTCCTTAGAAAGTTTAGGGAAACATGTCTTAAACCTCCTTTTTAAATGCTTGTGACAGTCTCCCCATCATCTTTCTGAGTCAGACTTCTGTCTTTGACTTGCCACCAGTTGTGTCTTTTGTTTTTGTCTGGTTATACCTTTCTCTTTCATTTCTATTAAATAACATTCATGCTTAGTAGACCTATTTAGTAGACCTACCAAAGACCTAAGAGAAGAAAGAGACACACATTTCAGCAGAAAGGGAAGCATTAATTTCTTCCTGGCGTCTGGCTTTATCCATATTGCTCATCCTCTTTTTTTATCGCTACCCTTCAGGATGTCCCAAGGTACAGTGTCTGTGTTCTATAGTCTCATAAATTGCCAAATATCATCTGAGATCATCAGTCTAAGTTAGCTTCTTGAATTAATTAATGGTTGACTTTATGTGCTTAGTTTCACAAAGTTCTCTCTCATGTCTCATGACTTAAAGTTGTCTTACTTAAAATATTAAATATAAGACTATCTGTTTCATTGGTTCCTTGAACATTAAATTTTATATGTAAAGAACTTGGCATATACACTAATCCAAGTCATTATTTTTATTAAAATAATACAGTTTTTTCCCCTCAAACCTCAGACTTGATCCAGACATAGGTACATGTAAGTAGACTTTCACTCTTTTATACTTAGAAACAATTATTCAAATAAGACACTTCGGAGAGTGAAATATAAGGATTATTCATAATTACATGGGATAACAATGTAAACTTTGTCATTCCAATATGTTCCAGGATTCACGTTCACTCCATATATACCCCTAGTTTTTGATTCATGGTGCATGCTCAGAGACAAGGGCCTTTTGTTCATTGTGGTGTAGTGGACATGTGGGACAAAGCAAGATCACATTCATCTTTCTGAACTTTAGTTCTTACTCATTAAAATGAGGTTAACAATACCTATCTCCAGATAGCTATAGAGAATAGATGAAACTGTGATTTCATAAAGCACAGTGTCTGGAAATTAGACACCTGCCAGTTCCCTCCTCCATTTTTGCAAATTGCCTTAGCTGCTGTGATGGCTAAGTTTTGTGTATAGATGTTTCTGCTGCATTATGTACTTCTTACACTTTCTTAGTGTCTGTGTAGTCCATTTTACTGTACAAATCTGTCATCCTGAGAGGTAGTAGTCTTAGTTAGCTACACATGTGATTCCTCAGTGGAGGGTTGCTCTGTTTTGTTTCAATCAAGCACTTTTTGACATTGAAAGGCATAAATAGTAGTATTCAGTAATACACCCATTTTTCTGGTAAACTTCCCTTTTGTGATAGCCCTTCTTTAATTGTCGTGTAAATGGTTGAAATACTGTTTTATAAATATTTCGTGTATGAATTTTTATCTGCGTTTAATACAGACTTTGGGTGAATCAAAGGCACTTTTGTGTACACAACAACCTAATGGGTTTCCTACCTGGCAAGAAAGTCTGTCTGAACTTTAGAAAAGTGATAGAATAATTGGTAATAATACTTATCAATATGGTTTTCTTATAATGTATGAATAACTTCCAATAGTAATACCAAACTGACCAGGTGCAGTGGCAAAACATCTGTAATCCCAGTGACTTTCAGAAGGCCGAGGAAAGAGGATCCCAAGTTCAAAGCCAGCCTAGGCAATTTAGCAAGACCCTGTCTCAAAGTTAAAAATAAAAGGAGCTGGTGATGTAGCTCAGTGGTAAAGCATCCTTGGTTTCAATCCCCATCTCCCACCATATAAAAGGATCAAGGCCTTTTCATCTTCCATAGTTTTGATCTGAATCCCTGCACTCAGACTTGGGATTTCCTCCTGTTTAGGCTTGCAAGAGTCTGTTGGGGTGGGAGTGGAGGAACAGGTATGAAGTGATCACAGTCAGGTTATGAATTCTTCAGCAGCCCACTGAAGAAGGTGCCATGGGGAGAGACTTTGTACAGAAGTGAAGGAAGGCTTCTTGGAGATGTCATTTGAGCCATATGTTTAGAGGTGAGAGGTCTTTGTGGGGTTGTAAGAAGGACTCAACATGTGGGAAGTGGCCTAGGCAAAGCCTGGAAAGACATGTAGGACAGTGTGTGTGGGGAAAAGCAAGTTCAACTGGGTGTGGATGAGTGGATGAGCCTCTAGAGATGGCTGATTTTGATAGAAATAACCTTTTCTTCTAGCAGTGCTGGGTGAGCCTTAAGGTAATCAAAGGAATCAAAATTATTTATAATTAAAACAAAGTTATTTTTGAACAACATAGAGAAGTATTAACAATTCAAAGTAATCTAAACAGCTCTCTGTAAATAGAGAAATTCTCATGCTATTTATTCTTGATAATTTCTTTATAATCTCAAGAAATTAAATATATAACTTCTCATTCTTTTTAAAAGATATTGCTACTTTGAAGTATTCTTTCTTAAAATCATAGGTCTGATTTTAAGAAACACGAGAAGTTATACTGTCAGTCATTTGACTTAATGTTGTTCCCTTCATTTCAGCATGTTCTATGAGCTGCTCTAGCAACTAGACAGTTTTATTGTATGAACTCTGCAAATTTAGCTTTGTCAAAAAGGGAATTGTGTAAGAGATAAAATCATTAAAGATTACATTTTTATGGTAGAACAAATAATGCTTTCAGGAAAAACAAGTTCATATTTATTGCCATTTCAGTTCCATTTTGCTCCAAAGGATTATTTGAATATGTATTGTCAACTTTTATTATAAAAAGAAGTAGCAGTGGTAGTTTTCACTGTTAATAAAGTAGAAAATTAATATAGTAATATTTATATTCTTACCTGAAAAATAATATCACATAGTGACTTTACCAGAGCTCTTTAGTACCTAGTGCCTGCTTTTGTTGGTATTTTGGTTTGGGAAATACTAGAGATTCAGATTTGAGGCTGAAGAAACCAAGACACAGTTGGAGACTGATGGGCTCCCGCTGTACTTCTCTTCTGTATCAAAAATTTCTTTTATTCATTCTGGTGTTCCTGGGGCATAGCCAGTAGAAAAGATCTTTCAATGGGTAATGGTCTCTTTATTCACAATGCCTAAGTAACAATTCTGATTTTTTTTTTATTTTCAGTCAGTCCAGTGTTCTTTCTTGTACACCAATGAACTTTCCTCATTTTGTTTTCTAGGACACAGTAAGTTTACATAGCAGCAGTCCCAGGACTTCAAGTTATGTAAAGTGCCTACCTGTCACTTATACTCCCAATAAATCCAAGTTCCCTGCTGTGTTAGGATGAGGGATTAAATATAAATAGAGGAGAGGACAAGTGATGGAGATCTGGGATACTCAAATATTAAACAGTGATAGAGCCAGGGACACAGAGAAGGAACCAGTGAAGTAGACAGTTCAGTGTCCTGGAAGACAGGTGAAGAAAGGTGATGAGGAGGAAGAAGTGATAGAGGCTCTCATATTTAGCAATGCAAAGGTGATAGCAGCTTTGACAAGAGTAGTTTTGGTTGAGTAGTTAGGGCAAGAGCCTGGCAGGAATGGGCCTGATAAAAAGTGGAAGATGAAAACAGCAAGCTTAAACAATTTTTTTGAGGAGTTTTGCTGCAAAGGGGGACATGAAATTGAGGGTGATCCATGTGGGAAGTGGAATGGGAACAAAACTGTTTGGTTTGGTTTTAAGGTATATAAAATAGCCACTTATCTATTCTTTGACCCAACAACAACAAAAAAGTGATGAGAGTGGTGGACCTAGAGTAAGTACAAAGGGGCTGGCATTGACTTTGCTTGGGACCCCTAGGCCTGCCCTACCGGCTTCTCAGGTATCTAAGCAGGGCCTGGGAGAGTTAATTGATCCTGCCTTCATTTCTGAGGCCCCTGGGCCAGAAGGCTTTCCCACTCTCCAGGATTTGTTCCTCTTTCACATAAGGGGTTGGGCATTTACCAGCCAAGGGCTTGGGCTTTAGTCAGAAATTGAGTAAGAAATTATTGAGGAATTAAAAGGGAAGGTAGAACCAATGATGCCTTCTCCTTAGACAGTGACTTGGGAATAACTGAAGTTTTCCTTCTTGTCCTTCATGACCATTGTCACCAAGATGTCACAGGACCTTTAGAATAAGGCAACTGAGCCACCCAGAGGGGCACAAAATGTAAGGAGACATCACTCTCAGGATTGTGCAAGGACAGTGCTGGCACCTGGGAGAGTTCTGCCTCCTTACATGTTGCATACTAGGTCCCTAATTGCCAAACTCTAATTCCTCAAGCCCTGGGAAGGCATACTGTTTATTTCAGGGCAGTAGGAAAGCTCTCTTTACCTAATTGTCTATTCTTATGGTACCAATTGCAGATTAATTTAATATTCTTAGTTTAAACTGATATTCCCTTTCCCCTTAATATCTGGTTGACTTCTGCCATAAAGAAAAGAAAGATGACCTGGTGAAGAGGAAAAGAAATGCTCCTGAGATGAAAAATGTTGTTGCTGTTGGTAGGAGAGAGCAGAGAACGATTGGTTGAGGGCCTTTATACAACCAGCAGGTAACATGAGTGACATCCAGATACCCAAGAGGAGTTAGGGTATAGAAGGGATATGATTCAGGATCAGGCCTCGTCATGAAGGCTAGAATAGAAGCAGCTCCTCTCTAATACACTGGTCATTTCTAAGTGTTGTGAGGACTCTAATACCATTTTGTCTCTTCCTTCCTTAGAATTTAAAGATGATAGGCATCATTGATCTTGTTAATTGTGGAATTCTGCTGCAGTGCATATCCAAAAGAGCCATCTAAGCAAATAGCCCATATTCTCATTTTAGAAACCAAAGGAAACCTTACAGTAATAGCTACAGAACCCAGAAAGGATTCTCAAGGCAGAAGTTTTATTGCAGTTTCTTTGGAATGAGACATGATGCTGTTTTGGTTTGTGTTGTCCCAGTTATGTCTAAGAACTGAGTCAGCCATGTGTCCATGGAAAAAGATCTCCACTGAAAATAATAGGTACTAACCCAGTCTGATATTGTGTAATCAGTCCTCTTTGAGAATTTCCTTGGAATTTATTTTCCAAAAGGATCAGTCAGTGTTTCCCAGAAGAGCTTTCTTCTTCTTGATAAGCAATATTATTTTTGATGGTAGTGAATTGTTCTTTCAGGCCTTACTTTCTCTCTACCTTCAATCCTACAAACGCCTGGGTAAAGTAAATATGATGACTTAACATTACTGAGACTGACTGCTGTGGTCTGAATGTTGTGTTCCCCCCTCCAAATTTACCAAATCCACCCATGTGGTGGTATCAAGAGGTGGGGGCCTTTGGAGGTGATGGAATTATGAGGATTCATGAGTAGGATTGGTACTCTTAGAGAAGAGGTTCCAGAGAGCTGCCTTGCCACTTCTGTTAGGCAAGGGAACAGCAAGAAGGCTTCATCTGTGAACAAGAAGGTAGACCCTCATGAGATACCAAATCTGATGGAGCCTTGTTCTTGGACTGTTCAATTTCCAGAACTATAAGAAATTTCTGTTGTGTATAAGCCACCTCTTTTATGGTATTTTGTTACAGTAGCCCAAATGGACTAAGACACTGATCCATGAATTTGTTTAAGTCTAGCGACTTCGAAGTATTTATCATATGCATAATAGATAGTAGGCGTTTAGTACAAGTTTTTTGAAACAATTAGGTACCTTATATAATCTGCCTAATTATTTTCTTAAGACACTAGAGTGTGTATTAGTTAAAGCCCTGGTTCCAGAATGTATAGACTGAAGTCTTGACTTTTCCTCTAAAAAGGTGTCTGATTATAAGCAACTTCTCTTGTGAAAAATGGGGATAATAATAACTACTTCACAGGATTATTAAGAGAATTAAATAAATTGATATATCAGAGCACTTTGAATGGACCTGGCATCTGGTAAACACTTAACAAACGATTATAACAAAAGCTGTCAGGCATTTAATATTTTAAAAGTGAGAAGACCGAATTTCCACTTGTTCCCCAAATAGCCCTATAATTGGCAGTGAATACTTGACTGTTGGTTGTGTGAACTGTAGTTATTTAACCTTTTTGCAGTAAATAGCTTTCTGTGTTTCTTATGAAGAAGGAATAGTAATTGTCCTTCTGTCCAACTTTCTAACAGTATATCAGTCTGACACAAATATAATTTTGCTTATATATTTTTTATATTATAGCTAATCACATGAGTCAAATTTTTAAAAATATGTGGGGATTGTGATCAGCATCCAGATTTGTTCCCCACTCCCCCTTTGGCATCATATATCCATGGTGTTTCTTTCCGTGTGAGGTGTTGTTTTTTTAATATTTTTTAGTTGTCAGTGGACCTTTATTTTATTTATTTATATGAGGTGCTGAGAATTAAACCTGTGCCTCATGCATGCCAGACAAGTTCTCTACCTCTGAGCCACAACTCCAGCCCCTCTTTTCTGTGTGAGTTTTAAGAGCTGTGAAGTTTGTTCAATCTCCTTACTCTGTTTCTAAATCTAAACTTATAGAATCAAAATAAAGGAGAGTATGTCTCCTAGAATACAAAACTGACCAGGTTTCCATGTAGTCCACAGCATGTTTTCTGTAGGTCCTCTTCTAAGATGTCCTGGGCTCTGCCTTCGGGAAGTCGGCAGTTCAGTAAGTGGGTATGGTGCCCTCGGGGCTGCCCTGCCAACTTCTCTCTGTAAGTCTACTTTATAAACCCATTGGGTAATGTGACTTCTCCACTGAAGGCTATCTGGTGGGACAGCACTTAACAGTCCATAAGACATCTTTTATCGGTTCTAGTGTGATATTCCACCAAACCAACAAGAAAAAATACTCTTGGTAGCGTTTGGTAGAAGAAATGAGCCTCCATGTGTTAAGTGAGTTCAGGTTACACAGTTAAAGCAAGCAGTGAGCCCTGATCTCCTGACTCTTCAAATCCTCTGTCCTTCCAATTTTACTGTGCTCTGTCAGTTCACTCAGCTTGGTAAAATCATAGTAATAGGACCACAGCCAGGTCTGTTAACTAGAAATCATTATCATGGAGTTAGAATTCCAAATGGTATCATAAGATCTGGCACTTGTTAGCTGTTAAAACTTTCCTTTTTATAGGAAAAGAACCTAGTTTCCTTATAGCTATGTTGTTTATTCTTATTGTTAAATGTCATAAGTGTTTTCTAACTACCCTCATGTTTTTAAAGGTGTTTTTCCAATATATACATATTTTGTCATTAAAGTAAATCTCATGTGATAAAGTCTTTTCTTTTAATGTGATTAGTGTTGAATAGGCCTCCATTAAGACTCTGAAATTCAGAGAAAAGTATAATTACCAGTTTTTATCCTATACTTTGTAGGTAGGTGAGTAGTCCCAAGAAGAATAAGATCTTTGTAATCAAAATTTTTCTAAACCTCATCAGAGTAGGTGGCACATTTTTATATTACTTGGACAAAACTCAGACCTGTAGCACTGGTTTGAAGAATATAAGAGTGTTGGCCTTGTTTGCATTGGGAAGTTGTGTTCTTTTGTCCTGTGTGAGGAGCAGTGCCTCTGCTCAGTGCATGCAGCCATAGTTGGCTGGTGCTATGTGTCCAGTGGCTTGCTGTGTGAGATAAGATAACCTTATCTCAAGACAGACTCAGTGATCATCAGTAATAAGTTTTGAAAAGCTTAAACTCCTGTAGTAATGCCAGTAAGAGCTATTACTTATTAATTACAGCATAGCAGTCCCTGTTTTATTTTTTAATATACCTTTATTTTATTTATTTATTTTTATGTGGTGCTGAGGATCAAACCCAGTGCCTCACATATGCTATAGGCAAGTGCTCTATCACTGAGCCACAACAGCCAGACCTCTGGCCCTGTTTTAAATGTTTATATCATTGTTATTCAGCACTGACAACTTTAAGGATTATTATTCTCATGTTTCAGCCAAGAAAATTATTGATTTATCTAAAGTCATATGGCCAATAAATGGTAGGGCCAGGATTTGAACAAGGGCTGCTCAGAACTGAAATGTGTTAATGGACAGCTTTAATACTAGGGATGGTAAAATATGTCATGTTACGCTACCTGCACCTGTGGTAAACATAATTGATGATGCTGTGTGTTCATGCTAAGCCTGATAATCCTTTTTAGCATCACATTCTTGGCATCTGTAGTCAATCAGGTTTAGTGGGCAATATAAATATAAAAGATCTTCCTATCCTTGGTGCTAAATATGTCCTAAATTCTAGTAGTGTGTTGAAATTGGGGCAGTATGTTGGAAGAATAAAGTAAATTATTACTTTGTTTAAGAACAAGCATGTAGCCTTTTTCTGTATATGTCTTAATTGGTGTGGACAACTGAATTTAGTACAAGTCATTTCCATTTTTAAGCCACATAAATTTTTTTCTAAGCAAGTTATTATTGATCCATAATGTGTATTTATTTGAAAAGTATTTCTCAAATGGATATTTGAACTAAGAAACAAATTGTGACAGTGTTCATAGAATTTGTAATAATGAGATTAGATCTCTTTTATACAGTTAGCAGAAAGTGACTATGAAGTCTTCATTAAATTCTAATCTTAGATCAAAATATTGATCCTTTAAGAATTGCATTTAAATTATGCTATTTCTATAATTGTGGATATGAAAACATGTTAGGATTAGTACAATAGTTAGGTTTGGTTGTGGTTTTTGTCCTTTTTCTTTGAGACTTTATTACTACTTCAGTTGAATATGGCATTTTAAAAAAAAAGCCACATATAGTCAGGTAGATGCTCTAATCTTGGTCCCTTAAAACAGCGCCTATACCCATCACAGGATTATTGAAGAGCACCTTGGCACAGAGTTCAGGGTTGGGGGGTTTATACAAAAGCCAGTAATATGTACACTAATAAATTATCATGCCTGTCTGCTGTTTAGTGTTTATTTATGGAGAATAATCTCTTTAGTTTTCTCCTCTGAAGTCTGAGACACAAATCTGAGAAATAGGAAATAATTTTAATCAAATATATTTTCATTGGTAGACTGCCTGGTCAGCAAGGAGATTGAAACAAGATTTAGTCCAAATAAATGTATGACGCCATGGAAAATTGCTTATATTTTGTGCTTATCTTTAAAATTAAGTAGGATTGTATTTTAATTTACTTATCTCAATTTGCAAAGAAATGGAAATTTTTCCTACTTATTTTTGTAATGATGATGGTAGGAGAAATATACATAATACCTGAAGTTAGGCTGTATATAGTTGTAAGAGATGCTGATTTGAATGTGCTTTGTAAAAATAAATGAAATAAAGAGAAGTTACTCAGTAGTAGTGTTTCTGTAGTTTTACCATGCTTGTTCTCAGAGATATAATTTCTCTTTTCTTTTTATTGTTAAGGTCCTAGCTATACATACTATAAGAACATGATGTTCCTCTGTAACTGTGACCAGACCCCACTAAGGTAGATGTTACCAGTACTCCATGACCAGTTAGAGTTTATAATGTGTTACCAAGTCACTAATTACCTTTCTTTTCATCCTGTACTTTGACTGTCAAGTAGTCATAGTCTCCAAATTGAGGTTAGGACTTTCAGCTGAAGTTTGACCAGAGACAGGAAGAACCTATTTCCCCTTGAAATACATGGAAAATTCATTCACTTTTGTTTGTTTTAGACTTAAACCTAGATGACATTAGGGGTAGATGCGGGTATTGTTTTGCTTTTTATTTATCAATTGGTGTTTTGTTTCATTTTGAGTTGTTTTGGATTACCTAGTTGATCTCCCAGGCTCTAAAGTCTAACCTGTGCTTGGCTTTGCCTCTTTTGCTTCTGTTACACTGGTCATTTAGATTAAGAATAAGCTTCTCCTTGGCCCAAGATTTTAGGATTTCTCAGTAATCATGGACTGTAGTCCTTATGTCTAGATTTTTCTTGTAATGTTTCTTTAATTTGCCTATTTATTTTTATTTTTATTTTTTATTGGATGTTCAAAACATTACAAAGCTCTTGACATATCACATTTCATACATTAGATTCAAGTGGGTTATGAACTCCCATTTTTACCCCAAATACTGATTGCAGAATCACATCAGTTACACATCCACATTTTTACATAATGCCATATTAGTAACTGTTGTGTTCTGCTACCTTTCCTATCCTCTACTATCCCCCCTAATTTGCCTATTTTTGCTGTTATAAAAAGTCATGATTTGGGATATGGGGCCCAGGAGGGGAAATATCTTTTTAGTTGATAATTTAATCTCCAGGTAAAGGTTTTTGAGAAAGGTGCTTATCAGTAGCAAAGTTATGTGCAGGTTTTATATTAAACAGGCAAATCAGTTTTAGGTAATTATAAATATAAAAATAAATTTCTAAAAATTAACAAAGACTTCTTTCAGAGTTTAAGTCATTTATGAAAAAGTTGTTTGCTGGCAATTGTCCATGTCAGTCCATTTAATAAAATGTGAAAATATTTTCTTCTTTTTTTTGCATAATGAAATTTATTTTTGCCCATACTATTTTATAGATGCTCTTTTACATAATTTTCCTCACATTAATAAGACAGCATAATGAAAATATTATCTGATGTTCATTCATAAATTAAGACCTTTCCTTTTCTCTTTTCATTTCTAATGGTTTGTAAAATTGACCTAATTCCTTGATTTCTCTGCTGTGCACATACTGGGCAAGTATGAGCGTGTTTGCTTCATAAGTGTATTTGCTTCATGTTTTTAGTATTAACCTGGGTCCAATCAGAAGAGAGAAACATCGTAATCTGAACATGATAATTCTAATATAAAAGATCATAAATATAACAGGGGTTTGGAAATTTAATGTTGATAAATAAGAGGTAAGAGAACTCTAAATATTATAGGACTAGCAGATTTACTATTATATAATCTTACACTACTACTATTTGATGTTATATAATATGATCTTATACTATTACTACTAAGGCTGAGATCATATGACTTTCTGGGAGGTATCTTGCCAGTGGCACTCCACTAAAAATCCACCCAAGATAAGTGCTACTGAGTCACTACTAGATTTTGATACTCTGCAGCAGCTGGGCTCTAGAGAAACTCATTTGCCATAGGACCTGCACCCTGGAGAAGCCACCCATGCTGCAAGAGCTGCCGAGAAAGTACATCAAGAAACAGAATCTTGTCTTCTTGTTTTCTTCAGTGTCCCTTGACAAAAATTTCACATGCTATTACCATCTAAGAAAATATTTAAGAGCCCACATCTGTTTTCCTAAAGCAGGAAAAAAAGATGAAGTTGAAGCTCAGAAGCAATCATTGACAATGAACACATCCTGATAGATCTTTCATGATGAAAAATACTTTTCAGACGGGCTTTGGAAGTTTCTGAGAGCGCTTGATCTCATTTCTGCTAAAATGTCTGTAAAAATATTTGAATTATTAGACATATTGGTTTTTCAACCTCTAATGAAATTTGTTAATGCTTTTTAATTGACGTATTCTGTAGTTTTGAGAATCTCCGTGTCACTATAAAAGCCAGTTTTTCTTTAACTTTTTAAGACTTGCTTTATTTCTTCATGTTTCTTAGCCATATCCATTAGCATATGAACATAAACACTACAAAAGAGTTTGGGCATCCACCTATGAAGACCTTTTTCTTGCTTAAAATATTTTTAGAAATAGTTCTATGACCTGGTTACTTTTTCTTAAAGCAGATCCATGTTTTTTAATTAAAATTTTTTGACATTATGTAACTATACTAAAATTTGGCGTTCTACTTCAGCATTATTCTTCTTGGAAAAACAAATAAAATTAATATGCTAAAGTAATAAAACTTAAGGGGCCTGGATTATGGCTCAGTGGTAGAGCGCTTGCCTAGGTTTGATTCCCCGGCGCTACATAAAAATAAAGAAATAAAATAAAGGTATTGTGTCCATCTATAACTAAAAAAAAAATTAAAAATAATAATAATAAAACTTAAAACAATAACATTTTATAAACCAAACATGGGTCCCAGCATTAGTAGTGAAACAAAGAATGTAGTTTTATTCTCTGAGAGCATGATAAGTCAATCACATAGAAACTAAACTCTTAAAACTTGGAATCAGGGACCAGAAATTATATAGTTGGAAGAACCAGCAAAAGGGAAGTGTACCTGAGCCTTTGGTGTGCTGCTTATACCCCATACCACTCTCTGAGGAAAGAGGGCATTGGAGGGATCCTGGGCAAAACCAATGACCTGCCTACCAGCATACTTTTCAGTTCATTGGCAAATTCTTTGTGGCCCCAGACCTGATGTCTGATGTTGGCCTGTTTGGGCAGTCAAATTATTTGAAGTAATTATTCATGAGTGGCTTGAGGAGCTATATCCAAACTTGCCCAATAAGCCATTCTCTTCTCAAGAACTAGTCTAAATTTTAGTGAACCTATCTCCACCCCTACCCCCATCCCCCTGAGACTTGACTTCCACATATTCTGGCTTGGCTATAGTGGCAGAGTGATATATTGTCCTGTAATCAAGTGAATAATTGCAAGAGGTCTTTTGAGTTACAGGTAGCACAGGATTGGATTACACAAAGATGGCTGGAGACTTGTCATTTGGAGAGTGTCTCCAGTAGGACCTGAAGATCTGCTTGACATACTTAGTTACAGAGTATAGAGTGCCCACTTGGTCATGGCCTGCTCATTGGGATGAGGCAGCATATACTCTGTTGTGTTCTCTTCTTTCAAACTAATGTCAGTACCAGCAAAAATTTATCACATGGGATAAGCTTTCTTTTTAAAAATAAAAGTTCTTGAGTTCAACTATTACTTTTTATTTTATTTATTTACTTTTTAGTAAGTTTAGGAATAAAGAGTATGACCATTAAAATATCATGTTTTGTGGATATAGTAAATTGATATAGAAGAAATTTCTAAAAGAGAAGTTCAGATACATTTGAGAAATAGCAAAATGTGCATGTGTATATTTCTCAAATTGCCTACCTTAATATCTACAGCAACCTTTGCATGCAAAAGATACAAAATTATATGTTAAAGAAAATGTAGTTTCATTATATTATAGCCATAACTGTTAGAAATGACTTTGGAAAAGCAAAAAAAAAAAAAAAATTCTTATGCCTCCCAGACATACTAAATAATGTGAATGTTCATCCTGGGTAGGCTTATGTGAAGGGTGGGCATGGATATTCATACTACTAAATTGGGTTTAAAAGAAAACTTGAATTTTAAAAGGATTTGTGATTTGTAGAAGAACACTTAGTTTTTTTTCTTTTAAAGAATGCTTGAATTAATGAAAAGTGTACTATTTAGATTTTAATACCATATTTTTAAATGACTTTCTAGATAATTCTCTTAAAAGGGGAATTTGTTTTTCTTGGTATCCAATGCTTGATAATGGTTTTTAAACTTTGTGTCTTTGGAAGTACCTTTGGGCTGTACCTTAAACTTTACAGCTCCAAGTTATATTTTTAAGCTATTAGCAACAAGAATAAATATAATGATCACATTTGGTGGATGTTTTAAGAATAGTTTTGAACACTATATGTCAAAAGAGTGAATATTACCCAACATGACAAAGTAAATTATTTAAAGATTTTGAGAAGAAAAGCTTATCGTTCATTACCTTAGTGAGTCTTAATGTGATCACATCTGCCCTTTTAAGAGAGATGCAGAGATTGGAGTGATGACGTCATAAGCCAAGGAATACCTGAAGCCACCAGAAGCTCAAAGAAGCAAAGCGGAGTTGGCTCAGTAGAACAGATATTGGACTTTTGGTCCCCAGAACTGAGAGGAAAATCTTTGTTATTTTATATCCTCTAGTTTGTGGTATTTTGTTGCAGTAGCTCCAGGAAATAAATTCTTAGTAATGACAAATATAAAAATAGAGTGTAAATATATAGTAAGCAACCATAAGGGAAAATACAGGGAGATTGACAAGAGTTTTTTTAATTTATTTTAAACCTTTATTTTATTTATTTATTTATTTTATGCGGTGCTAAGGATCGAACCCAGGGCCTCGCATGTGCGAGTCAACTGCTCTACCACTGAGCCACAACACCGCCCAGACAAGAGGTTTTTTTTTAAAGAAAATGTTGTTTTCAGTGATGTTGAGGACATAATGAGACATAAACTATCTATTGTGGAAGTGAAGTAAATTTGGCAATATGGTACAAAATTTTGTAGCCATTAGAAACTATTTCAATCAATAAGATTAAAGGATGACTGGATGACTACAATACTAAGTAAAAACAGGTTTAAAAATTCTTTACATTATAGACCATATTTTAAGAATCTATTTTTTAAAAATGAAATTTTAAAAAAAACATTGTTGAAACTTACTTTTCTTCTTAGCTGTGTAACCTGTGAAAATTTTCAAAATTTTCTTAGCCTCCATTCTCATCTATAAAATGAGGATGAAAAAAAAAAAACCCCTATGTACCTTATGGAGGGACTAAACACTTTAATATTTTTTAGCCATTCAAAATAATGCCTAGCATATTCTAAATGTACAGTATATATTATTTGGTTTTCCTTGTTTATAATAAATATTATAGTCAGAGTTTTAGTCTAAAGAATTTTTTTATTCCAGTTACCTCAAAAGTTTTTCCTTCTTTCTGCACTTAAAATATAGAAATTGGGGGCTGGGGTTGTGGCTCAGCGGTAGAGTGCTTGCCTAGCACGTGTGAGGCCCTGGGCTTTTTCCTCAGTACCACATTAGAATAAATAAATATGATAAAGGTATTGTGTCCATCTACAATTAAAAAAATGAATAAATTAAAAATATAGAAATTGCTTTCTATCCTCATACATGACCAGTGTAACTCCACATCATGTAAAACCACAGTAATGAGATCCTAATTGGAACAAGTTATACTTATGTATGTGTAATATATCAAAATATTTTCTACTGCCACGTAATAAATAAATAAATTAATTAATTAGTACTATAGAAACTGGAGCTGTACTTTGAGAATGGCACTACAAAATGTTCCACTGTCCTACGCCGTAGCAGAACAATCATAATTGGTGAAACTATGTAAAGCTACTGGAAACTGTCCTATGGGCATACAATAAAAAAAGAAACATAACATACACACTTCAAACAATCCAAAAATTTGGTAAGAACAGCTTGTCTAGCACTTGAGCTGTGACACTTTGTGCTATATTTAGTGTTATCAACTCCAAAGCTCATATTGAAAAATTTTTAAATAACTTTATATTAATTTTTTAAAATAATTTATATGTGGTGTTGAGGATCAAATCCAGGGCCTCACACATGCTAGGCGAGCGCTCTACCGCTGAGCCACAACCCTAACCCTCATTTTGAAATTTAATGGCAATTGTAACAATATTACGAGATGGGACCTTTAAGAGGGGATTATGCCATGAATGCTCTGCGTTCATGGATAGGTTTAGTGCTGTTATTGGAATAAAAATATACTCACCTAGAAAAGCCAATGTCCAAATGGCTTCACCGGTAAATCCTACCAGACATTTAAGGAAAAATTAATACCAATTCATCATGAACTCTTCCATAAAACAGAAAAGGGGAGACCTACTTCTCAGCTTATTCTGTAAGGCCAGCATTTTTTCTGATATCAAATCCAGACAAAGACATCACAAGAAAAGAAAACACCACAATAATATTTTTTTTAATGAATTTAGATGCAAAAATCTTCAACCAAACATTTGTGGACCAAATTCAGCAGTATATTCAAATGACCTCTCTACCATGACCAAATGGGACTTTTCCTATGAACATAAGGTTGATTCAACATACAAAAGTAAGCCAAGCTATTATACTATATCAATAGAAGAAATAACAGATGTAGAAAAAGCATTTGACAAAATTTAATACCCTTTCATTATAAAAATACTCAACAAGTTAGGAATAGAACTAGGAAACTTTGTCAACCCCAAATGACATCTAAAAAAGTCTTGAAGCTAACATCATACTTAATGGTAAAAGACTGGATGCTTTCTCCCTAAGATCAGAAAAAAGACAAGCATTTCCACCCTTTTCACTTCTATTCAAAATTGTGTTGGAGTTTCTAGCTACAAGAATTAGGAAAAAAAAAAAGTACTGAAGCATCCTGATTGAAAAAAGAAAAAAAGTAGTAAGTAGAGCTACCTGTTTGCAAATAACATGCTCTGATATATAGAAAATCCTACGGAACCCACTTTTAAAAAAACCTGTTAAAACTATTCAACTTTGCTAGATATACAACCCATACACAAAAATTAGTTATATTTCTTACATATCAGCAATGAACAACCAAAAATGAAATTAAGAAAAAACATCCACTTATAATAGTATCAAAAAGAATAAAGTATTAAGAATATATTTCACAAAAAAAAATATAAAAGACAACCCAAACAACAGTACATTGTTGAAAGAAATTAAAGAAGAACTAAATAAAAAACATCCCATGTTTATGGATCTATCAGTTTCCTCTTGCGAAAGAATGAAGTTGGTCCCTCATATATTGCATATTAAAATCAAATAAACCACATAGTTAAATGTAAGAAGAAAATTATAAAACTATTAGAGGCAAACTTAGGTGTAAATCCTGTTGAACCTAATTAGACAGTAGTTCTTTGGATATAACTTCAAAAGCACACGCAACAAAACAAAAAATAGATAAACTGTGGATATCTTCAAAATTAAAAACTTATGTTTCAAATGACACCATCAAGAAAGTGAAAAGACAACTTTTTCTGTAATGGGAAAAGATGCAAATAATTTATTTGAGAGGAGACTTGTGTCTAGATAACATGAGAATCTTACAACTTAAAAATAAAAAAGACAATAGGACAATCGGCAAAGAATCTGAATAGCGATTTCTCCAGAGAAGATATAAAAGTAAGCCAATGAATAGATGCTTAACATTGTTCTTCAGGGATCAAAATGAAATATCACTTCATACCTATAAAGTTGTCTATATAATCAAAAAGGCAAGTACTATTATTGACTTCAACATAGATGAACCTCAAAAACTATATGCTAAGGAAGAGAAATCGGTTACAGAAGAAAACGTACTATATGATTTTGTTTAGATGAAATGTTCAGAGTAAGCAAATTCATAGGGACAGAAAAGAGGAATGTTTGCCCAGGGCCAGGGCTTTGAAGGGAAATAGGAAGTGAGTGCTAATGAATATGGAGTTCATTTTTGGGGGGAGTAATGAGAATGTTCCAAAAGTGATTGTGGTGATATAGTGCAATTTTGTGAATATATTAAAAACTATCAAGTTGTGAACTTTAAATGGGTAAATTGTATGTCTTGTTAGTGATATCTTATAAAGCTGATAATCAAACAAACAGAAACTGAAAAGCACAGATAATTTACCATGGCTATTAGTAAAGAAAGACACTGAAGAGTCAGCAGACCCTTATTTAAAGAGAAGGCTGTAACTCTAAAATTATGTACTAGTGAATGGGCATGTATTTGATTAAAATTTAATGTATGAAATACTTACTTGTCCAGCTTGGGTTGTAGTTCAGTGGTAGAGCACTTGCTACATGTGAGGCACTGGGTTCGATCCTCAGCACCACATGAAAAAATAAAGTTTTAAAAAATACTTAGTTATCTTGTTTTTATCATTTAATGCTTTAACACACTTTTATGATTAACCAGCCAGTTACCTGTCCTAGCTGTGGTAGACAAAAGGTTTCTGCTATGTGGTTCTGTCTGGCCTTGGAGCTGAGAACTTCCTAGAGATTAGAATCAAAAGTCATTAATATTAAGTCATTAATAAAACCCGACACTTATTAAGCATCTATTTTGTGTTAGGCACATCAGCCATGTATCAGTAGTTGATACCATGAGAGCACCTTTAGTTGTCCAGGGAGAGGGAGTAGAATGAGAAGCATAGATGATGGAACCGGAAATTCAGTAATTAATGTAAACCTGAAAAAGAACAGTCCAAAATGATGTGAGAAGGGAGTGACCAGATAGGTGGAAGGAGCTTAGGATGTTTGCAAAGAAGTGGTCCGAGTGCAAATGCTGCAGAGACATCAAAGAAGGTACAAGGAAATAATAAACTGTGAAAACATGGACTACCTAGCCCCAGATTCTTGGTGAACTTGTCAGAACTAGTTTTTCATTGGGAAAGGGAGCAAGAAGGCCAGTTGATTTGGTGATGAATGTAGATGAATGATGATATTAAAAAGTTGAAACCATGTGTAAATTTGTGTGTGTGTAAAATATGTTTCATTCAGAACTTCTTTCTCTTTCCCATATTCTCTGAGATTGTAGGCTTTTCTCAAAGCCTTCTCTATTTTCTGAATATTCTGTAGTGATATATTTTGCCTTTGTAGTTGGGAAAGTCATTAGGTGTCCAGAAGATACAAGGATGTGTGATTAAACTGATTTGCCAATATGTTAGAATACAAAACTGTACTCTAAACAAGTATTTCATAAAGAAACTACTAAGGATATCTGGGCTGCTAAATATCCTTTCTTTGAAATTTCCTGTGGTGCTGCATGAAATAAGAAATAGTGTGTTTAAAAATGTTTAATCTCTTGGTGTTCTTAGGGTCTATGCTGAATTGTCCCTTGTGCACATACATGAAATTGTTACTCTTGGATTTTACTTCTACCTGTGGTTTTAGCAAGTGGTAATAGAGAATGAGGCTGTCCCTTAACTAATGGGTGGGTAACTTGTGTTGTCAGCTTTTTCCTATTATATCTGGAAGATGGAGTGAGTGAGGAAGGTGTTTGCTGAGCGTGCTTTGAGCAGGGCACTTTGAGGGATTAAGGTTTCTTTCTCTTCTGTTTGATTATAAATATGTATGCTAAACCCTGGGGAGCCATGGCTGATTTACTCTTTTCTTAAAGCCAAAGTTCAGTGTATAAAATTTAGGTTTGACATGCAAAGCTAATGGGGGGAAAAAAAATTTGTTATATAGTCTTAAGCTGAAGGATGTGCAGGAGTGGTTGTAGTTATAATACAGTAAAAAAAAAAATTAAAAATCCAGAAACCTTTTCCAGCTCTCTTAGTCATCTCTCAAAGCTTGGCATCTGTTCCACAAATCTCTCTTCTCCCAGAGAACAACATCCCTTCTCCACTCCCCAGCGACTTGACTCAGCTCTATTAAGAACATCATTTTAGCCTCTCGGGCAACTTTCAGTTCTATTCTCCAATTTTTTCAATATTCAGATTTGTTTTGGGTAGAAAGAGAATAATATTGCCAACATGTGTATCTTTTATAGTACCCCTTTAACAAACAGAGTGAGAAGGGCTTCAGAGCTTTTGTCTCTCTGGGGAAGAGTGGCCTCTGGTGGTTGAAACCATAGCCCCAAAATCACGAGACAAAAGTTTCACTTCACTTCTGCCTAAATTGTGTTCATATTTTGTCTTGTATCATGCACTCATCCCAAATAAATCAGTATATTTTGCCATCATGTTTCTATGCTGCCTTTCTTGTTACTCATCAGCTATTCCTGTTTTCATGATTGATCCAAAGTATTTTCATAACAATTTATTTCTTAAGACTATCTCCTTGGCAGTCTCTTTATGATATTGAAACTTGAATTTTCCCTTTCGGTTAATTTTTTAAAAAATTTTTTTAGTTGTAGATGGATACAATACCTTTACTTTATTTGTTTATTTTTATGTGGTCCCAGGGATCAAACTCAGTGCCTCATGCATGCTTGGCCCTGGCCCTTGGTTAAAATTTTTACCATTCTAATTAGAGAAAGATTTTGCCTATTGGTTAAACTATCAGTCTCAAGCTACACTGTCTGATATATACCCCTGGCTGTTATTTATCTTTGATACATCTATTTTACCAATATATAATTGGGTGGCTTCCTCAGGGGTAACTTGTGTCTGTTAATAAATGGAAGCCAGATTGTCAGTTTTGCTTTCTTGTCAAGTCTTTACTAATTTCATTATGTATGCTTTACTGTGTTTTAAAAGGAGTTAAGCCAACTTACAAAGAGGGTTATACCATTAAAAAAGAAAGTTAATAGGTTCAAAAAACAAAAATGAGGTCAAGGGATATTTTCTTTCTCTTGAGTTATAGATTACACTACAAAATATCTAAATTGTCTCAAAGTTAATTTTAATTCATTTATTTTCTAAAATGTGATGGCATGGTGATTTAACTGGTAAAGTTACCCTTAATGATAAGCAAAAATATTAATGGTTTTTCCCCAAGATCAAAAGAATGTTTTATTCAGGAGAATATTTTTTTGTGACAGTAAAAGTCTGTTTTATTTTTCATGATTTACAGTCCCAATAGAAGCAAAAATGACTCCAATCCACATACTTGCATTTTTTTTCAGAGAAAGTTCTATAAGGTTTTCCGGGATCATTTTTCAAAGCTATCTGTCCAGTTCAGATGTACTGTATTTTTTGTAATCAGTATTGAGTTTGTGTCTGTCACACACAGGATTCTTTTTCCAGCCTGTGATGCTCTGCAGCACTGTTAATAACACAATAGGCAAGATACTGAGACATTTGGTATGAAACAAAAACCCATGTTACCCTAAATGCAGTAGCAAAGATTACTTAAATGAATGATATTTATTTGTCTATAACAGACATCTGTGAATTTTTCTTTTTTCCCATAAAATTTGATTTTAATGTAAAAGATAAGCAATTCCAGAATTGTGTCTGGAACAAAATTAGGACTCAAGAGTATTTCCTCATACATACAGTACAAACAATTGGTTTTCAGGGTTAGTTGTATATCACAAAATGTATCTAAATGATGGCACCAAAAAAACACAAAATATATCTGATTATGCTTAATTATTATGTTCCTGAACTATTAACCATTCTTTAGCTAATCTAAGGCATTCTGGTGCCAAGCCGAGACATTGGCTTTGGCATTAAAATGCCAAGGCCAATGTCTCGGCACCAGAATCACGAGGCACTCACACCTTTGCAGGTTCAAACAGCAATTCTTTATTCCAGCTCTCACACCACCTCCACACAGGTCCAGGGGCAAACGCGTTCTGCTGTCTCCCGCACCAACCACCTACTTCCCGAGGCTCTCTCCAAATCCCATTTTAATCTCACGAGAACTCAATGGGAACAAGCAGCAGGAACACCCTAATCCCAGCAATAATCTTCAACTTCCAACTTCCCTAAAACCCATTATCTTAAACTGGCAACGCCTTAAACTCAAGGAGCCGGTTACTTCCTCAAACCTGATCAGCTCTAAACCCGAATTCGCCTTGGTCCTTGAGCAAGGTCACCTTATTAAAGCATGCATGCAATGTTCCATCAAATGTCCTCTAAGCAGCATGGGGTACGCTTGGCAAGGAAATTTCGATGCGTCATTCCTACTTGGTAATGGCCCTCAGCATAGCAGGTTGTTCAAAAGCAAGGAACTTTGGAAAGTCTATAAAAAAATAAGCTTCTAGCACTGATTGTGTAGAGAAGTATATCCGAAAGTCAAGTTCTGGGACTTTTGGGATTCTTGAATGGCTTAGTCAAATGTTCCCTAGGGACACATGAGTTTTTAGGAGAATGAAAATCACTACCTTTATGTGCTGCAAAGAATTCATAATAAAGTATGTCCTGGTAGATTTGGTTGTATATTTATCTGCTATTTACAGCCTAAGGTGTTTTTAATTCATAAAAACCTTCAAATCCATTAAAAATAGAAGCCAGATAGATTTCGTTAGCATGTACAACACCCTATTTATTTACACCTCTATAATTATTTAAAGCAGGGTTCCTCATGGGAATATCAGCTGAGAAATTCTGTTGATGTTTGAAATGCCTGGAGTGCCAACATAATTAAACAGCGTATGAACACAGTTTGGCCCTGCTCCAATTGTGTCTGACATTAATCCCATATGTCTGTAAAAGCTGTTAGAGTAAACATCTGGACTCTTTTATACCAAAGCTGAAATATTACCTAATGAGTTAAAAGAAAGAGCTTCTTATCCGCACAGATGTACTCCAGACAACAGTTCATGTGTGATCTTGCTTTAAAGCAAACCTGTCTAAAGTAGCAATTAAACGCGTAGGACAGTCAGGCACCCTTCATTTGTGACCTGTTCTAAGGTAAAAACTAAGGATGGTTTAAATGTTGCTGAAGAGTCTGGATCAATCACGAGTACTACATAATGACTTTAATTTGGAGATTAATTTCTTTCTCAAATTGTGTGGCCCATCTCTCAGGCCACTATGGAATATGATATAACTTCCTTTTTCTTTTGGGGTTTTTTTTTGTTATTTGTTTGCTGAACTCAGGACCTCTCAGGCTAAGCACATGATCTTCCACTGAGCTATATTCCCTCCAGTAGAATTCCCTTAATCAAAAGAATTTTATATCTGTTTAAGTAAGTATTGAAACACTAAGTAAAAATTGTGATTTTTTTCCAGTCGTAACAGAAAAACACAAGTTAGTTGTAGCATTTTTCACAATTTAAGATGACAGGAACAATGTAATCTTTCATATCCTTTTGTTTTTCCACTATTATTATTTGTCTAAGCCTAGTAAGGTATTATTTTTAATCTTTCATCCTTACACATGTTAAGATTACCCAGAATGTAAATGTTTTCTTTAGAGCAATGTCATTAATATAACTATTCTGATTATTATTTTAGAGGGTAATTAATGTGAATATTACTGATCTTCACCGAAGGAAATAAAGGTTCATATATTAAAGATTTCTTTAAAGTGTGTGTGTATGTGTGTGTGTATGTGTGTGTGTTTGTAGGTAAAGACTGTTTCTTTGCATTTAATATGCAGATATGCCTGGTACCATTCAGGTAAGGTTATGAGCAAGGACTCTGCATTCTGACTCAGTATGAATCACTGCTCCATCTTGTAGGAGCTATATTCTATCAAGTTAGTTAACCTTTCAAAACCTCCAGGTCCTCTTTTATATGATGGAAATGATAATAAAATTACTTGAGTGGTCTATTTTGAGACATTGTCTGTGCCTGGGATAGAGGAAGCACTCATTGTGTACTGTGCCTCCTCCTCACTACTCCTCAATGACCAGCAAGATAGCTGGGAGCTAGCTGCTGGAATGGGTAGGAAAGAAGATGTTCTTAGCAGAGAACAGTACAAGGTGGGCAGAGAGATACAGTTTTCTCTTGCAGCCAGAGAGTAGTTAATGGAGAGGTTGGGGTAAAACGGACAGTGATAGAACTATGGATTTTATCCTAAAGTTAGTCTGGAATATTCATGGATTTAAACAAGAGACACTCAGATATATATTAACATCGAGTGAACAAACAGATGGGAATGAACGAGATTGTTCTTGGACAGAATTAGGCCAAGGGAAGAAGCTAATGTGAAAAGGTTGTCAGTGGTATCTGCTCTTTAAATGAAGTTTGAGCAGAAGGGCGAAGTTATGAATGACTATACATTTTCATTTTTTCAATGTGTTCTGAGAGTCCCTCCACCCCTTTACTATGAACACTTCTTTTCAAGAAAGAAAGAAAGGTAGGGAAGTTAACTGTGTAAATCAGTTGTTCTGTTTCTAGCCTAGGTGGTGTTCTTCTCAGCCAACTGTGTAGATAGGAACTCTCTATCACTAGGTGAAACAACTAACGAAAGAGTAAAACTGGCAGGAAAGTCCTGTCCACAACAATAAGGATCATTGCCTCAATATAGTCCAGAGAAGCAATTTCTTAACTAATCATACTGCTAGAATTAATAATTTTTATCAGTGGTATTGGACAATTGGAAAAATGCCATGAAGTTTATAGGGAAATACCAAAAGTAATTGTTATAAATCTCAAGGTAATAATTTATAGTGTCTAATGCACATAGGAACTAAAGCCAAAATGTTGTGATAAATATAAAGTACCTAGAAAGGTAAAAGTAGTTTATGACAAACAATTAGAATGAATCTACAACTTGTTGGTATGTCTATTGAATGGTGTTTTGAGTAAGATGGGTTTTTTAAAAAAATGTTTAATACAATACCATGGATTTTAAGATGTAATAAGTAATTTTGTTGTGTTTGGATCTTGTCCCATCCTCCATTTGATTTCTCTCCCCTTCCCCAGCATTTTAGTAAGGATGTACGAAGCAGAAGATTCTTTAGTTTTTAAATATGGGAAGTAAATGTTGAAAGAAAAGATGCAGACATTACTTAGCCTAATGGAAAAGAATAATGAAGGATTTTCTTTAAGATTATATGAATAACAATCTTAGATGGAGAGTAGAGCTATTTCATCCTGCTGCTATGTACTCAGGGATCTGACACTTCTCCCCTTGCTCCTAACCCCCTAAACCAGCTTTGGCTGTGTTTATTTTAGTTTGTCACTATGTTCATTAAAGTTGAGTCCTGTCCAAGTGGTGTTGGGGTCAGAAAACAGATGGCCTAGATACAAATGCTTATAGCCACTACTAAAGAATTACTAAGGTAAAGGAGATGAGAGAATATCTTAAATGGTGTTTGGTACTTAGTCGAGTGATATTCATCTGTGTTCAGTGAGTTATGAATAGAACTTTGAAGTACAGACTAAGGCAGACTAATATGAGATGTGGAAGTCATGTCTGTCAAATGTAGCCTATTGTTCTTTTCCTCAGTTTATTAAATGACCTTACAGTAGGTAGTAGGGAAGAACAGGGCAGGAACAAGGGTGAGAAACCACATCAACCTCGTAAGTTAATTTAATGTGGGAAATATGAATGAAATGTGCAGAAACTTGTTACTGATTTGTGTGTCTTCATTTAAACTGGATGATATCTGATATGTTCATTAAAGGTTCCCATGGTGTTTCACTTTTCATGCTTCTGTACCCATATTCTGACAGGAATGAAAGATGACTGACTTCATGAATTTTTAGATGAGCAGTGGTAGAAACAGTCTGACTATTCTTTGTGAATAGTGAAAGAAGGGCACATGAGAAAGGAAATCCATGACTCAGTTTATAGATTTATCTTAAACCTTTTTTGCAAAACGGCTGTTTTTTTGAACTGAAAAATCCTTACTGAAGAATAAATAGAAAATGATTTAATAAAAAAAGTTCAGATACTATTGGAAATTTGATACTCATTTCAATATTTTTTAAATATTTATTTTTTAGTAATAGGTATACACAGTATCTTTATTTTATTTTATGTGGTGCTGAGGATCAAACCCAGTGCCTCATGCCTGCTAGGCAAGCACTCTGCCTCTGAGCCACAACCCCAACCCTTATTTCAATAGATATTATTTTTTTAGAAAGTTATTTTCATATATAGTCTATTTGGAATAACAATTTTTATTTAAATTTAAGGAATATTTTATTTAATTTTTGTTTGAAAAGAACCAAGATGATTATGAAACTAATATTTAATACAGCCCAGATTTGGTAACCTGGATTTTTAAAAGTGCATATATTACAGTGTGTGTGATTAAGTACTAGCTAAGAGATAGGAAGTTTATTTTTTCCCTTTTATATCTTAATTTATCCAGATTTTCTAACAATATGAGTTAGTTGCTGCATATTTTTTAATTCCTCTTTAATTGTATGAAAAATTCTGCACAATGAATATAAAAGCTGCAAAGTCTGAATTTGGATAGCTCCTTTACAATGGTATCAAGGGCAGGCCAGTAAGACGTAAAAGTAGGCAGTGAGGATGCACTGTCCATAGAGAATTCAAAAAAAAACTAGTGAAACAATAGGAGTCCTAAAAACTGACCTTCCTTTTCTTCTCTTCCTGTTCCAGAAATCTAAACAATATTAGTGATTAAAAATTCTTCCTCACCTGGGTAGATCTCTGCTATTACCAACCCGACACCTCACCCACTTTGCTACATTCTTTAAAAGTGAAGTTTTTACAAATTTTAAATTTCACCTTATTTTGTTTAATTTTGGATTTTGTAGACTTTCTTGGCATTTTTAGGAATAGGGAAAAACATTTTTAACTCACAAGATCCCATTTTATTATGTTTTTATCAAAATCTTCATTTCATTTGTAAACATTATTTACCAAATTAAATAATAATTTTCTTGGATTTTTTTATTAAATATTTATAACCAGAAAACAGATTAACATTGAAATAACTTTAATACAGTGAATTCAGGGAATTATTTTCAAAAGCAGCCTTTATATGAGTGGTCTATCTCTATGACTACTTCCATGGAACCCTCTAGATTTTGTGGGGGTGGGTCATGTACTAAAGAAACCGGTTGAAATTGATGGCAGAGAAAAGAGCTTCAAAGATGTGCTTGTGTCCTGAAACCAAGAGATGTACCCGAAGATCACCACAATAGGCTTATTTCTGAATCTGAGACTAATGGAGCCTGGGGCTCAGGGACTGACTGAGCTGAATGCCCGTGTACACTTGACAGTGTCTCTTCCTCTTTGCTCTGTTGTCATTCTGCCTAGTGTACACACACCTCCACCATCACAGTTACGTTGCATTATCATTATCTGTAAATTTCTGGAGTTGACATATAGATTGCATGTGATTTTTATGCTTTAGTGAGCTAATAATATCAGTAAAACAAAATAGCTTATTCTCAGAATAGTATCATCTCTACTGTTCTGAACCTTTACTCTTAAGAGTGAAGCTTCAATTCAGGATCAAAGTCTCAAATTAGAACATCCTTAGTTCCTTTGGAAATAGAACTGATTAGATTTTTTTAAATATAGCAAAGACCACAAAAATAAATAAGCTAAAAATATGGGGTTCTTGAAAGTATTTAACATTCTCAGTTATGAACACCCAAGGTCCTGTAGAAGTACTTTTGTATTTTTATGCTTTGCATTTAGAACCTCAGTGTCTGAGGCATGTTGGAAGCCCAAAACTGTTATCTTCAAAATATACATTCATCACTATTATTAACAAACAAAAATTTGTATAATCTATTCTTTAGTTCCTAAGATTAATTTTGGGAAATAGTTCAAAACACTTTGTTCTTTAGAATGTTCTTGTTTTTAAAAGTTTAAAAGATAACATTTAATTCACTTGATTTCTAACCAGACATAATTAGTGCTCATTGAAGCCTTAGCTTCTAGAGCCCCAAACTAGGACATCGCTTTGTCTCTTGTTGGTTTTACTTGGTTTGTCTTTAGTGTCTTCACAGTGAATTTTTATTGCCTGCTAAATTACTCCTTTGTTTTCAAGCACAGAGTCTTCCTGTCATTCAGGTCTGTGTAGGCCTTTTCTACTTAGAGCTTCGGGGAGCATTCATGGACATTTATTCCTTAATAATTGTAGCCCGTTTCCCTTATTTTCCTAGAAAATGTTTATAGTCTTAAAGCTTGCTTTTAGTTTTGTTTTGTTTTTAACTATCCTAGTGGCACTCATAATGTGAAGGGACATTATGGATCTTCCATGTGATTGATGGATAACATGACCTACACCTGTGATTTTAGTGGAGGCCTATTCCTGTGACATTTGGCATATTGCTCAGATCAGGCTCAAAAGATGAATTCTTAAGGTGACTTTCATGGCACCTGCAGAATTAGCTTTGCTAAGGATAAGGACAATCTTCATTCTTCAGTTTTCCCTAGACATTCTATGGGTTTTCTGGCCTCTTTGTTTACTCCTTTCCATCCCCTATGATGAATGATGAATCTGAGAGGATGGTGAGATCCAAGTGGGCAGAGTTCTGACTTCAGAAGTGTTTCAAAATGATAGTGATAACTACTTTACCTCACTTGATAAATTATCTAAACACTTGTTAACACTATTTGAATTTTTTAGGTGTTAAAAACAGAAGGCGTTATCTCAAAACTGTAATTATTCTTACATTGTAACTCATTGCCCATTGTGTGAAACTTCAAGGTATGCTAATTGTGCTAGTAGCTGATGATTTCCATGTCATAGTCCATTGATTTTTCTAATAGCATGAATTTTTACTGAGTGTTCTTACCCTGCTTAAAGGGACTCACCTGTGACCTTGAAGTTGAAGGAATAACTTATTTGCTTCTTGAATACATTTATTTAAATAAAACTTATAACTAATGGCTTGATTTAGAGAAATCAAGTCATTTCTTTAGACTTAGTGAATAACTATACAAAGGAAAAGAATGTCATTTGTGTTTTTTCTAAATAATCACGTTGCAAAATGTCTCATCTCCTTGTCTGATAATTAACAAAGGGCTTGTGAATCACAGTGTGTATTTAAAATTAAATCAGTTTCATTTTTAATATTTATTTTATTAACATTAATTATACCAATTAATGGAATTCATGTGATATTTCCATATAACATGCATTAACCTTATTCTCTCAGCCCATTTATTTGAGTATTAGATTCACTTAAACATCGGCTTTTTAGTTTGTCGTCTGTTTTGGTCTTGTTTTGTTTTATATAATATTCTTGTGTTTTTGCTTTTTTAGTTATTAAATCATAGCTTTGTTAGCATTTTTATTGTTTGAAAAACAAAGTTTGTGTATCTCCTTATCATAACATTTTGCACTTATTAGCTAAACACAGACAATTGGTTCCTTGGGTTTGAATTTAAAAGTTAACAACTTTATTTTCTTAATTGTCTGCCACTATTGGATAAATTCTGAGTAATGGAGTAATTCTAAATGGGTTGTCAGTGAAGTGGGACTTTGGAAGGAGGTCAGGAGTGGGAATGGCAAGAGGGAGTGATGAAGTAATCCTGACCTAGAGGAAGGAAACTATCTGAAGTTTGGAAGGATAGAAAAGGTAGGAAATTATTTTCCTGGTGGACTTGTGCTGCAAGGCCAGGGAGCTTTCTGCTAGTGCTTGAGCTGATCTGCTATTAGTGGGATCTCTTGACTGTAGAAGCATCTGTCTCAGGCTGTTCACGAAAGCCTTCCCTGACACCCCCCTTTCTCACACTTTACCTCCTCAACCTTGAATCCTTGATTCCAATTTTGTTAATAAGGTAACTGCTGGCTCTATATGGAACTGGGACTTTTCATTGTTTTCAGAGCACTATATTTGTATAGAACTAATGTGAATATTTGAGTTCATTTTGATAGACTGATTTGTATAGATTTACTCTGTGATTTTTCCATAGTCTAAAATTTAATAACTCCATTTAATTTGTATCTTGTAACCTGAATACATTGGTTTTTATCCCATGGAGACACAGCTTTAAGTTTTTGAGGATTTCTTAAATTATTTTGCAGATGAACAGTTTTTAGAGTTTGTCATTGCTTAGTTTGTTTAATAAAGCTTTACATTATTCTCTGGGAGCTCAGATGGATTAATATTACGAGTCTGTGGAAATTTAGGAAATTAGAAACGGCTTAACTCTGTATCAACTTGAACAATTTATCTGCTGGGTAATTCAGTTAATTTAATGAAATATAAAGAAGAAAGACCAGGAACTATAAAGAAGAAAGGAAAACCCTTTTTCTTTCTAGTTTTAATGATAGTTAAGAAAGCAGGAGAGAGAGAGAATGTGTGTGTGTGTGTGTGTGTGTGTGTGTGTGTGTGTGTGTGTATACACACACATATACTACATGGTTACAAATATAAATATATGTGTGTATATGTACAATAAATGTGTATGCACATTAAAATACTAAATTTCAAGCCTAAATGAGTCTTAAGATGGAATCAGGGGGCATTCTGATATGAATTTGTACCTTAATGCTGAGGAGATTCCATTTAAAGCAAAATTAGAGTATACTTAAATGAATTTTATAGCTTTATGTCACTCCTACATGCAAATTTCCAATTTTTCTGGACATCTGTATAGAAATATGTATGTCTCTTACCAATTCAAAATATTCTTTTTTTTTTTTTTTTTTTTGGTGGTGTTGGAGATTTAACCCAGGGCCTTGTACATGTGAGGCAAACACTCTACCAACTGAGCTGTATCCCCAGCCCCCAAAATATCCAAAATATAATGAGCTACTTTTATTTATGGAAGAATCTTATTAAGAAAATGAATTGCTAGTTATAGAATAAATGTTTAGATACTTATGAGTATGGTTTTTAAAATGAAACTGGGTATCTACAGATTTATTGGACTGTAACTTCTTATTATTATTATTTGGTAGGGGGATACCAGGAATTGAATTCAGGGGCACTAGACCATTGAGCCACATCCCCAGACCTATTTTATATTTTATTTAGTGTCAGGGTCTCACTGAGTTGCTTAGCACCTCACGTTTTGCTGAGGCTGGCTTTGAGCTCACTATCCTCCTGTCTAAACCTCCAGAGCCACTGGAATTATAGCTATGTACCACCAACTTTCTATTATTTTATGAGCACTAAATATATTTATTTCAAACTAACATGAATATGTGAGTTCATTTTGTTGGACATGTTTTGCTCCTACTTTTATAGTAAAACATTTAATAATTTATTTAATCTTTCTTTTCCCATGAATATGTTGTGGGCATTTCTTTCACTGAGTTTAACATAATTCTTTTCTGAAATAATGAAGTTATAAATCAGAAAAGGCTGTTTTATCTCTTCTCCAGTTAAGGGGAAAAACAAACAATAATTTGTCAACTGAGGAAGCAAATAACATTTGAAGAAAGGATTGAAAAAGGGCACGTGTTTATGTACACTTTGTATGATCCCAAGCTAAGGAATAGGAGAGAATATTAACTTTAGGCCCATCTATGGGTCTGCTTGTCTTCATAATATTAGACAAGTTATTCAGATAGGTAATTTATAAACCAGAATCTGAAAATGGCTTGGAAAATCTGTGTTGTTTACTTTATCAATTCCTTTGTTTTGATTTCATTAGATTCCTCACATTCTTTTTATGTAAACCCTCAATTTGTAGGGTGGAGCATGTCTTTTTTTCTTGACTGGTGACATTTTATCTATTTTGATTAATTTGTTTTTAGGGAGGAAAAAGCTTTACTTAAGTGATAAGGTGTTCAACGGCTATGTCAGTAGAATTTTATACTATACCGATTTCCCTGGCCCCTTCCCCACTCCCCATTTTTAAGATACATTAGACATTGTTTAGCAGTTATTTTTCTATCTGCTTTCATAAGTGTGATTTACTCAAGCATCTCATTTCACTGAGTATTTAAAAAACAATATCCATAAACTTGTTTCGGTTAACTGTTTCACTTAAAATTTAAGATAATATGGGAACCATGGATCATAGATTAGAATCATACCATTCTTTCTTAAGGTATTGCCTGGGAAAATGTTTTAGAATTTTTCAATGTGATATTTACAATGTGATATTTTGCCGAAGTCTGGCTTGGCACAAATCAGGAGCCACTTGTCAAAAAGAAACTAACTTTATTTTTAGAACTACAAACGCCAAACAAAACAGCTCCTCAGGGAAAAAAACCCTCAGAGCCCAACTGCCACCACCGGCTTCCACAAGCCTCTCCCCACACCAACCTCACCACCTCCCACAATCCTCCTGCTCTTGAGGCCGATTGGCTGGGTCGCGTGGGTGGAGCCAAAGAAGTCCCCCAATGAGCAGCTCCGTGGAGGAGCCAATCAGCTAGATGTTGCTGGGGCCGCTTTGGCTTGGCACAAATCAGGAGCCACTTGTCAAAAAGAAACTAACTTTATTTTTAGAACTACAAACGCCAAACAAAACAGCTCCTCAGGGAAAAAAACCCTCAGAGCCCAACTGCCGCCACCGGCTTCCACAAGCCTCTCCCCACACCAACCTCACCACCTCCCACAATCCTCCTGCTCTTGAGGCCGATTGGCTGGGTCGCATGGGCGGAGCCAAAGAAGTCCCCCAATGAGCAGCTCCGTGGAGGAGCCAATCAGCTAGATGTTGCTGGGGCCGCTTTGGCTGTGGCTCTCAACAATATTTAATATCCACAATATTATCAATGGTAAGATGTAATGTTTATTCTAGGAATTCAAATCAGTTTCAATGTGGACTGCAGGACTTCTCTGAGCTTAACATACTTAAATGCCAGTTTACCACCTCTGTTCACATTTAGGCTTTCTCATTGGTTCTGTTCTTTCCCCAGTTAATAAGCATAAACCATGTCAGAATCTGCCCTGTGCAGTTAATACCTATGTTATTCAAAAGATACATATGGTACACCCACTGTGTCAGCCACTGTGCCAAGGGGTTCAAGAAGTAGTACAAGAATGAGTAAAGTTTCAAGATGATCAAGGAGCAGTAAATACATCAGTGATCTGTGAGGAGTTTGAATCTTATCCCAAAGGCAATGGAGATCCAGTGGAGGATTCTGAACAGTAATGTGGATTTTTACCTGAAAGAGATTTTCCTATAGCTATGATGTACAAAGTAGATACGCAAGGAGAGAGGCAGGATGGGCAGGCAGGGAGATCAGTTAGCCTGCATTTGCAGCATGCAACAATTTTCCTCCAAGGTTCAAAACAGCATTATTTATATAGCCCAGTCAACATTAGAATAGATAAATAAGTTGTGGTACATTTATGCAGTGAAAACCTCTGCTGCCCTATTGCTATGCACAACAACATGGATGAAGCTCAGCAAACTCAATGTTAGGCCAGCAAACCAGACACTATTACATATGTTATAATCCACTTATTCAGAGTTCAGAAACAGGTGAAACTAGTCTATAATGATAGAGATCAGGGGGGTTTTGCCTTTGGGGGAGTTGGGACTAAGAGAAAGGTTCTTCTTGATCTTGGAGGTGATAAGATGGGTGTGTACACTTTATGAAAGTTCATGACACAAGATTTCTGAATTTTTCTATAGTATATTATACTTTAATTAAAATTTTTTGATTTTGTCAAATGCAAGACATGTACACTATTCTAATATTGTTCCCAATCCCTTTCCTATCTAAATAGTCACTTATTACTATTCTCTTTGTCCCTCTAACTTTGCAACTCACAGAGGCATAGTGGAGTGACTACTGGCATAACCCATGAGCTGATGTTACTCCTGCAGGCAACCTTTACCAGGATGTCTGCTTTAGCAGTGCTTGAGCTTTCTTTTCTACTTGAAAATGTAGGGCTTGAGGAAATATAAAGATTATGGAAATATAAAGATATTGTGGATATACTAGTGAAATGCAAAAATGTTTATTTAAATATAGCAAAAACTAGGGGTTCCCCATTTATATAAGCAGTTTAATTTGGAAAGTGTGCTAGAATTTAAACTAGAGAATTGATTCAGCATTTGTACCCTACAGTTGAGACATTCATATTATTCCTGTGCCCTAGGTTGGGGAAGCTTTTCATGTTTAATCTGACTACTAATTGACAAGTCACATTCATCTTCACCTGACACAGTAGTTTCAATGAAGGGCAGTGACTACGCCAAAACTCAGTTCTATGAATAGGTTATTATCAAATAGAATACCATGTTAGTGAGCATCACTGATGATATTTACTATAAATACCAGGTTCTTTGCCCTAAAATTTCACAGTGCATATCTCAAACTTAGCAACTATCTTCTTCAATAATATTGAATGCCAATAAAACTTTCTAGATCATTTGAAACCCAAAACACTCCCAGCTAATTGCAGAGCAGCACACAATATGTCTTTAAAGAGAATGGCAACTAAAAGTAATATGAAGGAAAAAGTATGGGTTTGAGAAACAATAGCATTATTTGTTTCATTACACTAATTAGCCTCTGATAAATTTTGATGTAATGGAAAATACCTATTACTTTAAAATATCACCAAGGATACACCTATATTTGCATGTCATCTAGAGATTTAATTATTTAATTGACCTCAGTTTTCTTCAGAAAACAAATAGGAGAAGCAAAAATTTTCTTGCCTCTTAAAGATAGTGGAAAAGTTATTGTGCTTTAAACTTGTTCAGATAGATGCTTTTTAAAAATTCTCAATGAAATGAAATAGTTCCAGTTTAACAAATTTTCTTGTATGATTGCTTTTGCCAAATACAATTTCTGCCTTCCAGGCTTGTAAGACATTTAGTACTTTGTCAACTAAATATATATGATAATAAAATTTTAAGAAACATTTAAACTGTTCTGCTTTGTTTACTGTTAATTAAATCTTAAAATGAAGTTTAGTAGGAGTATGATTGGCAACAACTTTGATCCAGGACTTAGGGGCTCCAATTTTCTTCAATCATATATATTTGTTTTGTTACTATTTCTTTCAAAATATTTTATTTTGGGGCTGGAGTTGTGGCTCAGCGGTAGAGTGCTTGCCTAGCACATGTGAGCCCTGGGTTCGATCCTCAGCATCACATAAAAATAAATAAATAAAGATATTAAAAATATATATTTTTTTATTTTGTCCTTGAAATCATTACAAACTAATTTAGAAATACATTCCTCCAAAGAAGCATGTTTTGGCATATGAAGTTTGGCTATTTGAAGTCAACACTCTAGTCTTAAGAATGAACAATGTGGGGCTGGGGTTGTGGCTCAGTGGTAGAGTACTCACCTAGCATATGTGAGGCCCTGGGTTTGATACTCTGCACCACACAAAGATAAATAAATAAAGGTATAGTGTCCGTCTACAACTAAACAATATTAAAAAAAAAAAAAAAGCGTGGACCTCCATTTACCAACATGAGGCTCCCCTAGTCACCACCATCTTGAGACTCTACAGGAACAGAGATAGTTCCCTACACGCAGTAGCCTGCCTGCACCCGAGAATTTCACACAGGCTCTGAAGTCAGCCGCCCTGCATACACTGGACACCACAGAACTCATCTCTGAACTCACTATCCAATGCCATCACTTGGCTCCCCCCACATGACCCAACATCCTACTGCTGAAAGCAGGTGCCTCCATCTTGGGTCACCTTCATCACCATCTTCAGTGAGTGGCAACACCCAGTTTGGAACTCCAGCTGGCCACGTACCCAGTTTCTAATGCCCCCCACTCCCCAGCAGCCGTGACCTCACACTCCAACACAGTGACACCCTGGTTTCCTTCAGCATCCTGAGGGCAGAAATACTAGCTAACAACAGTCAGCCCCACCTACTGGATGAGAAGGGAAGCAGGAAAGATATGGTTTTCCACCCAAAACAATCCTGTTTCTTCCTTCTAAAATTTTTTTTCCTCTCCCTCTCTATTCTTCCACCCACACATTCACAACATGTGAAACCAAGTACTTTGCATGAATTAGGATTTTGAGGACTGGGACATCTGAATAGTATAGTACAGCTGTATTGTATATTCCTTTTTTTTTAAATCCCACCAGTTTCTACTATTTTAACATTTTTGTGTTTTATGTATTCTACTGTCTTCCCACTTACTTGTCTACCCAAAATTACTTCCTCTCCCTTCTCCTGTTACTAATCTTCCTCTTTAGATTTCTCTTTCACACTTTCTAAGATATAACAACTCTGTATCCTCACCTCCTACCTCCTCAGCATATCATCCTACTCCTCACCCCTAGTTCTTTGTCCACCATAAGAGACTGTAAACCTTTTTACAAACTTAGTATATTGTAGGTAATAATTGAATTTATCATTTTTGTACATTGTCACCAAACTGTAAATGTATTAATAGCAAACATTTGTTTTTAGAGAGTATACTGATTATATTGGGATCTGATAACATTGTCATTCACCTCAAAGGAGAGGTATTGGATCCCTACTGGGATACTTTAAGCCTACAGGGTAAAACTCATCAGATCCACAATGCTAGAAGGGAAGACACACAGCATTATTAAAAGACAAGGGAAGAAAGTCCCCCAAACATATCAAGATACCTCATTATTGGAAACCATGGCTAGTACATCAGAAGAAAGGACAGAGAATGAGTTCAGGATATACATGATTAAAATGTTCAGTGAATTAAAGAATGATATAAAAGAGTAAATCCAGAGCGCAAAAGATCATCTTGACAAAGAGCTACATAAACAAATACAGGAAGCAAACGATTTTTTCAATAGGGAGACAGAGGTTCTAAAAAAAAAAAAAATCCTTGAAATGAAAGAAACAATAAAACAAATTGAAAGCATAACCAAAGATTAGACCACTTAGAAGACAGGACCTCAGACAATGAACACAAAATATATAATCTTGAAAAGAATGTAGACAACATTGAAAATGGTAAGAAACCATGAGCAAAACATTCAACAAATAAGGGATAGCATAAAAAGACCAAATTTAAAAGTTATTGGAATGGAGAAAAAGAAGAGTTCCTAACCAAAGGAATGAGCAATCTATTCAATGAAATAATGTCAGAAAATTTCCCAAGTACGAAGAATGAATTGGAAAACTGAATTCAAGAGGCTTGCAGGACACCAAATGTACAAAATCACAACAGATCCACACTAAGGCACATTATAATGAAAATGCCTAACATACAGAATAAGGAGAGAATATTAAAAGCCACGAGAGAAAGGAATCAGATTACATATAGAGGGAAACCAATTAGATTATATGAAGATTTTTCAGCCGAGACCCTGAAAGCTAGAAGATCCTGCAAAAACATATCAAGCTCTGAAAGAAAATGGATGCCAACCAAGAATCTTATATCTAGCAAAATTAAGCTTTAGATTTGATGATGAAATTAAAATCTTCCCTAAACAAAAGTTAAAAGAATTGACACCTAGAAAGCCTGCACTACAGAATATCCTCAGCAAAATACTCCATGAAGAGGAATTGAAAAACAATAATAAAAATCAGCAAAGGGAGGTATTACACTAAAGGAAAAACTAATCAAAGGAGAAACCAAATCAAGTTAAATACCAAAACAAACAAAAATGGTTGGTAATACAAATCATCTCTCAATAATAACCCTGAATGTTAATGGCCTAAACTCACCAATCAAAAGACATAGACTGGCAGACTGGAAAAAAAAAAAAAAAAGACCCAGCAATATGTTGCCTTCAAGAGACTCATCTCATAGGAAAAGATATCCACAGACTGAAGGTAAAAGGTTGAGAAAAATCAAACCACTCACATGGACTGCGGAAACAAGCAGGGGTTTCTGTCCTCATATTAAATAAAGTAGATAGACTTCAAGATAAAGTCAATCAAAAGGGATAAAGAAGGACCCTACACAAGGGAACCATACACCAACAAGACTTAACAATTATAAATATATATACCCCAAACAATGGAGCGTTTACATTCATCAAACTCTTCTCAAATTTAAGAGTCAAATAGACCACAACACAATAACTTTGGGTGACTTTAACACACGTCTTTCTTCACCAGATAGATCTTCCAAAAAAAGCTGAACAAATATAGAACTCAATAATACAATCAATAACTTAGACTCAACTGACATATATGGAATATTTCATCCTTCAACGAGAGAATACACTTTCTTCTCAGCAGCACATGGATCCTTATCTAAATTAGACCATATGTTATTCCACAAAGAAACTCTTAGCAAATATAAAAAAGTAGATATACTACCCTTTATTCTATCAGTTCATAATGGAATGAAATTAGAAATCAGTAATAAAATTAAAAGTAGAAGTTACTCCAACACCTGTAGACTAAATTATATGCTACTGAATGAACAGTGAGTTGCAAAAGACATCAAAGAGGAGATTAAAAAATTCTTAGAGGTGAATGAGAATACAGATACAACATATTGAAATCTCTGGGACACTTTGAAGGCAGTACTAAGAGTAAAATTCCTTGCATGGAGTTCAGTCCTTAAAAAAGAAAAATCAACAAATAAATGACCTCATATTACATCTATAAGCCCTAGAAAAAGAAGAACAAATCAACACAAAAAGCAGAAGAAGACAGGAAATAATTAAAATCAGAGCCGAAACCAATGAAATTGAAACAAAAACATTGAAAAAATTGACAAAACAAAAAGTTGGTTGTTTGAAAAAATAAATAAAATTGACATAACCTTAGCCATACTAATGAAGACAAGGAGAGAGAGAAGTCAAATTACTAACATCTGTGATGAAAAAGGAAATATGACGGATACTGCAGAAATACAGAAGATAATTAGAAATTATTTGGAAAATTTGTACTCCAAAAAATAGAAAATATCAAAGGTATTGACAGATTTCTAGACATGATTTGCCTAAATTGAATTAGCATGATATACACAAATTATTTTATTTTATTTATTTTTATGTGGTGCTGAGGATTAGACCCAGTGCCTGGCACATGCTAGGTGAGTGCTCTACCACTGAGCCACAGCTCCAGCCCAGATATACACAATTTGAACAGCTCAATTTCAAGCAATGAAATAGAAGATGCCGTCAGAAGCCTACCAACCAAGAAAAGTGTGTGAGACCAGATGGATGGACAGCCGAGTTCTACAAGACCTTTAAAGAAGAACTACCAATACTCTTCAATTTGTTTCAGGAAATAGAAAACTTCCAAACTCATTCTGTGAGGCCAATATTACTCTTATTCCAAAACCAGATAAAGACACATCAAAGAAAGAAATCTTAAGACCAATATCTCTAATAAACATAGATGCAAAAATTCTCAAGAAAATTCCGGCACATAGAATACAAACACATATCAAAAAGATAGTGCAAATTGATCAAGTAGGGTTCTTCCCAGGAATGCAGGGTTGGTTCATCTCACTCCAGTCACAAAGGCAGCTATTAAGAATACAAACAACAGTAAGTGTTGGCGAGGATGTGGGGAGAAAGGCACACTCATACATTGCTGGTGGGACTGCAAATTGGTGCAGCCAGTATGGAAAGCAGTATGGAGATTTCTTGGAAAACTGGGAATGGAACCACCTTTTGACCCAGCTATCCTGCTTCTTGGTCTATACACAAAGAACTTAAAAACAGCATACTACAGGGACACAGCCACATCAGTGTTTATTGCAGCACAATTCACAATAGCTAAACTGTGGAACCAACCTAGATGCCCTTCAGTAGATGGAATGGATAAAGAAAATGTGAGGGCTGGGGATGTGGCTCAAGCGGTAGCGTGCTTGCCTGGCATGCGTGCGGCCCGGGTTCGATCCTCAGCACCACAAACAAACAAAGATGTTGTGTCTGCCAAGAATTAAAATAAATATTTTAAAATTCTCTCCCTCTCTCTCTCTCTCTCTCTCTCTCTCTCTCTCTCTCTCTCTCTCTCTCTCTCTCTCTATCTCAAAAAGAAAAGAAAATGTGATATATATACATACATACACACACACAATGGAATATTACTCAGCAATAATAGAGTATAAAATTATGGCATTTGCAGGTAATTGGCTGGAGTTGGAGAATATAATGGTAAATGAAGTAAGCCAATCCCCAAATAAACAAATTCCAAATGTTTTCTCTGGTAAAAGGAGGCTGATTCATAGTGGGGTTGGGAGGGGGAGCATGGAGTAGAGGAACTGTAGGTAGGACAAAGGGGTTGGAGGGGAAGGGGGTTAGAAATGATGGCGGAATGCAGTGATCATTAGTATCCAAAGTATATGTATGAAGACACAAATTGTTGTGAATATACTTTCTATATAACCAGAAATATGAAAAATTGTGCTCTATATGTGTAATATGAATTGTGGTGCATTCTGTTGTCATATATAACAAATTAGAATTTTAAAATGTCTGATCCAGAAAGCAACTAGAGGTTCCAACTTATATGCAGTTTGAGTTTGGAAGTTTAATCATTTATCTGGTTGATAAAATTACATAACCATCCTATGAGTATACCTATCACATTCATTATATTAACAGGTTCTTGGGAAATAAATAAACACCTTTTTGTTAAAAAAAGCATGAGCTTGTTGGTCAGAATTGATCACTTATGACATCATGAATGAGAAGTTCATTGTCATCCTCCCTATTATGTCAAGTGGTATTTCATTGCAAAACATTAGAATTTATTTTAAATATTGAATTCAGAAACTGGATTTATTATATCTGAATGGTGACTATAAGGTAACAAACATAGTTTGCCATCACTCTGACATAAAATTCACTGAGAAAGTGGCCTGTATCAGTTCAGTTGTGGAAAAGAAAAATAATTTTGCCTTTAGCAACTTACATGGAATGGACCTAGACTTTGGGAATCATATTACATTTGGATTCAGACTCTAGCTCTAGTTCTGCTTTGTTGAGTTGAGGGAAATTAGGAAGAGTTTTCATCAGGAGCTTCAAGGCTCATATATTTCTTACTAAGTCTGATTTGATTATTGAATATGAACTCCATGCTTCTCAGTTTTGTGGCAATATGGAACTAAATCAATCATTCAACTTTGTTGGAATTTACAGCTAATATGGTCAAACCTACTTGTTTACTTTCCTGAGTCAGGAAAACCAATAACTAATGTCTTTATAAACTTTACTAAAATCTGTTTTATGAACTTTGATTATGAGCATTATTATTCTGACTGGGTGACCATAGCTGAACATCTGGTTTCTATGTGCCTCATTTTCCTCATTTGTTTAATAATGATTCATGTTACAAAAAAGCTACAAATGAGTATTGAAAGGATTAAATGTGTATATGTGTATGAAATAATGGCATGTCACCTAGTAGGAATTCCATGAGTGCTAACTTATTTTTTTTATCTTTTTAGTTGTGAATGGACACCATCCCTTTATTTTATTTCTTTATTTTTATGTGGTACTGAGGATCAAACCCAGTGCCTCACACAGGCTAGGCAAGTGCTTGTTCACTGAGCTATAACTGCAGTCCCTAATTACTTATTTTTGTTGTTTATACATTCAGTAAAAACAAGGACTCATTGCCATTTGTCTGGCTGGTTTATAGTGAAGGTACCAAAGCATACCTGCTCAAGAGAAATACCACAAGTCTGTTTGTACTTAAATCTTCCTTTTATTTAGTTTTTATTTTATGACAGTGGGATCCATTACACATACAGAGCACAATTTTTATTCTTATTACACAAACAGAGCACAATTTTTCATATCTGATTGTATACAAAGAATATTCACAACAATTCGTCTCTTCATACATATACTTTGGATACTAATGACCATCACGTTCCATTATCATTTCTAACCCCATTCCCCTAAACTTCCTCTCCAACCCCTCTGTCCTATCTGGAGTTTTGTCTATTCTTCCCATACTCTCTCTTCCTCTCACACTATGAATCAGCCTCCCTATAGTGAAGAAAACATTTGGCATTTGGTTTTTTGGGATTGGCTAACTTCATTTAGCATTATCTTCTCTAACTACATCCATTAACCTGCAAATGCCATGATTTTATTCTCTTATTGCTGAGTAATATTCCATTATATATATGTGCCACATTTTTTTATCCATTCATCTATTGAAGGGCATCTAGCTTAGTTCCACAGTTTAGCTATTGAAAATTGTGCGGCAATAAACATTGATGTAGCTGTGTCCCTGTAGTATGCTTTTTTAAAGTCCTTTGGGTATAGGCCAAGGAGAGGGATAACTGCGTCAAAAGGTGGTTCCATTCCCAGTTTTCCAAGAAATCTCCATACTGCTTTCCATATTTGCTGCACCAGTTTACAGTCCCACCAGCAGTGTATGAGTGTACCTTTTCCCCTTATATCCTTGCCAACACTTATTGTTGTTTGTATGCATAATAGCTGCCATTCTGACTGGCGGGAGATGAAATCTTTGAATGGTTTTGATTTGCATTTCTCTAATTGCTAGCAATGATGAACATTTTTTCATATATTTGTTGATTGATTGTATATCATCTTCTTAGAAGTGTCTCTTCAGGTCCTTGGCCCATGTATTGATTGGGTTATTTGTTTTTTCTGTTTGTTTGTTTGTTTTGCTTTTTGGGGTTTTTTTTGGTGTTTAACTTTGAGTTCTTTATTATACCCTAGAGATTAGTGCACTATCTGAGGTGTAAGGGGTAAAAATTTGCTCCCAAGCTATTGGCTCTCTATTCACCTCCCAGATTGTTTCTTTTGCTGAGAAAAAACTTTTTAAGTTTTTTTTTTTTTTAAGTTTGAGTCCATTCCATTTATTGATTCTTGATTTTAATTCTTACGCCAAAGGAGTCTTATTAAGGAAGTCAGGGCCTAATCCCACATGATGGAGATTGGGGCCTACTTTTTCTTCTTTTAGATGCAGGGTCTCTGGTTTTATTCCTAAGTCTTTGATCCATTCTCTGTTGAGTTTTGTGCATGGTGAAAAATAGGGGTTTAATTTCATTTTGTTGCATATGAATTTTCAATTTTCCCAGCACCATTTTTTGATGAGGTTATCTTTTCTTCAATGTACATTTTTCAGCACCTTTGTCAAATATAACTGTAATTATGCTGATATACAGAAATGCCTTTGATTTATGAGTATTGATTTTATATCCTGCTACTTGGCTGAATTCATTTACTAGTTCTAGAAGTTTTCTGGTGGAACTTTTAGGGTCCTCTAAGTATAGAATCACATCCTCAGCAAATCGTGCCAATTTGAGTTCTTTTTTTTTTTTTCCTATGTGTATCCCTTTAATTTCTTTCGTCTATCTACTTGCTCTGGCCAGTGTTTCAAGAACTATGTTAAATAGAAGTGGTGAAAGAAGGCATCCATGTCTTATTCCAGATTTTAGAGGGAGTGCCTTCAATTTTTCTCCATTTAGATTGATGTTTGCCTGGGGCTTAGCATAGATAGCCTTTATGATGTTGAGATATGTTACTGTTGAGTTTTTTTATTATACTGTTTATCCCTATTTTTATTACAGTTATCCATACTTTTTCTAGTGTTTTGAACATAAAGGGGTGCTGTAATTTGTTGAATGCTTTTTCTGCATCTATTGAGATGATCATATGATTCTTACCTTTAAATCTATTGATGATGAATTACATTTATTGATTTCCGTATGTTCAACCAGCTGCATCCCTGGGGTGAATCCCACTTGCCCATGGTGCACAATCTTTTTGATATGTTTTTGTATTCGATTTGCCAAAATTTTATTGAGAAATTTTACATCTATGTTCATTAGAGATATTGATCTGAAGTTTTCTTTCTTTGATGTGTTTTTGCCTGGTTTTTGGCCTCATAGAATGATTTTGGAAGTGTTTCTCTTTTTCTATTTCCTGAAATAAATTGAAGAGTATTGGATTAGTTCTTCTT
Source organism: Ictidomys tridecemlineatus (assembly GCF_052094955.1). NCBI lineage: Eukaryota > Metazoa > Chordata > Mammalia > Rodentia > Sciuridae > Ictidomys > Ictidomys tridecemlineatus. Next base: position 83,150,792 of record NC_135482.1, on the reverse strand, counting down.
TAAAGGTCTTGTAAAACTTGGCTATGTATCCATCTGATCCTGGAGTTTTCTTGGTTGGTAAACTTTTGATGGTGTCTTTTATTTCATCACTTAAAATTGATCTGTTTAAATTATTTATATCATCCTGATTCAATTTGGGCAAATCATATGACTCTAGAAATTTGTCGATGCCTTTGATATTTTCTATTTTATTGGAGTACAAGTTTTCAAATAATTTCTAATTATCTTATGTATTTCTGTAGTGTCTGTTGTGATATTTCCTTTTTTATCATGTATGTTAGTGATTGGCATTTTCTCTCTCCTTCTCTTTGTTAGCATGGCTAAGAGTCTGTCAATTTTTTTTTTTTTTTTTTGCTTTTTCAAAGAACCAACTTTTTGTTCTGTCAGTTTTTTCAGTTGTTTCTTTTGTTTCAATTTCATTGATTTCAGCTCTGATTTTACTTATTTCCTGTCTTCTACTGCTTTTGGTGTTGATTTGTTATTCTTTTTCTAGGGCTTTGAGATGTAATGTTAAATCATTTATTTGTTGACTTGTTCTTTTTTTAAGGAATGAACTCCATGCAATGAACTTTTTTCTTAGAACTGCTTTCTTAGTATCCCAGAGATTTTGATATGTTGTATCTGTGTTCTCATTCACTTCTAAGAGTTTTTTATCCTCCTTGATGTTTTCTGTAACCATTGTTCATTCAATAGCATATTATTTAGTCTCAAGGTGTTGGAGTGGATTTTATTGCTTATTTATCATTGATTTCTAATTTCATTCCATTATGATCTGATAGAATGCAGGGTAGTATCTCTACTTTTTTTTTATTTGCTAAGAGTTGCTTTGTGGCATAGTATGTGCTGCTGAGAAGAAAGTGTATTCGTTTATTGGATGATGAAATATTCTGTATATGTCAGTTAAGTCTAAGTTATTGATTGTATTATTGAGTTAATTTGTTCAGCTTTTGTTTCGAAGATCTATCTAGTGAAGAAAGCGGGGTGTTAAAGTCACCCAAAATTATTGTGTTGTGTTCTATTTGACTCTTGAATTTGAGAAAAGTTTGTTTCATGAATGTAGATGCTCCCTTGTTTGGGGCATTTATATTTATAATTGTTAAGTCTTGTTAGTGTATGGTTCCCTTGAGCACTGTGTAGGGTCCTTCTTTATACTTTTTGATTAACTTTAGTTTGAAATCTACATTATTTTTTAATATGAGGATAGAAAGCCCTGCTTGCATCCGCAGTCCATGTGAGTGGCATGATTTTTTTGAACCCTTTATCTTCAGACTGTGGATGTCTTTTCCTATGAGATGAGCCATTTTTGTTTATATTTGGTTTAATGTGACTTGCTTTCTCCTTATTAGATTTTCCTTTAGTATAATACCTCTCTGCTGATTTTCATCATTGTTTTTCATTTCCTCTTTTAGGAATATTTTGCTGAGGATGTTCTGTAGTGCAGGCTTTCTAGTAGTAAAATCTTTTAAATTTTGTTTTTCATGGAAGGTTTTAATTTCATCATCAAATCTAAAGCTTAATTTTTCTGGATATAAATTGTTGGTTGGCATCCCTTTTCTTTCATGGCTTGGTATATGTTGTTCCATGATCTCTTGGCATTGAGGGTCTGGGTTGAAAAATCTGCTGAGATATAACTTGGTCTCCCCTATATGTGATCTGATTCCTCTCTCTTGTGGCTTTTAATATTCTCTCCTTATTCTGTGTGCTAGGCATTTTTATTACAATGTGCTTTGGTGTAGATCTGTTGTAATTTTGTACATTTGGTGTCCTGTAAACCTCTTGTATTTGGTTTTCCAATTCGTTCTTCGTACTTGGGAAATTTTCTGATATTATCTCATTGAAGAGATTGTGCATTCTTTTGGTTTGAAACTCTGTGCCTTCCTCTATCCCAATAACTCTTAGATTTGGTCTTTTGATGCTGACCCATAATTCTTGTATGTTCTGTTCATGGTTTCTTACAGTTGTCACTGTGTGATCAACTTTATTTTCCAGTTTGTATACTGTATCTTCATTATCTGACATTCTTTCTTCTAAGGGATCTAGTCTGTCAGTTATGCTTTCTGTTGAGTTTTTAATTTTATTTATTGTATCCTTCATTTTGAGGATTTCTGACTTTTTTTTTCAGAGTCTCTATCTCACTCTTGAAGTAATCTTTTGCTACCTGTATTTGCTCTCTTATCTCTTTGTTGGAGTGATCAATTTTTGCCTGTATTTGCTCATTTAGGTCATTCTTTAATTCACAGGTCATTTTAATTATGAATCTTCTGAACTCCTTCTCTGACATTTCATCAACTTTGCTGTCCATGGGTTCTGTTATTATAGTGTCCTGGTTTGTTTGGGGCACTTTCCTCCCTTGTTTTTTCATGATGTCTATGTGTCTTCCTTTCTTGCAGTGTGGATCTGAGATATTACAGTTTCTTCCTTACATTCTTGTAGTACCCATGCAGATTGTGTGTACCTTACCTTGATGTTGGGCTTCCAGACCCTGCTGGTGTCCCTAAATGTTTGCTATTGCATCTAAGGTTGGTGGCGGCAATGGCAGCGATAACTCGAAATAATAGTTAAGGTGCCCCTAGATGGAAGTAACATCTTACAGAGATGAGGCTGCAGGAGTGGCTTCATACTCCCTTTGGGATGCCTGCTCTGAGATGCAGCTGCTTGTAGGCCCTATTTTTTGTTGACAAAAAATTAGGGGCTACTTTGTGGGGAAGGCTATGGTGATAACTGCAGTGCTAATATAACTAGTGAAAGCAAAGTTACTAGTTGTATTCATTTAAAAAGTTTATTTTAAGGGGAAAAGATACTTGTTAATAAAAGAATCAGTATTTTCATGCCAGTAAGTTTATCTGGACTCATAACATGTCTCAAACTAAAAGTGATTGAAATTTCTAAAGATGGATTATCATTGTTAATGTCCATTTAAAAATCTTTGAGGTCTTCTTTAGGGACATGATATAATAACCTAAAATGTCTTTATTCTCAACTACTTTTGTTAATGTTTTCAGAATTTTTCTTCAATGTTCATTTTCCTTTCTAGACTTTTCATTTCCATACTCCAAAATAGCTTTTAAATTCATACTATGTGCCAAACTCTGCACTAGGTACATTTTTAAGACATTACCTCGTTCCATTTCTCACAAGTGCCATAAGGAACATCATGCATCCTGACCTAAATCCCACAGTAAGTAGAGCCTAGGATTTGAACCTCCAAGCGTGCTGTTTCCGCTGCTCAGCACTGCCTTGAAATAAAATGGTTTATTCTACAACATAGTTTCTAATTGTTCAAATCTTAAGAAAATGAAGGAAATCTCTTAGAAGTTTTACTTTTGAATTTAAGACAGGAGTTAAAATAATGACACATTCAAACATACTTTATTTGGGACTATGTAGAAATAAAGCTGAATATAATTTTAAAAAACTAGAAGAATTGTTTGTTGATCCTGAAAACAAATCACCATCAGATACTCATTTTTCTGGATGGCATGTGTGTGTGATAGATTCCTTTGAATTGAAATTGCAGTTTTTTTTATCATGATTTACTTGATTATGCCTCTTTTCTTTCTCCTAGAATGGCAAGTTTTTACATACATTCTGAAAATTATTTGTTGATAGAAATAAATCTCCAGGAAATTATAAGTGAGATTTCTTAGGGTAGTTTAAGAGTCTAAAAAGAGCTGTTCGGGTACGTTAGTCCTTGTGGAGAAGCATGGCCCTGTTTATTCTTAAATTTCTTTATTCATCTAAATTTTGAATGTGATTTGTTAACCTTGGAAAAAGTTATTTTTAGCTCTATGAAACTTATCTCATTTTTAAAATAAGATTATTGACGTCTAACTCAATGGGTTGTATTGTTGAGGTTATGATAACTGAGGCTCAGTACACAATGCCTAGCATATGGAAAGTACTCATGCCAAATATGGCAGTTGCCATTATTGCAGATCATTCATATTTTGATTATTCATATTTTGGCATTGTTAAGTATTTGAATGCTGTCACCTGAGGAGGATGAATAATTAAGAAAGGAACATGGATTTATTTTATTTAATAATTAGTAATCACAGATTGGTTAGAATTGAGATTTTTAAAAACTTACCATTGAAGAAGAAATCCTATGATTTAGACAAATCTCTAAAAGAAAATATCAATACGTCTTTAGGAAAAATGGGTTACTGGTGGCAATGAAAACTTTTCACATAGGGAAAGAGAAAAGCTAGATTATTAATAATTTTTTCTCTGTTTTATATTGTCCCTACAAGTAATACTTAAATAAGATATCCATCATCCTGGGTTCTTCAACATGCACTGAGGGGCTGGTACATGTTTCTTATTTTCAAAAGATGGTAGTTTGTTTCTATCCTATAGTTCAGCAGCATATTTTATAAGCATTATCTCCCTTTTCTTCACATAGCACTTCCACACCAAATCGCTGAATAAATTTATCATTTTGGCTGCCTTCTTTGCTGTGGCATATCAGAATCTTTGTCTTGCTGTGCTTTATCTTCCTAAGTATTAAAGTCGACCATAAGCTATTTGTGTATTGGCATCTATTGTCCAAGAAGTAATGGCATTTACTCAACAGATTTATTGTTGCCATTACAAGAAAGTTATACTTTTTAAAAATATACAGTCATGCTGGGCTTTGTGGTGCATGTGTGTAATCCCAGCCACCCAGGAGGCTGAGCAGGAGGATTACAAATTCAAGGCCTCAGCTTCAGCAACTTAGCAAGGCCTTAAGCAACTTAGTGACCCTATCTCAAAATTTAAAAAAAACTTTTAAAGCCTCCCCTTTCTCTCTCTCTCTTGCTCGCCCTCTCTATATATAATATATAATAATATTATTATATAGTTAAATGTAATTTATATGTGTGTGTATATATATGTATATATGTATGTGTGTATATATATGTATATATGTATGTGTGTGTATGTATATATATATATACATATATATATATATATATATATATTATTATATTTGTAAGTTTAATCCAAACACTCAATTAGAACTATTTTTCCTAAAGAGAATACATAGTTTCCTGTGAATCTCTGGTCACAACATTTTTTAAAAATTAATCAACACATCCCCTTGTTTTAGGTGTTTTTCTGTTTAAAGACGGCTTATTTAATATATTTTATTGATTTATTAACATTGAACTCCCAGCTGACAGCATTATAACTCATGTATAATCTAACATGCATTTTTCTTCATCACATTATAGCTTCCTTGCCTCGTAAACACTAGATAGCATTCCAGCACTATACATGGAGGCCACTTTAAACTGTAAAGTCACCAAAACGTGCACACGCATGCACATACACACACACACACACACACAAATATGGCACTAAGTCTATTGAGAAAAGGACACTGACAATATAGGAGTAGAAAACCAAAAAGGCAGAATGGCTTCTGATTCAGCCTCAGCTGGGAATGTGTCAGGTAGCTCAGATTTTTCACTACTCTGCATATCCTTGAGTAATTATGAAAGCACCAGTATTGACTTTTATGGTTACAAATAAGTTTTAGCAAGTAGACAAATTCACAAATGTAGAATCTGGGAATAAGGAGGGTTGGCTATTATTCCTTAATTAAAGCATTGATCTTGTGGGAAAATGTCTCCACAAATGTAGATGCTTAATTCAGGTGGGCTTTTATAATGACACATGGTTCTTAGCTAAAGAACTTTTGTTTCCTAGTGGCATGTTTTTGAATAAAAAATTATTAAAATAATCATGATTTGACTATAGAAATCTCATGATGAAAACCATCATGTTAAAGAACCTTACTTTAACTCTGTCACTTTTTATTTCCATTTAACTACATCATTTTTCCATGAACAAATTTATTCCAAATTCTAACTGGAATGCCAAAGTCCTTTGCTGCCCAGATTCTAAGTTTCCGTGATGCCTGCTCTACCACAGGCTCCTACAATATAGAACTTCATTTTCCCCTTAGTCGAGTTCTGGAGCAAGATATAGAGCTATAGAACTTGAGAGGGTTGAAGAAAAAGAGCAATTGGACTTGATAGGGTTGAAAAGATCCAGGCTATAGCTCTGAGAGAGGAGCATTATGGGCTTTTACTGGAAAGATGGAGAGACAGGTTCTTCAGATGACTCATAAAACAACTGTGACTTTTAGGGAAGTTAGAGATGATTATCAGTAAAACTTAAACCCCCAACAGAAATTGTATTCTCCTAAAAATAGTGGCTCTCCTAGAAATAAAATCTGGGGCAGGCCAGTCCATTGACCTGAACCCAATAAAACTTTTCCTACCCTCCTTAAGATTCCAAGTATAAAAGATAAAATTCAGAAACAGATGTTGGTCTTCCTGATGTGATGTGCCATGGTAGGAAGTCTGTTCAAAAACTTGAATACCCTGCAAGTTTATATTACTAAATAGTATTCTTTATGCTCAGTGTTTTCCCACAAGATTACTTACTCTAGTAATATGTAACAGATGTGCATGACACTTATGTTTGTTTATATTCACTCAATGATTGAAAGTTCAAAGTGAAACAGAAATTCAGATAAGAAAATATGTGTAGTATGTTAAGGTCTAAATAAGAATATAGAACTTAGATAAGGTATCTAGAGTAGTCAAATTTAAAGAAACAGGAAATAGAATAGTGATTGCCATTGGAATAGGTTTGGAATAGGAGGTAGTTGGCAGTTGCTGTTCACTGAGTATAAAGTTTCAATCGTACAAGATGAGTGAATTCTAGAGATCTGCTGTACAGCATTGTGCCTTCAGTTAACAGTGCTGTATTGTGTGCTCAGAAATGTGCTAAGTTTTCTACTAATTTTTTATTATTTATTGTTTTTAATTTTTTTTAATTTTAATTTGTTATATATGACAACAGAATGCATTAAAGTTCATATTACACATATAGAGCACAATTTTTCATATTTCTGGTTATACTCAAAGTAGAGACACATCCTTTGTGTGTTTATACTACATGTACTTAGGATAATGATGACCATCGCATTCCACCATCTTTCCTACCCCTAAGTCCCTTCCCTTCCCCTCCCTCCCCTTTTCCCCTTTGCCCTATCTAGAGTTCATTTAATCATCCCATTCCCTCCCCCACAGCATATTATGAATCAGCTTCCTTAAATCAGAGAAATCATTTGACATTTGGTTTATTGGGATTAGCTAATTTCACTTAACATTATATTTTCCAGCTCCATCCTGCAAAAGCCATGATTTTATTCTGTTTGAATGCTGAATAATATTCCATTGTGTATATATACCACATTTTCTTTATCCATTCATCTACTGAAGGGCATCTAGGTTGGTTCCACAGTTTAGCTATTGTGAATTGTGCTGCAATAAACATTGATGTAGCTGTGTCCCTGTAATATGCTGTTTTTAAGTCCTTTGGGTATAGACCAAGGAGAGGGATAGCTGGATCAAACGGTGGTTCCATTCCCAGTTTTCCAAGGATTCACCATACTGCTTTCCATATTGGCTGCACCAATTTGCAGTCCCACCAGCAATGTATGAGTGTGCTGTTCTCCCTACATCCTCACCAACACGTGTTGTTTGTATTCTTAATAGCCGCCATTCTGACTGGAGTGAGACGAAATCTTAAGAGTAGTTTTGATTTGCATTTCTCTAATTGCTAGAAGTGTTGAACATTTTTTCATATATTTGTCGATTGCATATCTTCTTCTGAAAAGTGTCTGTTCAGTTCCTTGGCCCATTTATGGATTGGATTATTTGGGGTTTTTTGTGTTTAACTTTTTAAGTTCTTTATATATTCTAGAGATTATTACTCTATCTGATGTGCATGTGGTAACAATTTGTTCCAAATTAGTACACACTCTATTCACCTCACTGATTATTTCTTTTGCTGAGAAGAAGCTTTTTAGTTCAAATTCATCCCATTTATTGATTCTTGATATTAATTCTTATGCTATAGGAGTCTTATTGGAAGTTGGGACCTAATCCAACATGATGGAGATTTGGGTCTACTTTTTATTCTAATAGACGAAGTGTCTGGTTTAATTCCTAGATCCTTGATCCACTTTGAGTTGGGTTTGTGCATGGTGAGAGATAGAGGTTTAATTTCATTTTGTTGCATATGGATTTTCAATTTTCTCAGCCCCACTTGTTGAAGAGGCTCTCTTCTCTCCCATGTATGTTTTTGGCGCCTTTGTCAAATATAACTGTAATTATGTGGATTTGTCTCTGTATCCTCTATTCTGTACCATTGGTGTACAAGTCTATTTTGGTGCCAATACCATGCCATTTTTGTTACTATTGCTTTGTAGTGTAGTTTAAGGTCGGGTATAGTGATGCCACCTGCTTCACTCTTCTTGCTAAGGATTGCTTTAACTATTCTGGGTCTCTTATTTTTCCAGATGAATTTTATGACTGCTTTTTCTGTTTCTATGAGGAATTTCATTGAGATTCTGATTGGAATTACATTAAATCCGTATAGTGCTTTTGGTAGTATGGTCATTTTGACAATATTAATTCTGCCTATCTGAGAACAAGGGCAATCTTTCTGTCTTCTAAGGTCTTCTTTAATTTCTTTCTTTAGTGTACTGTATTTTTTGTTGTAAAGGTCTTTCACCTCTTTTGTTAGGTTGATTCCCAAGTATTTTTTTTTCTTGAGGCTATTGTAAATTGGGTAGTTTCCCTCATTTCCCTTTCAGAAGATTTGTCACAGATATACAGAAATGCATTTGATTTATGGGTGTTGATTTTATATCCTGCTAGCTGAATTCCTTTACTAGTTCCAGAAGTTTTCTGGCAGAATTTTTGGGTCTTCTAGGTATAGAATTATATCATCAGCAAATAGGGCTAATTTAAGTTCTTCTTTTCCTATGTGTGTACCATTAATTTATCTCATCTGTCTAATTGCTCTGGCTAATGTTTCAAGAACTATTTTAAATAGAAATGGTGAAAGAGGGCATCCCTGTCTTATTCCAGTTTTTAGAGGGAATGCATTCAATTTTTCTCCATTTAGAATGATATTGGCCTGGGGCTTAGCATAGTTAGCTTTTACAGTGTTGAGATATATTCCTGTTATCTCTAGTTTTTCTAGTGTTTTGAACATGAATGAGTGCTGTATTTTGTTGAATGCTTTTTCTGCTTCTATTGAGGTGATCATATGGTTCTCATCTTTTAAGTCTGTTGATGTGATGCATTATATTTATTGATTTCCGTATGTTGAACCAACCTTTCATCCCTTGAACCCCACTTGATCGTGGTACACTATCTTTTTGATATGTTTTTGTATGGTTTTTAATATTTAAAAAAAAAATAAGTCCCAGAGGTTTCTTTTGAATGAAAGGTTTCTTTGGAGGGAGGGGGCTTTCTTTTTAGTTTTTTCAAGTTCAAGATTTTTTAATGAAAAAAAGGATGAGATATTAAGCATATTTTAATTCAACATTTTTTTAATGAAATAAAGCCATATATTAATGTTTGATCACTTTTTGATGCCTGCATCTTTTTCCAAGAAAGAATAATTTTTGCATGTTCTATGTTTAGTGTAGAGAGAACCTAGTAAGGCAGAGCCTTCAGGGTCAGAACTGCCCTATTCCTTTCCCTATGTGTCCTCCAGGTGAGTGGAAGACAGTTGTGTGTGCAGCTCCTTCTTGAAGCTTAGAGTGCTCACAGCCTGTTGGAGGTTCAGAGAAGTCTCACTGTAAAGAAACTTTTAACATTGTTTATGGACTTTCTTATATTTCTTTGACTTTGGAACCCTTTTTCTCAGGACCGTTAACCTCTCAGAGGATCTCATAACAAGGAACCCAGTTATGGGAATCAGCTGGTCATTGGAAAGAAGACCCTTCTCTGTATAATGTAAAACAGTAGAATATAGAGGGAAGGGAACTGGGCATGGGAGGAAGGAAGGGGAAGGAGAAATACTGGGGACTGAAGTAAAACAAATTATATTCATGCTCTTGTAATTTTGTCATAGTATATTCTGTTGTCATATATATCTAAAACAAATAAAAGAAAATATAGGGGTTTCTGAAACTTCTTTGGCACCTCATTATAGGCAGAGACCTGAAGCAGCATCCTAGGAAGTTACTGTTCAATCAGTCCTTTCTTGTTTTCATGATGACAGAGTATTTTTGCCCCATCTCTGGAAGAAGTAATATAGTTTATCTTCCTTCAGATAGCATGTGTTCTAACTTACCACTAGGTGACTAGATGGCCCATAACTGTCTTAGGTCCCTTAAGAAAATGTAAAGGGGCAAAGCTACTGTTCATAGTAAATTCTATTTTATAGGAAAAGTTTTCAGTATCTTTTAGTAAGCTTTTTTAAAAGTCATTAATTGTGAAACATCAGTGCCATTATAAACCTTAAAACTAATCCAAATGTTCTCTTAATTAAGTCAATGTTTATTGCATCTCATAAAAACTTTAATGTTCTTTTCTAAAACAACAAAGAAATATGAAGATCAAAAACAATGGATAGGGCTGGGGGTGTGGCTCAAGCGGTAGTGCGCTTGCCTGGCATGCGTGCAGTCCGGGTTCGATCCTCAGCACCACATACAAAGATGTTGTGTCTGCCGAAAACTAAATAGATAAATAAATATTTTTTAAAATTGATAAACAAAGTAAATTCTAGATTTATAAAAAAAGATTTGACACAGGAAAAGTTGAGATTTTAAAAACTCACAAGAAAAGAACTGTGCATAAATTCTTTTTAGCAGATTAAAACCTTTCAAATCAGTACCAGTAGAAGAAATCAAGGTATTTGGTTTAATGAAATGAGAAATGTTTAGCATATAATTCAGCCAAATAAAAAAATTGAGCACTGGTTTAGCACAGCAAATACAACAAATGATGATGGTTTATGTTTGTATCAGTCTTCTAATTCAGCAAAATTAACAAGCCCAGCTAAATAAGAAAAGAATAAAATGTTCACACATGGGGTCAGCTACCCAAGGAATTTGTTTTCAAAAAAAAAAAATGAGATTTTTTTTTTTACACACCTGTCTTCATGCATGCTTAATGGGAGCATTCAGTGGTAAAGACCATTTCCTCAGTCTTGTGGGGAGGTCAGGGACACACTCAACACAGGAGTGCAACTTGGAGTTAGCAGGACGCCTTGACAAATGTTTCTAACAAGTGTTATACTGAGTGCTGGCAACCCTGTGAGATTGGTTTATGATTCCAGGAATGACAAGAACTTTTTTTTTCTTTTAACTCAGAACCCTTCCTAATGAAAGTGGTGAAAAGGGATAGAAAAAGAACATATACATTGAAAAGTAGGACTTGAGCAAGTACATAAGAATATTTAGCCCAAAGACACATAAATAAAATCATTGTTAGGAAAGTAGTAATAATATGAAGCAGTGTCATGCTAGGTGGCTGTAATTGCATTTGTACTGCTGACTTTAGTTCTGTAAAATAAGTACAAATGGACTTTTATAGTAGCAGGATTCTGGTATATTAAAATTTGTTTCATGTAATTTTTATATTATATAATAAATGCTAACATTTACCTTATTAAAAATGATATTTTCCTCTTTTTATCTGACTACAGTCTCTGCCTTCTCTGTGTTCTTGAAGCCAGACATGACCTGACACTCTGATGACTACTGTCAGGCCCTTGGGTGATTAGCCAGTGCACCATGGAACTGAAAGTATGGGTGGATGGAGTTCAGAGGATTGTTTGTGGTGTCACCGAAGTCACAACTTGCCAGGAGGTTGTAATAGCCTTAGCTCAAGCTATAGGTAAGTAAACTCTTGGATGTCTAGGATAAAAGTCCTTTACATTTTCTTTTGGGGGCTGTATATGTGTGTGGTTTCAATATATGTCTCTAGTGAGTTTTGTTCATTTAGTTCTATAATAAATCTCACAGACACACTTTTACTTACTATTCTTTGCCGTGTTTGAGTGAATCTGTAATGATGCTGTTCTTAGAATTACCCCCCACCCATATCACTCAACTTCTTCCCTGGTGTCATCCTAAACAGTGATTTCTGAAACTGAAGATGTTTTCTTAAGCAAAACATAGATTCCTAGTTCCCAGAATCCCTCATAAGGAAAAGTTCTATTATCAATTTCTGAATACTTTTAGAAAAGCAAATACAACAAATGAAATAACAGCATTCCTTTTTAGGAAAATAATGTGCACTCTTTAAATCTTATACAGTGAAGATGAAGTTGTCAAATACATCTCCTGTTTTTAAATCTTATCCTCCTATCTCAAGTTTCTTCCAATTTATTTTAAACTTTTCCGTGTCATAATTTGTGCAAATTTATTTGTTATCTTAAATCCTTTTGTAATATGATGAAGATATAAATTCCTACCTCAGTAAAACTAGTAATGTGGATTATAGTTTCTATTTACATCTTAAATCTGTTATTCAGCAAACAAATATTAAGGGGAAACTGTGTGTCCAACATCATGCTAGATGCTCTACCCTTCTTATCAAAAGTTTATTTTTTGTATAGCTAGTTTATATTGGAAGCATGTCCAGTTAGATCAAGGTTGAAAGCAGCCAGTGTTGCCAGGACATCTGAGCATCTGATGGAGATGCTTGACTTTGCCTCCTGCGTTATGGCAGATGCTTTGTTAGAGATTGTAATACCCTACCAAGATAGACTTCCTGACATTTTTTATTTTTCCTTAAATGCAGTAGCATTCTAATATATTAAAGGAATGCTAGGCTTTCACATTCAGTGAAATTCCCTAGTATGAAATTAATGTAATATTTGTAGACTTAAATTTAACTATTGAAGAGGAGAAGACTAAGATGTTTAATTTTATTTCATATTCTTTTATACCAACTTATTTAGTTATTCCCCCCTCCCTTTTTTTTTCTTAATGAAGACTAGGATTACCATTGTTCATGTAACTTTCTCTGTTATGTTTGGGAATCAAAACATGGACAATACTTTAAAAAACATTTTTGTAGAAGTCAAGTAGTTGAGTGGTGTTGCAGTCCACATTTATCTGTGTGGTAGCCACATTTTCTGCACAGAATTTCAAGGGCAAAATGCCTACAGGTACTAGATACGAGTTTGTCCTTTGCAACTGAAGTATGTTCTTACTTGTGGAACATGGTAAAAAGTTTTAACTGAATCTTTTGCTGCCTCAATAACTCAGTACAAGACCTGTTTTGAAAGGTCAGCTACCTGAATACAGGTGTTTTATAATATTCCTCCAAATTTGGCCATCTATTTCTTTTTTTGTATCATAACTACTTTATTGAATTCAGAATTCAGAGAAGGACTCAACTGGCAACTAACCAACAGCTGTTAGTCCTTGTTTCTGTTGTTGTGCCAGATTTTCTCAGCACCAATTTGCTTCTGATATGTATTTGAATATCTGTCTTATAATGAAAGATTTTTATATTCAGAGTTTAAATACCAAGTGAAAATTTTGTAATTCTTTTTTCTTATCTCTATAAGAAACAATAGGGGATTTATTAATTAGAGAAAATTGCTTCTATAATAAACAACCCCAAAATTTCCATGGCTCAAACAGTAGTTTTTACTGAAGGAACTTGAGACTAGTTGCTTTTGTTTGCATGTACATATATACCCTGTTTAGGCAACTATATACAGTCAGCCCTCCATATCCACAAGTTCTACATCCATGGATTCAACTAACCTTGAACCAAAAGTACAGTAGTTATGCCTAGTACCAAACATATACATGCTTTTTTTCCCCTTGTCATTATTCTCTACACAATACAGTATATTAACATGGCATTTACATTGCATTAATTATTATAAGCAGTCTGGAGGTGATTTGTAGTATGTAGGACAATGTCATAGTTTATATGCAAATACATGCTATTTTTTGTAAGGGATTTAAACATCCACAGATTTTGGTATCTGCAGGGTCCTGGAACAATCCCCCATAAATACTAACAGATGACTGTGTGTGTGTGCAGGCATGTGCACGTGAGATAAAGAGAGAGACCTCAGAAGTGATTTTCTCCAAGTAGTTAAAATTATTTTTTTAAGAAACCACAGAAACTATCAAAATTGTTTACTATGAAAATATGTACATAAGCCAGCAATCTGAGAATACATATGACAGCTAACATCTTTTGTCTTAGTGCTTCTAATCAATCAAGTCTAATTAGCAAAGAGCCAAAAGAGAACCTAGTTTGATTTTTTTTAAAATTCTGAATGTATCTAATACTCTAGAAATAAATCCTTTCTACCCTAATCTTTCACTACTTTGGCAGATACAGGTAGGTGATGGATATAGGACACATTTTCAAATTATGACAGAATAGTTAAAAGTAAAACTGTGATTAAAATACTCTTTGCATGAAGTAGTTAAGCTACCTATGCATCCAGAGTGCACCCTGTGTTCAGTCATTGTAATCCTAGGCTTTCTGAAACATTCCCAATTTAAATATTCTATTTTGTTTCCCTGGTGAACTGTCCTAGAAGTGCCATTATTCCAGAGCTCAAACTGCCTGTATCAAGTTATAGTAGGGAAAGTGCATTTGCTTTTACGGTATCCCAAACCAAAAATAAGAAAAGTATGTTTTTTCTGCCCTCAGGTATCTTAAAGCTTAATATAGGAGCCAGGAGTATGGCTCAGTGGTAGTGTGCTTGCCTTGCATGCATGGGACACTTGTTTCAATCCTCAGCACCACATAAATAAATAAAATAAAGGTATTGTGTCCTTTATTTTATTTATTTATGTTTTTTTTAAAAAATAAAGTTTAACACAGAAATAAATTCCAGCTAAAATTAGGGGAAGAAAAAATAAAGGAACTGAAGGAAAAGGTTTCTGATCCACAAAGCTTTGATACCTGATGTCATTTAAAGTATCAGTGATTCAGAATCTTTCTGTTCCCATTTATTGTGATCTGTTCCCTGTAACTTCTTCAAATGGGGCCAGAGCAAGCATGAATAGAAGTAACTGGATTGGAGCTGGGACTAAAATGATGTAGTGGACTCTGCTCAAGAAGCCCTTTCATAATCAGTTTTCAAACACATTTTTATACTAAACTCTGGGTTTAGTATTTGTTAAGACTTATTTTTCTTTTCTGAAAATTCTTCTAAAGTGTAGAGGATCTTGCTTTCTTGTCTTTCTTATATCATTGCTTTGCCTAAAATGAGTACTCAGTTAAACTTATTTTCTAGGACAGTCCTGTTCAGTAAAACTTTCAGCAAGGATAAAAATGTTCTATACCTGTGCTTTCCAATATGATAGTCCCTAGTGACATTCAACTATTGAATACTTGAAGTGTGGCTAGTGTGACTGAGAAAATTTTAACTGAATCTAAGTAAGGCTAGTAGTAGACAACACTCTAGTAGGAGACAGTGTATTCTAGAGGATAACTGATTGGTATCTTGGACTTAACATGTCAAAACACAAGCTCTGTGTCCCAGGTACTGCCCATCCCCAAGTTTCTTCCTTCTACCCATCTCCGTAATGAGAACTCTTCTTTTAGTTGATAGAATCCAAAACCTTTGGGTTGTCTTTTCTTCCTTTCTTGCTTTACTACCTTAAAACTAACCTATCAACAAATCCCCTATTCTACCTTCAAAATATATCCAGAATCTTATTTCTTCTCTCAACAACCACTGATGGTGGTTTTTTACCACTTTGTTACCTTGATGGAAACCATGATTATTTTTCACTTAGATTTTATAACAGCTTTCCAGCTCATCTCCCTGCTGTGTCAGTCAGCTTTCCATTATTGTAACAAAATATTCAAGATAACCAACTTAAAAAGAGAAGAGGTTTATTTTGACTCACAGTTTCAGAGGTTTCAGTCCATGGTTGCTTTACCCTGTTACTTTTGGCCTATGGTGGCAAAATACATTATGGTAGAGGAGTTGTTCACAGTACCTAGGAAAGAAAAGAGAGACAGAACAGAAAGTGACCAGGGTCTCCATATCCCCTTCTAGGACATGCCTCCAGTGGTCTAACTTTCTTCTGTTAGATCCCATGTCAGGTTCCACCATCTCCCAGTAACACCACTGTCTGGCAGCCAAGTATTTAACACATGGGCTTTTGGGAGACACTTTGAACCTAAAGTACTACTTCTACCTTGACCCTCTTTTCAGCAGATTTCTTTTAAAAGTAATTCCTTTAAAACATGTTGCATCATTTCATTCCTCTGCTCAAAACCCATTAGTGGTTTTCTAACCCAGAATTCTGAACCCACTCAGTAGTCTTCAGGGGCATAAAGGAATCCCCATATACTCTCTCACTATTCTAACCTCATTTAAAACACTCATTTTGGAGTATACCCTCCCACCTAAACATGCCAACCACATTCCTACCTCAATCTTTGCATTAGTTTTTCTCTATTAAGAATACTCTATAATTAGTTACTTTGTGTTCATTCCCTTAGATCTCTGCTCAAACATAATCTTATAACAAAAACTCTCTCTGACCACTGTGTGTCATGCACATGTGCACATTCATATACTCCTTGTCCTAACTACTATTTCTCTGTAGCATTCACCTCCTGACATGTTACTTATCCACCACCATCCCTTATCCACATTATGAAATCTAAAAAATTTTGAAATCCTCAAGTTTATCATACTTCTTTTGTTAGCCCAATACCTGGCATTGCTTCAGTAGTGGTTAAAAAAAAAAAAAAAAGGCTTGATGTGAGGCTGGTTTTAGTTCATCTATCCCATTTGATATAAATGTTGGTACATTTTACTTTAGAACTGTCATAAGCTTGGGTTAGATTGAAAGGTTTTATTACAAATACAGAATCGTGATTGCAGGATGGCTTCATGCCACCTTTCTAAAACCTAAAAAATTCTGGATTTTCAGTACATATGACTTTAAAGCTGTTAGATAACAGAAAGTAGTTCTACATTTACTTGGGATTGTCTATCACCTACCACTGTTTTGTTATTGTTTATTCCCATAGCTTAAAGCCATATCTTTAATGTAGTAAGCACTTGAGCTGTTTTTATTCACAACATGCCTAACACCAACCGTTCAGTACAGTTCTTTTTTTATTTACTTTAATTTGTTATATATGACAGCAGAATGCATTTCAGTTCATATTATACTTATATATAAAGCACAATTTTTTATATCTCTGGTTGTACACAATGTAGAGGCACACCATTCGTGGCTTCATGTGTACACCATACATTGTACTTCATACAATGTCCATCTCACTCCACTGTCTTTCCTGTCCCCATGACCCATCTCTTGCCCTCCCTCCCCTTTGCCCTATCTAGAGTTTTTCTATTCCTCCATGTGTACCCCCCTCCATTTCTATTATGAATCCGCATCCTTATATCAGAGAAAACACTTGGAATTTGTTTTTTTGAGATTGGCTTCCTTCACTTAGCCTTATATTCTCCAGTTCCATCCATTTGTCTGCAAATGCCATGATTTTATTCTCTTAATGCTGAGTAATATTCTATTATGTATACATGCCACAGTTTCTTTATCCATTCATCTATTGAAGAGCATTTAGGTTTAGCTATTGTGAATTGTGCTGCAATAAACATCAATGTGGCTGTGTCCCTGTAGTATGCTGTTTTTAAGTCCTTTGGATATAGACAAGGAATGGGATAGCTGGGTAAAATAGTGGTTCCATTCCCAGTTTTCCAAGGAATCTCCATACTGCTTTCCAATTTGCAGTCTCACCAGCAATGTATAAGTGTGCTTTTCCCCCCACATCCTTGCCAGCACTTATTGTTATTTGTATTCTTAATAGCTGCCATTCTGATTGTAGTGAGATGAAATTTTAGAGTATTTTTTATTTGCATTTCTCTAATTGCTAGAGGTATTGAACATTTTTTCATGTATTTGTTGATTGATTGCATATCATCTTCTGAGAAATGTCTGTTCAGTTCCTTGGCCCATTTATTGATTGAGTTATTTGGTTTTTGGTTCTTTGTGGGATTTTGATGTTGTTGTTATTGTTTTGTTTTGTTTTGTTTTAAGCTTTTTGAGTTTATATTTGCTCTCAAACAGCATGGTATTGGCACCAAAATAGACATGTAGACCAATGGTACAGAATAGAAGACACAGAGACAAGCCCACATAATTACAGTTATCTTCTATTAGACAAAGGCACCAAAAACATACATTGGAGAAAAGATAGCCTCGTCAACAAATGGGACTGGGAAAACAGGAAATCCATATACAACAAAATGAAATTAAACCCCTATCTCTCACCATGCACAACCCTCAACTCAAAGTGGATCAAGGAACTAAGAATTAAACCAGAGACACTTCATCTATTAGAATAAAAAGTAGATCCAAATTTCCAATATGTGGGATTAGGCCCCTACTTCCTTAATAAGACTCCTATAGCACAAGAATTAAAGAATTAATAAATGGGATAGATGTAAACTAGAAAGCATCTTCTCAGCAAAAGAAACGATCAGTAAGGTGACTAGTTCAATATAATTCTGAAACTATCCTCCTGGAGTTAGCATCAGGTGAGTTAAAGGGTTCAGTTTTATAAGACTTTTCTCCACTTTATGCACCAGTTGCAAACCACCTATATACTTCTGACTGGTTAGCTATAAATTGGAGGTTTCCACAGCTGCTTCTTTAGGTTCAGTAATGTGATAGAATGACTCAAAAGGCTCAGGAAAGGGCTGGGCACAGTAGTGCATGCCTGTACTCCCAGCAGCTCTAGAGGCTGAGGCTGAAGGATCACAAGTTCAAAGCCAGCCTCAGCAACAGCAAGGCACTAAGCAACTTAGTGAGTTCCTGTCTCTAAATAAAATACAAAATATTAGGGATGGGGATTTGGATGTGGCTCAGTGGCTGAGTGTTGGTACCCAAAAATAAACACAAAACAAAACTCAGGAAAGGACTTAACTTATTATTGCCAGTCTGTTATTAAAATCGGTAATAGTAAAGAATTCAACTCAGGAATAATCAAATGAAAGAGTTGCATAGGGCAAGGAATGGTGTAGGAGGGGACCAAGAGGAGAGTACGAAGCTTCTTGATCCTCTTCCATCTCCCAGCACCTCAGTGTGTTCACTGACCCAGAGCTGTCTGAACTCCATTGCTGAGAGGGTTTTAATGGAGGCTCCATTACAGAATCATCATTGAGTAAATCATTGGCCATTGGTGATTAACTTGGTCTCCAAGATCTCTCCTCTGAGCCAGCTGGCACAAGGATTTATTATGGATACAGAAAAAGTGCTCTCATAACTCCTGTTATTCAGGACATTCCGAGGGGTTTTCAAAGCTCTTTATCAGAAAGTGGGGACAAAAATGAAATATATCTCTTATTATGTATCACAATACACAGTATATATTTCTGAATGGGTAAATGAGTTTTTAATTTTTTTCTGTTTTTTTGTGTGTGTAAATCCTAGACTGAACAAGATGACCATCTAATGTCAGTGACTCTTCTATCTCTAAGATTAATTCCTTTAGAATATAAGAGAAGGAATACATGTTGCATTGTCATATTTAACTCCTAACTTCATATGAAAGTTATCAAAATTAGAAATTTTAAATTAATCTACATTGTATCTATTTATGAAGTAATATTAGTCACTGTAAAATATTTTGAAATTTAGAAAAATACAAAGAAGGCAAAAGAATCACTCATGATTCTATCTCCAAAAATTAACCACCATCAATGGCAAAAATACAGCATACTTAAAGAATTTTAATTAGTATTTTAACAATTTTAATTTTTATTTTATTTTATTTGCAGTTCTAGAATTTGGCAACACTTCATTCTATAAAGTAGAATTAGTGTTCTGATAAGCCCAGCAGAGAACATTGGTTTTATAGACAGAGAGGAGCCAAAGAAAGCTGAAACAAAGTACAAAAAATAGATAGGTCACTCCAGAATTACTCTCCTGGTGAGAGTCAACACAGAGGGGACTTTCTCATCAAGCTGGCTCAAACCAGCTTATTTGGTGGGTTGGCTGTTATCTATCCTTCTCCTGTTGTTTCAGAAGGTCAGAGAAACAACTTAGTTTTTGGTTGGTGACATGGAACTTTAGCATATGTTACCCCATCTTGGTTTAGTCTGTTTTACCTTGTGCCAAGAACTCAGTCTAAATCAATGACCTCCTATAAATTTTATTTAACAAAACTAAAAGCAGTGTTTTTAATGTCTCTGTAGATGAGCCTTAATAAAAAAGATTATACTTTTCTAGGTTTTAAAATCTCACTTTTCACCTTTTGTATCATGAATTAATCTTCCATGTCATTTGATCCTCACCCCCCATAACAGTCTGATGAGGAAGGTACTATAATTGTCTGTATTTTACAAATGGTCAAACCAAGGCACCAAGATATTAATTACTATTCTTTTGTAGCCAGTGGTCTGATTGAAGACTTCTCCTCTTAACTATTATAGTATTAGTTGTGCTCCCTATAATCTCCATGGACAACTGTTAGAAAACATAGTTACTAGAATCAACAAATGGGACTTACTCAAACTAAAAAGTTTTTTCTCAGCAAAAGAAACAATAAGAGAGATAAACAGGGAGCCTACATCCTGGGAACAAATCTTTAATCCACACACTTCAGATAGAGCCCTAATAACCAGAATATACAAAGAACTCAAAAAATTAGACAATAAGATAACAAATAACCCAATCAATAAATGGGCCAAGGACCTGAACAGACAGTTCTCAGAGGAGGACATACAATCAATCAATAAATACATGAAAAAATGCTCACCATCGCTAGCAGTTAGAGAAATGCAAATCAAAACTACCCTAAGATACCACCTCACTCCAGTAAGATTGGCAGCCATTAGGAAGTCAAACAACAATAAGTGCTGGAGAGGATGCGGGGAAAAGGGCACTCTTGTTCATTGCTGGTGGGACTGCAAATTGGTACAGCCAATTTGGAAAGCAGTATGGAGATTTCTTGGAAAGCTGGGAATGGATCCACCATTTGACCCAGCTATTCCCCTTCTCGGTCTATTCCCTAAAGACCTAATAAGAGCATGTTACAGAGACACTGCTACAACGATGTTCATAGCAGCACAATTCACTATAGCAAGATTATAGAATCAGCCTAGATGCCCTTCAATAGATGAATGGATAAAAAAAATGTGGCATTTATACACAATGGAGTATTACTCTGCATTAAGGAATGACAAAATCATAGAATTTGGAGGGAAATGGATGGCATTAGAGCAGATTATGCTAAGTGAAGCTAGTCAATCCTTAAAAAACAAATACCAAATGACCCCTTTGATATAAGGGGAGTAAACAAGGACAGGGTAAGGACGAAGAGCTTGAGAAGAAGATTTACATTAAACAGGAATGAGAAAAGGGGAGGGGAGGGGGGATAGTAGAGAATAGGACAGACAGCAGAATACATCAGACACTAGAAAGGCAATATGTCAATCAATGGAAGTGTAACTGATGTGAAACAGCAATCTGTATACGGGGTAAAGTTGGGAGTTCATAACCCACTTGAATCAAACTGTGAAAGATGATGTATTAAGAACTGTGTAATGTTTTGAACGACCAACAATAAAAAAAAATAAAAAAAAAAAGAAAACATAGTTACTGATTGAGTTATACTAAAAGAAGAAATAAAAATCTTAGTGAAATATACTTCCTTTTTTTTTTTTTTTATTGTTGGTCGTTCAAAACCTTACACAGTTCTTAATACATCATATTTCACAGTTTGATTCAAGCGGGTTATGAACTCCCAACTTTACCCCGTATACAGAATGCTGTATCACATCAGTTACCCTTCCATTGATTCACATATTGCCTTTCTAGTGTCTGATGTATTCTGCTGTCAGTCCTATTTTCTACTATCCCCCCTCCCCTCCCCTCCCCTCCCCTTTTCTCTCTACCCCTTCTACTGTAAATCATTTCTTCCATTTGTATTATCTTGTCTTACCCCTCCATTACATATTTCTTGATATATCATATTTCACATTTTGATTCAAGTGGGTTATGCACTCCCATATTGCCCCTTATACAGATTGCAGATTCACATCAGTTTCACTTCCATTGCTTTACATATTGCCATCCTAGTGTCTGTTGTATTCTGCTGCCTTTCCTATCCTCTACTATCCCCCCTCCCCTCCCCTCCCCTCTTCTCTCTCTACCCCCACTACTGCAATTCATTCCTCCCCCTTGTATTATTTTTCCCTTTCCCCTCACTTCCTCTTGTATGTAATTTTGTATAAACCTGAGGGTCTCGTTCCATTTCCATGCTATTTCCCTTCTCTCTCCCTTTCCCTCCCACCTCTCAACCCTGTTTAATGATGGTCTTCTTCTTGTGCTCTTCTTCCCTAGTCTGTTCTTAATTACTCTCCTTATATCAAAGAAGACATTTGGCATTTGTTTTTTAGGGCTTGGCTAGCTTCACTGAGCATAATCTGCTCTAATGCCATCCATTTCCCTCCAAATTCTATGATTTTGTCATTTCTTAATGCAGAGTAATACTCCATTGTGTATAAATGCCACATTTTTTTTATCCATTCGTCTATTGAAGGGCATCTAGGTTGGTTCCACAGTCTTCCTATTGTGAATTGTGCTGCTATGAACATCGATGTAGCAGTGTCCCTGTAGCATGCTCTTTTTAGGTCTTTAGGGAATAGACCCAGAAGGGGGATAGCTGGGTCAAATGGTGGTTCCATTCCCAGCTTTCCAAGAAATCTCCATACTGCTTTCCAAATTGGCTGCACCAATTTGCAGTCCCACCAACAATGTACAAGTGTACCCTTTTCCCCACATCCTCGCCAGCACTTATTGTTGTTTGACTTCGTGATGGCTGCCAATCTTACTGGAGTGAGATGGTATCTTAGGGTGGTTTTGATTTGCATTTCTCTGACTGCTAGAGATGGTGAGCATTTTTTCATGTACTTGTTGATTGATTGTATGTCCTCCTCTGAGAAGTGTCTGTTCAAGTCCTTGGCCCATTTGTTGATGGGATTATTTGTTATCTTATTGTCTAATTTTCTGAGTTCTTTATATACTCTGGATATTAGGGCTCTATCTGAAGTGTGAGGAGTAAAGATTTGTTCCCATGATGTAGGCTCCCTATTTACCTCTCTTATTGTTTCTTTTGCTGAGAAAAAACTTTTTAGTTTGAGTAAGTCCCATTTGTTGATTCTAGATGTTAACTCTTGTGCTATGGGTGTCCTATTGAGGAATTTGGAGCCCGACCCCACAGCATGTAGGTCGTAGCCAACTTTCTCTTCTATCAGATGCCATGTCTCTGATTTGATATCAAGCTCCTTGATCCATTTTGAGTTAACTTTTGTGCATGGCGAGAGAAAGGGATTCAATTTCATTTTGTTGCATATGGATTTCCAATTTTCCCAGCACCATTTGTTGAAGATGCTATCCTTCCTCCATTGCATGCTTTTAGCCCCTTTATCAAATATAAGAAAGTTGTAGTTTTGTGGGTTGGTTTCTGTGTCCTCTATTCTGTACCATTGGTCCACCCGCCTGTTTTGGTACCAGTACCATGCTGTTTTTGTTACTATTGCTCTGTAGTATAGTTTGAAATCTGGAATCGTTATACCACCTGATTCACCTTTCCTGCTTAGTATTGTTTTTGCAATTCTGGGTCTTTTATTCTTCCATATGAATTTCATGATTGCTTTCTCCATTTCTATAAGAAATGCCGTTGGGATTTTGATTGGCATTGCATTAAACCTATAGAGAACTTTTGGTAATATCGCCATTTTGATGATGTTAGTTCTGCCTATCCATGAACAGGGTATATTTTTCCATCTTCTAAGGTCTTCTTCAATTTCTCTCTTTAGGGTTCTGTAGTTTTCATTGTATAAGTCTTTCACCTCTTTTGTTAGGTTGATTCCCAAGTATTTTATTCTTTTTGAGGATATTGTGAACGGGGTGGTTGTCCTCGTGTCCATTTCAGAGAATTTGTCGCTGATATACAGGAATGCCTTTGATTTATGCGTGTTGATTTTATAACCTGCCACTTTGCTGAATTCATTTATTAGCTCTAACAGTTTCTTTGTAGACCATATTGGGTCTGCTAGGTATAGAATCATGTCATCTGCAAATAGTGATAACTTAAGTTCTTCTTTTCCTATTTTTATGCCTTTAATTTCTTTCGTCTGTCTAATTGCTCTGGCCAGTGTTTCGAGAACTATGTTGAACAGGAGTGGTGAGAGAGGGCATCCCTGTCTTGTTCCAGATTTTAGAGGGAATGCCTTCAATTTTTCTCCATTCAGAATGATGCTAGCCTGAGGCTTAGCATAAATTGCTTTTACAATGTTGAGGTATGTTCCTGTTATCCCTAGTTTTTCGAGAGTTTTGAACATAAACGGATGCTGTACTTTGTCGAATGCTTTTTCTGCATCTATCGAGATGATCATATGGTTCTTATTTTTAAGTCTATTGATGTGGTGAATAACATTTATTGATTTCCGTATATTGAACCACCCTTGCATACCAGGGATGAATCCTACTTGATCATGGTGCACAATTTTTTTGATATGTTTTTGTATCCGATTTGCCAGAATTTTATTGAGGATTTTTGCATCTAGGTTCATTAGAGATATTGGTCTGTAGTTTTCTTTCTTTGAAGTGTCTTTGTCTGGTTTCGGAATCAGGGTGATGTTGGCCTCGTAGAATGAATTTGGAAGTTCTCCCTCTTTTTCTATTTCCTGGAATAGCTTGAAAAGTATTGGTATTAGTTCCTCTTTAAAGGATTTGTAAAACTCTGCTGTAAACCCATCAGGTCCTGGGCTTTTCTTAGATGGTAATCTTTTGATGGTTTCTTCTATTTCCTCAATTGATATTGGTCTGTTTAGGTTGTCTATATCCTCCTGACTCAATCTGGGCAGATTATATGACTTAAGAAATTTATCGATGCCTTCACTATCTTCTATTTTATTGGAGTATAAGGATTCAAAATAATTTCTGATTATCTTCTGTATTTCTGAAGTGTCTGTCGTGATCTTGCCTTTTTCATTCCTTATGCTAGTAATTTGAGTTCTCTCTCTTCTTCTCTTCACTAGCATGGCTAAGGGTCTGTCAATTTTATTTATCTTTTCGAAGAACCAACTTTTCGTTTTGTCAATTTTTTCAATTGTTTCTTTTGTTTCGATTTCATTAATTTCAGCTCTGATTTTAATTATTTCTTGCCTTCTACTTCTTTTGCTGTTGTTTTGCTCTTCTTTTTCTAGAATTTTGAGATGAAGTATGAGATCATTTATTTGTTGGTTTTTTCTTTTTTTAAGGAATGAACTCCAAGCAATGAATTTCCCTCTTAGAACTGCTTTCAATGTGTCCCATAGATTCCGATATGTTGTGTCTGTGTTTTCATTATACTCTAAGAATTTTTTAATTTCCTCCTTGATGTCTTCTAAAACCCATTGATCATTCAGTAACCTATTGTTCATTCTCCAAGTGATGCATGATTTTTCCTTCCTTCTTTTATCGTTGATTTTTAGTTTCATTCCATTATGATCAGATAAGATGCATGGTATTATCTCCGCTCCTTTATATTGTCTAAGAGTTGCCCTGTGACATAATATATGATCTATTTTTGAGAAGGATCCATGTGCTGCTGAGAAAAAAGTGTAGCTGCTTGATGTTGGGTGGTATATTCTATATATGTCAATTAAGTCTAGGTTGTTAATTGTGTTATTGAGTTCTATAGTTTCCTTATTCAACTTTTGTTTGGAAGATCTGTCCAGTGGTGAGAGAGGTGTGTTGAAGTCTCCCATGATTATTGTATGGTGGTCTATTAGACTCTTGAACTTGAGAAGAGTTTGCTTGATGAACGCAGCAGCACCGTTGTTTGGGGCATATATATTTATGATTGTTATGTCTTGTTGGTGTATGGTTCCCTTGAGCAGTATGTAGTGTCCTTCTTTATCCCTTTTGATTAACTTTGGTTTGAAATCTATTTTATTTGATATGAGTATGGACACTCCTGCTTGTTTCCGCAGTCCATATGAGTGATATGATTTTTCCCAACCTTTCACCTTCAGTCTATGTATATCCTTTCCTATCAAATGCGTCTCCTGAAGGCAGCATATTGTTGGATCTTGTTTTGTGATCCATTCAACTAGCCTGTGTCTCTTAATTGGTGAGTTTAAGCCATTAACATTTAGAGTTATTATTGAGATATGGTTTGTTCTTCCAGCCATATTTGTTTATTAATGCTGTTAAACCTGATTTGTTTTTCTCTTTGATTTTTCCCCCCCTTTACTGTCCTACCTCCCACTGTTGGTTTTCATTGTTGTTTTCCATTTCCTCTTCCTGTAGTGTTTTGCCAAGGATTTTTTGAAGAGATGGTTTTCTAGCTGCAAATTCTTTTAACTTTTGTTTATCATGGAATGTTTTAATTTCATCTTCCATCCTGAAGCTTAATTTTGCTGGATACACGATTCTTGGTTGGAACCCATTTTCTTTTAGCGTTTGAAATATGTTATTCCAGGATCTTCTAGCTTTTAGAGTCTGTGTTGAGAGATCAGCTGTTATCCTGATTGGTTTACCCCTAAATGTAATCTGCTTCCTTTCTCTTGTAGCTTTTAAAATTCTCTCCTTATTCTGTATGTTGGACATCTTCATTATAATGTGTCTAGGTGTGGATCTCTTATGATTTTGCACATTCGGCGTCCTGTAGGCTTCTAGGATTTGGGGTTCTGTCTCATTCTTCAAGTCTGGGAAGTTTTCTCGTATTATTTCACTGAATAAGTTGTCTATTCCTTTGGTTTGGAGCTCTGTGCCTTCCTGTATCCCAATGACTCTTAAGTTTGGTCTTTTGATATTATCCCATATTTCTTGGATGTTCTGCTCATGGTTTCTTAGCAGACTTGCTGAGCTGTCTATGCTCTTTTCAAGTTGAAATACTCTGTCTTCATTGTCTGATGTTCTATCTTCTAAGTGATCCACTCTGCTGGTAGTTTTCTCAATTGAGTTTTTAAGTTGGTTTATTGCTTCCTGCATTTCTAGGATTTGTATTTGTTTGTTTTTTATTTCCTCTATCTCCCTGTGAAATTGATCTTTTACTTCCTGGATTTGTTTATGAAGTTCCTTGTCAATGTGATCTTTCATTGTCTGATTTTGCTGTCTCATGTCTTCCTTGAGACTCCAGATCATCTGAAGCATGTATATCCTGACCTCTCTGTCTGACATTCCATCTGTTGCAGCTATTACCTCTTCTAGAGTTGAGTTGACCTGCATTGCCTGTGGTCCTTTCTTTCCTTGTCTTTTCATACTGCTGGCGTTTCTTTCTGCTTGGTGAAGCTGTTGTGTTTTTGAGATTTTCCCTCTATTTATTTATATTGCTCTTGTATAGTTGAAAAGTCTCCCTTGCAGGACAGATGGTGGCTGTGATCCTCCACCAATTGGTGCGATCTGTCTACCACGCTGGCGGGCCCTAGGTCTGCTCTGCTGGCCGGTCGAAGGTCCGCCTACCCAGCAGGCGCGAGGGGCACCTCTGTCTCTCCGTAGGTTGCTGGGCCTAACCTCCCGATGGGTCCCTGGTATGCCTACCTTGCAGGCACTGGGGGTGGCGCTGGCTCCGGCCGCAACAAGCCGCTGGGCCTGATCTGCCGCTGGTCGCAGTCCCGCCTACCTTGCAGGCACTGGGGGAGGGGACGGGCCTGCCCCACAGAAGGCCGCTGGTGGGTCGCAGGACCCTGTTCCCTGCAGGCGCGTGTGTCAGCTCTGTCTCTTCGCAGATTGCTGGGCCTGACCTGCCTGTGGGTCGCCGGTTCTCCTACTTTGCAGGCACTGGGGTATACTTCCTTTTTATAACCATGGTGATCATTTACAGCTTTAGTATTTATATCAATAATCTAATCAAACTTAATCTTAAATATTTTCTACATTTTCCACATATATTAAAGATTATTTTTAACAAATGTGAGTACAAGTAATTCATAACATTCATCAGTCAGGAAGGATTTTATTTATATTGCATTAATAAATAATCTCCAAAATCTTGTGTTTTGGTGATAAATATTTCTATTACTTTGGTTAATATTATTTAAATAAAGTAACAAGCATAATGGTACTCAGTAACTTCATTATTTTCAGTGGTATTAAGCTTATCATATCATCTTAAGTAGGCAGTAATTCCCTGATTACATAATATTCTCAGTATACTGGGACTGATTTAGCTATGGGTTAAAAGCATAACTAGCTGTACCCAGATGTAATCTTTTATTAAATCACTATCAAGATAAATGCTTTGTGGTAAAGAGTTATCTCAATAGTTTCACTATAATTTTTTATATATACCATAATTTATATATATATATATAAATTATAGTAATAGTAAACATATATATAAATAAAAACTGAAATTAATTCACTGATAAATTTATGTTATGCCTGCATGTCATCTTCACTGATGAGGATCAGAATAGCTATACTGCTTAACTCACAGAATCAATCAAGGTGATTATATAAAAACATTTTATATAAAAGCATTTTACGTACAGATCATAAGTAGCCCATTTATTGATTGGATTATTTGGTTTTTTGGTGTTAAGTTTTTGAGTTCATTATTTATCTTGAATATTAAGCATAAGTTCTGTTACAAAGATCAGCACTCATTATAAAACTCTAATTAAGCCATTATGGAAAGGAATAGTTATATTCACTAGATTCTGCATAAAAAATACAAAAAAGTACAATATGTTTCATAAAATTCTTATCAAAGTATATATAGCTCCAAATATTTTTTTTTAAAAAATGCTGTAGGGTAGTTTATTTGCCATAGATAAAAAGCAATACAGGTGTTACTGACATTATTTCTAATATGTCCAAAATCATGAGGGTGTTATTAACATTAAACTAATAAGATTAATGTCAGCTCTTTGTCATTATATTTTAAAATAATGTACAGTATTTTAATCTTTGGAATGGGCAGGATTTGACACTGAAGAACAAAATCAAACATCAGTTAAAATTAAAGCTAATAAAGAGAGTTAGCAATCTAATTAAACCTGTATCTCCAGAGTCAGGCACTAATTCTGACAAATATTTAGTGTTCAATGTGTATTTGTCAAAAAAAATAATAAGGTGTGACTTTTAAGTCATGATTTTTTTTATGATTCTAAAAGCAATTTTAAAAATAGTTATATAATAATGCTCCATCCATTTACCTGCAAATGCAATAATTTCATACTTCTTTAAGGCTGAGTAATATTCCATTGTGTATATATACCACATTTTCTTTATCTATTCATCTGTTTGAAGGGCATCTAGGTTGGTTCCATAGCTTGGCTATTGTGAATTGAGCTGCTATAAATGTTGATCTGGCTGCATCACTGTCATATGTTGATTTTAAGTCCATTGGGTGTAAACCCAGGAGTGGGATAGCTGGCTCAAATGGTGGTTCCCTTCCAAGTTTTCTGAGGAATCTCCATACTACTTTCCTTAATGGTTGCACCAATTTGCAGTCCCACCAGCATTGTTGCTTTATTCTGATAATTGCCACTCTGACTGGAGTGAGATGGAATCTTAGAGTAATTTTGATTTGCATTTCTCTAATTGCTACTGAAGTTGAACATTTTTTCAAATATTTGTTGATCAATTGTATTTCTTCTGTGAAGTGTTTATTCAGTTCTGTAGCCCATTTATTGATTGGATTATTTGGTTTTTTTGGTGTTAAGTTTTTGAGTTCATTATGTATCTTGAATATTAATGCTCTCCTGAGGTGCATGTGGTAAAGATTTTCTCCCATTCTGGCTCTCTCTTCACGTTGTTTCCTTTTCTGAGAAGAAGCTCCTTCTCATTTATCTTTTTTTAAAAAGAAGCTTTTTTAGGGGCTGGGGTTGAAGCTCAGTGGTAGAGTACTCACCCAGCAAGTGTGAGGCACTGGATTCGAGCCACAGTACCACATAAAGATAAATAAATAAAGGTATATGTCCATCTGCATCTAAAAAAATTACAAAAAGGTTTTTATATGGACTTTTTTCTTTTTGCCTAGTGACACTAAATGTGCATAATACAATGAAAGGTAACACTGGCAGTCAAATCAGTTTTCCATAGCTTTCTACCAAGACATTCTCAGAGGATAAGCAGCACCATCAAGCATTGGGAAATCCGTTTTATATGTAAATGTGAGTACATTAGGGTCTTTAGAAAGTTTAATTAAACTTGTATAATGTGATGATTCAGTTTTCTTTTTAAAGATACTTCAATACCTGATAGAACTGGAGGGGGCTCTACCAGTCTGATCTAACCCCTCATATTGCTGATGGGTACACTGAGTTACAAAATGCCTAAAGTAGTTGATAGGCAGCAGAGCCAGAAACAAAACAAAGTGCTGTGACCTCGTCAATAGTCTTAATACTGCTGATAAGTGGTTTTTCTTGAGACAATTACAGTGTTGTTGTTGGTTTGGTTTGGTTTGGTTTGGTTTGGTTAGTTGTAGATGAACACAATATCTTTATTTATTTATTTTTATGTAGTGCTGAGGATCAAACCTAGTGCCTCACATATGCAGGGAAGCACTCTACCACTAAGTTATAGCCCCAGCCTGCCCAATTAGAGCAGTTTTTAACCTGAAAATCATTAGAAATATTTTGTAATCCAGGAAGTCAATCCAATGTGCTAAGGTTTTCTTTTCCATTATCTTAGTTTGCCTGAATACTTTGATGGTGGTAACTAATATTTATATACCACTTTTCAGTTTTACAACAGATTTTTACATTTTACATTCTCACTTGACTTTCAGAACAACCTTTGTGTCAAATAAGGATACTGAAGCTAAAGGTTACATTTAATAATTTGTTCAAATAACATATGCAGATGGCAGACTTGAACACAAGCCTTCCAACCCTGAGCCATGTCCTTTCTATTCCCTCCAGCTTTACACATAGTTGAAAGTTGCTTAAGAAGAATTTTTTTTTAAGTCAAACAGCAGCAATATACTGAATGTCTGCTATGGGCCAAACAGTATGGTAGATTCTTTCTACATCTGCCATTCAAAATCAGTGAGATATTTTAGAAGTGAAGTTTTTATCCAGTGAGTAATTTTACCCAGGATTAAAGCATCCACAGCCCTGGAGCTGCACATAGGACTCAGGTTTCCTTAAAGAATATAGTCCTATGCTTAGAACTAAATCATTCTTTATGTGCTGCTTCTGAATTGCATACATGGGTGTTCCTATTTACACATCCAGATATCTGACACATAATTGAGGAAATACTATTGGCTCAGAAGCTCATCACATTTAAAAAAGAAGTCAGGAAAGGTAAGTCACTAGCTATATGTGCTAATATAATTACTGGATGGCATGATCAGGTTTTTTTTCCTTGTAATAATATTAAATAGTAATGTACACTTTTAAGAAAATTAAAATACCTTAAGTGAACATACTTTAGAAGTTATTTCAAGCTTATATCCTTACACTGTCTTCTGAAATTTTATCTAATTTTATATTTAATACGTTCAACATGTATTTTTAATTTAAATGTGATTTTTTAAAAATATATTTTTAGTTATAGTTGGACACATACCTTTATTTATTTATCTTTAAGTGGTGAAGACCAAACCTAGTGCCTCACACCTGCTGTTCAAACATTCTACCACTGAGCTGTAACCCCAGCCCTGTTTTTATAATAAAAAACAATTTAAATTTATTTAATTTTTAAGAATCTTTGCAACTATTATTGTCAAAATTGAGCAAGGCTTTGCCTCTTCAGGGTGCTTTTTTTTTTTTAACCTAAAGTTATTTTGAAGAGTTGTTTTCATTAGATCACTTGTTTATTGGCCAGAGTTAATATTTATATTTGTGCCCCTCTAATTAGAAAAGTAAAGAGGGATATGAGAGGAGAGGAGAGGCGGGAAGGTTCCAGCTGTGTGACCTGAGTAGCAAGTCCCTCTGGGCTGTGCATCAGGAGAGGTGGCATCTCTAGCCTCTCCAGATCCCGATATGCAAGAGACTTGCACATCAAATCTAAACTTTATTCAAGTTTAGCAGTGCTATCTAGCTTCTGGGGCTAGCCCTTGGTGTCCTCCTTTGCTTTGACTAGAATATAAACTTTGTTTAGTCTTGTCCCAAATAAGAAGTTCTAAGCAATTAGGCATTTGACAGGTGTGTGAGACTCAATCAGATTAAAAGTGTCAAGTTGAATTTCTAAGCAAATCTGAAGAGTACTGTGTGATTCACATTCTGTCATTTGTGTTGTTACATATCTTGGGAGGTTTGGTATCTGTGATCTTCCACTGAAGGTGTTAAAGACAACATGGACTGGACTCTTAAAATTTGACATTTTGATTCTAATCAAAACACGAGTGTCAAATGCTGTTCTCTGTTGCATTGTTTATCTATTACATATCCCACAATTTATTCTTATCTTTCCTGCCTAGGTCGAACTGGAAGGTACACACTTATAGAAAAATGGAGAGATACTGAAAGACATTTAGCACCTCATGAAAATCCTATCATATCCTTAAACAAATGGGGGCAGTACGCTAGTGATGTACAGTTAATTCTGCGTCGAACTGGGCCATCTCTCAGTGAAAGACCCACTTCAGATAGTGTGGCTCGAATTCCTGAAAGAACTTTATACAGGCAGAGTCTCCCCCCATTAGCCAAACTGAGGCCTCAAATTGACAAATCAATCAAAAGAAGAGAACCTAAAAGAAAATCGTTGACATTTACAGGAGGTGCCAAAGGATTGATGGACATTTTTGGAAAAAGTAAAGAAACTGAATTTAAGCAAAAGGTGCTGAACAACTGCAAAACAACAGCAGATGAGTTGAAGAAACTGATTCGTTTGCAGACAGAGAAGCTTCAATCTATTGAGAAGCAGTTAGAATCTAATGAAATAGAAATACGATTTTGGGAGCAAAAGTATAATTCTAACCTTGAAGAGGAAATTGTCCGCCTGGAGCAAAAGATCAAAAGAAATGATGTAGAAATTGAGGAGGAAGAATTTTGGGAAAATGAATTACAGATTGAACAGGAAAATGAAAAGCAGCTAAAGGATCAACTTCAAGAAATAAGACAGAAAATCACAGAGTGTGAAAGCAAATTAAAGGACTATTTGGCACAAATCCAGACTATGGAAAGTGGTCTTGAAGCAGAAAAATTGCAACGGGAAGTTCAGGAGGCACAAATCAATGAGGAAGAGGTTAAAGGACAGATTGGTAAGGTCAAAGGGGAGATTGACATCCAGGGCCAGCAGAGCTTGAGGTTGGAAAATGGTATTAAAGCTGTGGAAAGATCTCTTGGACAGGCCACCAAACGACTACAGGTAAGAACATTTTTATTTATTAACAGGATGTTTCATCTATTTAAAGAATATATTCCTGGACTCTTTTTTGAGTGTTTCCCTTGATTTTAAAGGACTTCATTTTTCTGTATTTCAAGAATTAGAAACCTAGTTTTGTTTAAAAGTCTCATAGAATTTTTGTGATGTGTGACAAAGTTCAGATATAACGCCACACTAATGGGTGCTCCATGGAAGAGGCTTTTCACTGTGACAATTGTGACATTAGGTGATTGTATATAGAAGAGCACAACCCCAGAATGGTCAACCCTAGATCTGGAATGGATACTAATGATGAGATAATGCACCTGACCTTCTCCTTTCAGAGGGAAACCCAAGCCAGTTGAGATTACAAAGATTGATTGACCAAGGGTTGTGTCTGACTGCTTGTCTGTCAGTCTTCCATTGTCAAGCCCCAGCTTTTTTCCTTTTTCCCAGTCACCTTCCCGCCTCTCCTCTCCCTCATATCCCTCTTTACTTTCCTAATTAAAGGAGGGGCATATCTCCAACTTCCCTCTCCCTGGTACCTATATAAGAACGTTTATATTTTACCACTTAAACTCTGATCACTCAACTTACATTTCTTGGATACCCATTCTTGAAAACACAGTAGTGGTTATACAGGAGTTGTAAAGATTTATGAAACAGTTGCTAACAGATGAAATGAAAAAGACAATTAATGGCTGTTTAAATTTAAATTAATTAAAATCAATATTCAGTAAATTAGTTTAAAATATAAAATAATTTAAAATTCTGTGTTTGGTCACAGTCACATTTCAGGTGTTTGATAGTACATGCAGCTGTTGATTAGATAGCACAAATGCTGAACTTTTCCAGGAAGTTCTGTCAGATAGAACACTATCTGACACTACTCACTACTCAAAGTATAATTCACGACAGGCAGTTCAGGGCACACTTATTAGAAATTCAGAATCTTTATGTATTGAGAGCCCCAAATAGTACCAAATAGCACACTAAAGTTTTAGAAGAGCTGCTTTAATATTGATACATACAGTCCTTCTGGGAAAGCTGAGATTTCCAGAAGAACCAAGATGGTTTCCTTTCTCTGTCACTAACTGGTAAGACATAATACTACCACCAAAATTTTGAAAATCAGGAATTTCTCATTTGTTAGCATTTTACTATTTGGATTTATTTTGACAGTTTAAGAAGAGTACAAAGGAAGTCATGTTGTCTTTGCTATTATTATAGTAATGACAATCATTATTTGTAAGCCATGTACCCATTGAAAAGTACCTGATAGCAGATTACTAACCCATTACCACATACCATCGTTCACTCAGTGTAAATGGAGAAAATCATTCCTCACTTCTATTATCTACCAGAGCCCTCAGATATGTCCAGCCCAGTTAAGGCCAGGCTGCCTTTCCTGAAAGTCCAGTAGAGACAGAATAGAAAGAGACAGAAAGTAACATACATAACAGGATGCCTCTCCTTACTTTTGGAGCTTTCCAGTTTTCTAAACCAGATTTCCTTCCCTAAGGATCTGTAGTTCTCAGGCTGTCTTTGTCAAGAATTTAAGAACTTCAAACAGAGACTCTTGTGAAAATCTTGCTTTGCTTATGCTATCTTGATAATAGATGTGATGAAAAACACCTTATGAAAACCAAGTACTCTAATAAATTTCCTGGACCAATTTATTCATCATTTGCAGTCAGTTATGAAATGGTTAGTAGGGAAATTTGTGATGAGCTTGACAAGACTTCTATAATGCTAGGATAGAGAGAAACCAATTTTTAAATTTCTTTTTAAGTTGGACACAATACCTTTATTTATTTATTCATTTATTTATTTATTTTTATGTGGTGCTGAAGATCAAACCCAGTGCCTTGCACATGCTAGGCTAGTGCTCTACTGCTGAGCCACAACCCCAGCCCAGAAAACAATTTTTTAAATGAAACTTCATAGACATGCCTTATTTTGTATGAATGCATAGTGATGTTCCAAAGGGAAGCATTTCAATTTAGAGGGCAGACTGAAGAAGCTGTTGCCTTTTTTTGTTTTGTTTTGGCCCATGCCACAGAATGCAAGTGACCTTTGTATCCATGTAATCCAGATTTGTTAAATGTGCTGCCTTAGCCCCTGCAGCAGAGGGACTGTCCTTGGACATCTTGAGCTGGCCAATAACGAATCCTCAGATGAAGAAATAACAATAATAATTTCCACTTAGGACAAAGAACAAGAACTGGAGCAGTTGACCAAAGAGCTGCGGCAAGTTAATCTCCAGCAGTTTATCCAACAGACGGGGACAAAAGTTACCGTTTTGCCAGCCGAGCCCATTGAAATAGAGGCCTCACAGGCAGATATAGAGAGAGGTAAGGGATTGATAAATATTTTTTTCATTTTTTCTCACTGGTTAACTTTATTCAGTTAGTTAAAGTGTCAGTCTACCATTCATAGCTAATTTTTAAGTGGGTCACTTTTTCAAAAATTAACATGCTTCCCATTTTTATAGAGAAAAACAATGATTTGGTTTTGTTAACTTAGGTAATCATGTAATTACCAAATCTCCTATTACTTAGTTTTAAAAATTTAACTGCTTCTTTATGAAACTTTTACCTGAGTATATATGAGCCATAGTGTATTAATTTGAATTTCAGCATCTCTCAGTTTCCCTAATGTCCCTTCTTCCCTTTCTCCTTTTCTGAAAGTCTGTTTTACTAACATGTGCTGATATTTAAGAGACCATTCCAATCTATGCACATATAATCTGAACAAAAAGGTGAGAAGAATGCTTACCTTTAAAAAAAAAAAAAAAAAAAGAACCATTCACTCTTCCTACCCTGCAAACCTGGCCTGTCAGTTAGAGTCCCATGTGAGATAGTCTTACTTTTCTCCCACCTCATAGCCCACAAAGGTTTGCAGTGGTTGCTATATGCAGTTCTCTCTCTCAGGTTTTTTTAGGGCAGGAAATATTCTAATTTGTCACATTGCTAAGTGCTGCTAAGTAATGAGTACATCAAGTGACTTTCTTTATTTCTCATTTAGAGGCACCATTCCAGTCTGGGTCCCTGAAGCGACCTGGTTCATCTCGGCAGCTTCCCAGTAATCTTCGTATTCTACAGAATCCTATCTCGTCTGGTTTTAATCCTGAAGGCATATATGTATAACATTATCTGTCTTTAGGGGAGAGATCAATAAAAGTACCAGGGACAGTCAAATTTCTACTTTGATTTGTGCCAATGATGAACAGAGGACATGTTTCACAAGTCACCGTATTTTTTTCTCTCCTAAATTGCATACCACTTGGAGCCATACCCTGTGCACTGATGCTAAAGAACAAAGAAACTGTTTTCACACATCAACAGTATTGACATTTTTGTCCAGCAGCTGTAATACAAAGCCTTCATTTTTATTTGTAGCATTTGAGAGCATTGGTAAAGTATTATACTATGTGTATACATAAATAAACCGTGAATTAAGAGTAAAGAGAAATATGTGACTGTTTTAGTTTAATTTATTCCTTGTAATTGATTAATGTGTGAATATTAATGTTTAATATTTTTATTAATACTTATCCTGTGATTTAATTATGTTACATATTGTGGGATTATGCCTGTGTGCATGTTGTCAGACTCCATCCATGAATTACGGATTTATAACTACACACGTGTCATGGGGTGCTCCACCATCCAGACTAACTCCAGAAGAACCCACTTGCATTAATTTCATGAGTCTGTTTTAGCCATTGCTTAATTAGGTGAAGTAATTGAGATTTCTTTTTAATATGGAATTTAATCTTTCCTTCACAGTATTTCCAAATATATAAGTGACCACATAACAGAAATGTTTTTCATGAGGTAAATTATACATGTTAAAGTTTGCAGTCTTTCATATCATATTGAGCAAAACCCTAACTGTTGTATATCTATTCAAACAGGCATGGGGGTTCCTGATACATTATGTGATTTGTTTCTGCCCTGCCTTATCATTTACTCTCAAGGATCCTCAGAATTAATATAATATATGTTATAGATGCCTGAGGATCGGGTTAGTATACTTTGTGAATATTGCTTCAAATTATATATTTTAAAATAACCCATTTCTCATCTATGGTCTGTTGGTATACACGCCTACAAGTGAGTTATTGCTTCCACATAATTTACTCTGTATATTATGAACAACTGTGCTTTTTCTTCAGTCACTTAGGGAGAGAATAGATTGGAGTTAGCTCCTTTTTACCAAGGAAATAAAGTTAAATTCAGAGTATATTTTTCATTTTTAAGTTTGACTTTTATAGGATACAAATCTCCATTTGTATGTATATTGTTTTATTTATAAAGCCAAAAATGAGTCCACAACTCCACTGTGAGTAGTGGCTTAACTGAGATTATCAAGTAATATTTAGACAGATGCTGTCAAACACTTCTTAGCCACTTTTACTTTCCCTCTGATCAAATTTGGTACAATATAATTAATATTTTAATCTGAAATTTAAAGTAGTTTTTAGTTCTGAAGGAAATATATTCTCTGTATTACTTACATGCAACAAAATAAAAGTGGATTAATATAGTAATGCCATGGTAACAATAAAGAGATATATCTTATGCATGAAGGCAACTTTGGATGTTTCAACACATTAGACTTATTTTGGTTTAATGAATGCTGAGAATGCTGCTTTATTTAGGTTTCCTATGAAAAATTTTAAGAATGACTATGAAAATATATAGACGTTCTAGAGAACTGAAAGTAACATAGTGTTGCCTTTTCTAGTCCAGCTAAGTAGTAGACCTCAACTGAACATATTATTCTTTGGGTTCTTGGAGTTATCAAATTGGTCTTGCCATTATACTGTTTTGCAAATAACTTAAGGAAAAATGATTCTTAACTAAGTAACCATAACCTGTACACATTTGCTCTCAGTTTATAATATGTATTTCATATCTACATATATTTAAAAATCAGAATTAAATGTCTAAATAATTTGTAGCTTTTGTGACAATGATGATTTAGGTATGCCCAATATATGCCTTACTTTTAAAGATTCCTATCCTCTACTGAGTCATTTTGTTGTTCAGAGAAATTGAGACCTTATTCACAAAGAAAAACATTTTATAAATTGTACTCTATTTAAATCAAAATGTTGAACTGTAGGTGTATTACACTTTGCAATTAGAAATTACAAAGATGCCTTGGTATACCACAAAGAAAACAAAGTCGGTATCTAATTTAGTAATTGTAAATTATTAACAGAATTGCCTAATAAATTTAAAGAAAGATAGATAGCATCCAACCAACTTGTAGTAGTCCTGGGTTCTCCAGCATAGTATCCCCAGTTAATCTCTGACTTCTTCAGAATTTTCAAGCTGCCAAATAATGGACCTAGTTACACATGAAAATACTGTTTCCTAGATGGGAAGAGTATGTAAGTATGAATTAATGAACACATTGAGCAGCTGTACTTTTTAATCAGTCATACTACTGGAAGCACATAACTGAAGAATATTTTTTAAATCTTTTTTTAAAAACAGAGAAAAATTCATTTCTGTAGAAACATCTTTAAATATTTTAGTCTATTTGTGATCATTTTTACCTATTGTGAATACAAATGAATTAGATTAAGTGCCACATCTTTGGATACTTTTGGAGGGGGGAGAAGTTAATGGTATAAAGAAATACCAAACATAAAATTTTGCATCTAAGGGATAATTCAGGTTCTAAGTAATAAATTAGAATACAAATTTATGTGTTTTTTGAATCATACTGTAAAGTGTTTTATTGTGATTTTCTACAACTATTAAAGATATTAAAATGGTTTTTTCTTACCAAGAAATCATTTGAAATAGCATTAGTCTATTTGACCTTTAGAATATCATTATTCTCAGAGAATGGTACATAGTGGGTCACCTCAGTTTTTTTCATTTTCTTTATAATTTGATTTGTTTATATTTGGTTTTTGTCTTAATGCATAGGGAATTTTTTATGAGACTTCAATTGGTTTTAGTAGAAATTGCCCACTTAATTCCCAGTCACCAGTGAGTAAATTGTCAGTTCCTATAGTTGCAATTAGTCGAAAACTAGACTGATAAAGTTAAGAAAAAACTGAATAATACAAAAAAAATAGAATATGTGGTGTGAAATGTGAAGTATGGCTATGTATAAGAATAGATAAGCACTTGCTTCCACAGTCAAAATAAAATGTATCCCTGTTCTAAAAGACAGCTTTCTTTGTGAATAAGAACAAAACAGCCTTTCGAGAAAAAGAATTCTTTATTGAAAGACACTTATGTGAACACCTTTCCAAGTTAGAACTGTATTGGATTGAGGAAATAATATGGAAAAAGCAAAAACTCGATTTCAGGCATGCAAAGGCTGTGAGCAGTTGGGCAGATGTACATTGCCTTTGAAAAACTGGGCCTTAATTTATATGTATATAATGGCACTGTGTTTGAATCTCTCTTCTACATAAAGTTGTCCTTATTAGTCTGTATTGTATTAAAATTTAGCTCATTAGTATTACTTTTGTATTATGTCAGTTTTTTAAGTTGCATGTTTCTACTGTTTGCTACAGTATTTTTAAGTTTAGGTGAAGGCCACCAGCTGTATCAAACAACACAACAATCACTATTTATTCAGTATTGCTGCTTTATGTTTGCCAACCAAGCTTTCGATGCCTGGACAGTGACTGCTAGAAAGCTGCAGGAGCTCTTTCCAATGCATTTTATATATTTTTAGAAATCAAATAAATGCAGATGACTATTTAGTATACTAATTATATTAAACCAGCAGAATATAAAGGCAATAAAATATATACTTATATATGGGGGGAGGGGAAAGATTAAAAATATGGGTTCACAACCAGACATGGTGATGGCCCTAAATGTATTTCTCAATGTCTTTCTTCACTGACCCTAGAAGGATTTGAGTTGCTGCAGCTTTAAACAGAAAATTACCACGTTCACTAGTTGTGGACTATAAATATGCTTTTAGTAATGCTTTGCTTATGTTCAAATAAAAAGTCTATAATATGTATTATATGTAACTATTTTCTTTTGACCTTCATTTCAAAATGTATATTTTCTGATTATTATCATGAGCTGTAAAGCAAAGGATCAATATCTGATATTCCCCCAAATAATAAATTTTCAGGATTCATTGGGGCAGAACTATTGTTGGTTTGTTTCTTATGTGTTTAACATTTTTAAATGTAATTTTATTTCCTTTAAATGATGGCAGAATTGTTCTGTCCACATCAGTGACACCAGTTATGTTTTTCCACAAATGATGTTGTTATAACTGAAGAATCCTGTTGCTCAAAAGGTAGCTGCTGGGCTGGGGCTCAGTGGTAGAACACTTGCCTAGCATGTGTGAGGCCCTGGGTTCGATCCTCAGCACCACATAAAAATAAATACAAAAAAAAAATTGTGTCCATCTACAATGAAAAACATTTTTTTTTAAAAAAGTTAGCTGCTTCATCAAGTAAAGCTTAATTAAGAAACTACCGTGCCTCCCTTTTATTTCTAGAGTGAAAGGAAAAGTTATTTCTTAATCTCTGTACTCCCCAGATCTTCTGAAAGCCCAAGTGAGAGGAAGGGAGCTAACGCCTCAGTGCCCATGGTGCCAGGGCAACATGAGGCACTCGTCACAGGTGAACACTCACAGCCATCCGGGGAACTTCTCCCAAATTGCAATCCAGTAAGTGGCTGACACAGCACTTGAATTTAGAACTTTTGGACCCTGAGTACCTCCCTGCATCCCATGGTAAAGCTGCATAAGTTCTACAATGCAAGTGTCTGCATTTTAACCACCCTACAGTGAAAATGTATAAATTTTATAGGAATAATATTTTTATAAGTAGGAGTTACATCTTGACCAAGAGACTATACAAAGTAATAGTGTACTCGAAAAGCAAAGTTAAAATGAAGAGCTTTAACTCAATTATTCTACATCCAAGCTTGGAGGACTTAGAATTCTAGTAATCCATCCTAGACCTTCTTTAAAGCCATGGTTTTATGTTCAAGGCAGAACAAGAAACAGGATATGTTCACCTGACTCTTCCAGCTGCTGGCTCTGCAGATTTGTGCAGTATCTTAGGAGAAGTTGCTGGAATCTTTGGAGAGATCCTGTTGTTGGCTAGACACCAGACAAAAATGAGCAGGCTTGCTCTCTGCCTCAAGGAGACCACAGTCATATGATGAGTCAGGTGACATCCTCAGCGCAACCTGTTAAGCATGATTAAAGGGGCCAGGACAGACTGTCATGGAACACACCCCTAACCTGTGGTATCAGAAGACCCTGGAGAAAGCGATAGGATCAAGGGTGGGTTTTCTGGTCAGGCTGGAAGATGGAAAGTTGAAGAGCCTGTAGAGCTATGGCAGGACAGTGAAGGGCACGGAGGGCTAAAGGAGAAGGGAGGTTGGCATCAGATCATGAAAGGCCTTGACTGTCATGGTAAGGAGTTTGGGTTTTATCCTGAGAGCCCCAGGGAAGTTTTAAGCATGAAAATGAAATGATCAGATTAGCATATAATAAAGTCACTTCTGGATGACAGTGTGGAGACATGAATAAGAAGAGTCATGAAAGGAGCCAGAAAGATAAAAGGGCTATAGGAGTCAAACCAGAGATGATGGTAACCTGAACTAAGAAAGGAGATAGCTATTGGAGTTTATTCATTGGACAAATTTTTGTTGAACACCTACTTTGTACCAGGATATGAAGAGAATTGGGCAGGTTATCCTAAGTAGACAATAGAAAAAGGACTTGGTATTTAAAAATGGGATTCAGAACAAAAGAATTTTTTAAATCCCAGGTATTTAACAGCTATTCACCATCCTAAGTAGATGGTGGAAATGGTACTGTGAGTCTACAAATAATGAGTACTCACAGATATCCTGTCTTGGGTGCTGGCAGGCAAGAGACAGGCACAGGAGAGATGGAGAAGAGAACAAAAACATGGAAAACAGAATGTTTATTCTGAAGTGTGTCTTCATTTGGGCTTGCTCCCTGCAGAGAGCCCCTGCAGTATTCCTTGTGAGAATGGCAGGGTGTGGAGGAATGCCCTTCTTCTTATAATATTCCATCACCCAAGTCTTCATTCAGTATATTGGGATATTGCTTTCCCAGCATTAAACTTGACTGTGTGTTCTATATCTACTGCTTCCATCTATCTGCCATGTGGATGTGTTCAAGATGATAGAAGGATCTGACACAGACCAGAATGAAGGGACATAAAGAAGGTGAACAATACAAACTCATCTATGCAAAGTCAATGTTTACAAATTTCCTGCAACTGATGGAAGTATGAAAATCAAATAAAATTGGAATACTTACTAACAAAATATTTTAAGCATAAAGAAAATCCTAGATACTAAGCAAAGAACACAGTGAGCAACAAACACCACAAAGAGGATGGGTAGAGCAAAGAGGGGTGCAGAATGTACCTCAGGAGCAATGCAGCCACGGGGAAGGTTTCTTGTGACAACTGTGGCAATCATTGTATGCAGTCATGAGCCACTTATACATTGTGTCACCAATGCTAACCTCCACCTGCACCCTTAAGGACCACACCATCCAGGCTTACCTCCACAAAATGAAAAAAGGTCTCCCTTTTATTGAGCTAAAATAGATTCCCTTGTCGAGGCTGAATCATAATGGGATGGGGGAGAATGGGAGGAATAGACAAACTCTAGATAGGGCAAAGGGGTGGGAGGGGAAGAGAGGGGCATGAGGGTAAAAAAGATGGTGGAATGAAATGGACATCGTTACCCTAAGCACACGTATGAAGACACGAATGGTGTGACTATACTTTGTATACAACCAGAGATATGAAAACTTGTGCCCTATATGTGTAATATGAATTGTAATGCATTCTACTGTCTTAAATAACATTAGAATCAGATGTTAAAGAAAAAAAATTAATTTGTCATGTAAGCTTTCATTAAGACCACGCAGAAGAAACAATTTCTCACTAATGCATTAGAATTTCAGATATTTGAAGACATCTCTATGTCCCTGGTTTTTCCTCTTTCCTTGGATAAATATTCTAAATTCTTTCAAACAGTTCCCTCTCTTCTAACATACTTTAGACTACACTTGAACATTACAACCAGGACTGATGACAAACTCCATCTGTGACTGGACTGAGTCAGCATGGAGGATTTATTTGATTCATTGTTACAGGATGTTGTAACTCCTAAAACCTAAATTGGATGGGTTTGTCAGTTGCGTTAGTTGGTGTTTGGGGAGCCTCAACTTAGAATCACTGAACTGGCAGTTGACTAAAATCCTGTGTTTTACCCATTTTCTGCTGTCAGGAAAAGCTTCCCTAATTGAATGAGTGTAGTTGAATTTCAGGATGCATGTGCAGAATTTTACTTTATGAAAATACTTACCTCTAAAGTAGTAAGTTCCAGAAGGAAGAGATATGAACTTTAATGTTAGGTCAAAATGAGGTTAATTTTTGTTGAGGGCAGAGCTCTACAGAAAGACACACACGGAGATTAATAGCTAGAAAAACCAGGGAAGAGTCCCCTGAGGTGGGCGAGGCTCTTGAAGAGCAGAAGGTTCCCACTCCCCAGTACTTAAGAAATTCACACCAGAGATTCAACTGTGAACAAAACCCCAAATGCCTGCCCACATGGAACTTGTAATCTAGTGAGGAAGACAGATGCTGTCCATGGAAAACACGCACACAATACCAGTGAGAAAAGAGCTAAAGAGGAAAAAATAAAGCATTTAAGAGAAATAGGAAGAGTCACAGTTGGGGGAAGGACTGCAGTTTTCCAGAGGAGGCAAGAGAAGGCCTTTCTTGAAAGATGACGCTGGTGTAAAGATTTACTCACAGGCCATGCTGCAATGAGGGGAGGTCTGTGGCCATGGGCCCCACATCAAGCTCAAGTGTCCAGGAAGCCTGCACAGACAACTCTGTTTCTAAGCAACTGACTCAGAACGTATAGGCCCTTCCTGGCCAGGAGCTGTAACCTCCTTGGACCAGTTACTTAGTCTTCTCAAATCTCAAAGAGTCTGGAAAGAAGTTATTTTAATGATATCAAACAAATGTTGCAAATCTGAATTACCCTCAAGCCTTCCCAAATTAAAAGTAAATTCACAGGTAAAATGTCCTTCTGCGACTAAACTCAAACTTGGTCTACTCTACTTTCCAAAATAGTGGCTAAGGTTTGAAACTT
Source organism: Ictidomys tridecemlineatus (assembly GCF_052094955.1). NCBI lineage: Eukaryota > Metazoa > Chordata > Mammalia > Rodentia > Sciuridae > Ictidomys > Ictidomys tridecemlineatus. Next base: position 83,106,533 of record NC_135482.1, on the reverse strand, counting down.
TAGATATAAACAGGCTTTATTTTACTATCTAGCCCTTCCAAAATTAATGGCTTTATAACCTGTAAATATATACTTTTAAATTCAAACTGATAAATAAAAGCAAACCACTGTCAGGTACTCTTTTGTGACGTTAAATGAATATTTCCAGGTGGCCCTCAGGAAAGAAAAACAAAGGACACAGATCCAAACCATATAAAATTGAGGTGAAGTTCTTAGCTCTTTGTTGTCATGTTCTCCTCTGCTATCTAGAGATCACCAGGCACTCTTATAAGCAGGAACAGCAAGACTGGCTATCACTCTGAAAGCTCAGGCAACAGAGGGAACAATACACAAGCGGGGAAAGCTACCAGCAAAGGCAACATCATCAGAATGAAAGGACAGACTGTGGATTCGGAGAAAACACATAACACATCTGAAAACAGAGTGATGCTGGACTATGTAAGTGACTTACTACCAAAAACCAAATATTCCAATTAACAAGTGGGAAAAAAAACTGTATAGACACTTCTCCAAAGAAGACACTAAGATGGTCAACACATGTATGAGGATATATTCAACATCAGTAATCAACAAAACAAGTTAAATCCTCAGTAATTCCACCTCACACCTGCCATACCTGCTGTTCTTGATAAGAGATATGTTGGTTATAAAGTGGAGAAAAGGCAACCCCTGCACACTGTTGATGGGAGTGTAAATTGGTACAGCTGGTATGAAAAATGGTAGAGAATTGCCTTAAAATACTTTTTTTTAATAAAACAACCATATGACCCAGCAATTCCTGAACTGGGTTTATATTCCCCCAAAATGAAATCAACCCTTCAAAGAGATATCTACCCTCCCGTGCTCACTGCAGCCTTTTGCAGTATTATTTACAATAGCCAAGACAAAGACTCAATCCAAGAGCCCATTAGTGCATGAATGGATAAAGAACTTATGTAACTATAATATGTACATCATAGATATGGATGAAATATAATTCAACCTTTAAGAAAGGAAATAAAGTAACTTGCAAAAACATGAATGAACTCAGAGAACATCATGCTAAGTGAAAAATAAGCCAGACATGGGAAAAAAGTACTTCATGATTTCATTTATACATGCAATCTAAAACAAACACACCAAATACATAGAAACAGAACAATGGTTAAGCAGGAAGGGGGAGTAAAGGGGAGAGATGTGAGTCAAAGGGTACAAACTTGCAGTTAGGTAGGAAGAATAACTCTAGAGGTCTAATGTACTACAGGAGGATGACAGTTAATAATATTGCATAAGTAGATTTTAGGTGACTTTACTACACAGACAAAAAAAGAGGTAGGTGATGTGGAAGGTGATGTATATGTTAATTTGTTTACTTGTAAGTAATCATTTCACTATGTGTATCATAACATCATGTGATATAACATCATGTTAAATATGAACAATAAAAAGAATTTAAAAGAACAAACTGTCAAGGTAAAAAGCCACTATCATATATTACTATGGTAAAAAATAAACAAACTGGTTCCTATAACATGAATTATCAAGAACTGCCCAGACTTTCATTTGAAGCTCCATTCACCATATTGCAGAGGGAAGTCCTCCATGTAGATTTGCTTAGAGAGGACCCTGTAAAGGGTTGATCCTCTATGTTTTCTCTAAATCTTTTAAGTTTACTGGGGCTCTTGGTAAGAGGGATATTATCAAATAGCATTGACAATATAATAATTCTAGTGGTTTATTTGAGATTCATGCTGCAGAATATAGACACAATGGTATTTGATAACAAGAAAGACTTTCGTTTGGATTTTATCATATGTATTGTAATCTAAATATTATGAATGTAATATATCTACATATGTATACTATGATGGTGAATTTTATGTGTTAACTTGTCTGGGCCACAGGATTCTCACATACTTGGTCAAATATTATTCTGGGTGTTTTTGAATGAGATTAACTATTTTCTGAAAAAGAATATCTATATTAGTGTTTTTTAGAAGAAATTATGCCTGATATGTCTTATTCCCAGTCCTGACCCAAGATTTATTTTTGTGGTCATTCTTCTGTTTTTTGTTAGTTTGTTTTTGGTACCAGGGAGAGATTGAACTCAGGGGCACTCAACTACTGAGCTACATCCCCAGCTCTATTTTGTGTTTTATTTAGAGACAGGCTCTCACTGAGTTGCTTAGTGCATTGCTTTTGCTGAGGCTGGCTTTGAATTCACTATCCTCCTGTCTCAGTCTTGGGAGCCACTGGGATTACAGGAATGTGCCTGGACATTCTTCTACACTGTGCACATTTAAATACAGATACATCATACAACCACTTAAGATTCTACAAATAATATATCAAATACTTTTCCCACTTTTTGTAGCAAATTTATTGTATACATTTAAGGTATTAAACATGTTATGATGTGCTTATCCTGATACACATATACATGGTGAAGTGATTACTAGAGTCAACTAACATATCCATCACCCCTTATAGTAATCTATCTTAGAAAAGATACTGGAATTCTGTGTAGGAACTCTAGTAAAAAAGTAGGGGCCAGGCGCAGTGGCACATGCCTATAATCCCAACGGCTCGGGAGGGTGAGGCAGGAGAATCTCGAATTCAAAGCCAGCCTCAGAAAAAGCAAGGTGCTAAACAACTCAGTGAGACCCTGTCTCTAAATAAAATATTAAAAAATAGGGCTGGGGATGTGGATCAGTGGTCCAGTGCCCCTGAGTTCAATCCCCAGTACCACCCCCCGCAAAAAAAAAAAAAGAAGTGGGAATACAAAGAGTGGAGATAAGGTAATTCTAATAGTAACTCAAGAGTGGAGAGGCAGGAACCAACAGGGACAGAGAAATGGAAATTGCTAAACACAACTCCAGAGATGCTTTTCAGGGAGAATATCAATAAAGTCCTAGGTCTGGCTGTACACAGGAAGGAAAGGAGAGTAGTCACAGTTCATCCCATGATTTCTAAGCAAAGAAGTTAGAAAGGTGAGACCTGTTCCACTAGAAAATCTTTGGCAAAACCTGGTTGGAATCCCTCTGTGCCACCTTCTCACTAAATAACTTGAGAAAGCCACTTAGTTCCTCTAGTTTTCAGCTTATCTGTCGAGGGAGGGTGCTGCATGAGATATCTCCTCTGTCCTCACCAACCCTGAAGAAGGGGTAATGACAGTGAAATTCTACTACTTTGTGACAAACTCTAATGGATGCGGGAGCTATCAAGAAGGAAGATACTTAGAAGATGGTGAGTAAAACATGGCACATGTCTTGCTGAGCTGCTGGTAAGATGGGTACTGCAATATGCGAAAGCATTTGATGGTGTTAGTCTGAAAGTTGTTGAGGAAACAAAGATGAAGATGGACATATAGAAAATATCTACAGAGACAGTCATTTAAAATGCAGGTGCACCCTCCAAGTACATACACACAAATATATTTTTAAATGATATAAACTTTCTCTGGGAGAAGTATAAACATTTGTTACTCTACTGAGAGGGAACCAACGTCTTCGTGACACCTGGGGACCTGATATAAATAGAGAATCTATGCTGCAATCCACGCAGCAAAAAATAGTTCTCCAGGCGCAGGTGATGAGCAGATTGAAAATAGAGGGAGAATAAGAAATAAAAACAAAATACACGAAAATAGGTAAAAGTGGGGCCGGTGGGTGAGCTAGCTCTAATGGGATCTAGCTGAACAAAGAGCAGAGCTCCGCATGTTTACTATATAGGTTTTAACATCAAAAGATTTATTGTGAGAAAACTTCTCCAAGGTAAACAAACCGAGGTTGTAAGCAGGAACAGACTAATTGGGGCTTATCGGCCTCTGCAATATCTTCTCTAGCTCCCCGCAGCTGCGCCTCAAGGCTATGATGCACCTATGTATCTTCTACCTCTGGGCAGCTGGTGTTTGAACCCAAAGCTATTGAGCTCATAAATTCCACGCCAGGCATGGGATCTACTCTATTAACAGTGGCCACCTGCAAATGGGCGGTCCTCTAGAACCCTCCCACAAAAAGATTCTCCAAAACAGTGTCTCACTATCCAGGGCTCTGGAGTTCAAAGCAATGATTGATTCGGGGCTCCCGACAAGAATCTAAGGCCCCACTTACTGAGTTAGAATTTTTAATCTAGTGAGTACCTTTTAAAAGAGGCCCTCATGCCAATCCTAGGCACATTCAAGTTAGCTGGTGTAGACCAAAGAGCGCCAAGGTCAGGAGCTGGGGGGAGCATCTACCTTGATGAGGCCAACAGACTGAAGAGGCTGGAGAGAGAGACCATGTAGAAGGAGAAACTAAAAAGCACTGAGAGAACCGTTTGTATCATAAAGCCTGTGATAACAAAACACCATGAACAACAAAGAGCTGTTTCTCACAGTTCTGGAGGCTGAGGAGCCCAAGATGGTCTCAGCAGGTTTGGTGTCTGGGGCCCATTGCTCATAAATGTTGCCTTCTTGCTATGTCTTCACAGGGTGAACAAAACAAGTTCCCTTGGGCCTCTTTCTTTTTTTTTTTTTTTTTTTAATTGTTCGAACCATCAGTCCATCACAGTAAGCCTTGGGCCTCTTTTAAAAGGCACTAATTCCATTCATGGGGGCCAACTTCACAAAAGACCCCACTTCAGAATGCCATCTCCTTGGGGTTAGGATTTTAGCATGTGGATTGTGCAGGAACGCTAACAGACCATAGCAATCACTGTCTAACCACAGGTAAATAGGACACTATCTGCAAGGATCTTGTACTTAGGTGATAAGATGTCAAAAACACAAATTTAACAAATATCTTTTTTAAAAAATTTTCTTTTGTTTTTAGCAACTCCAGATTTTTTTTTTTAAGAGAGAATTTTATTCACATGACCTGTCTCTGCTCTCCAGCCCCCATTCCCAGGAAGCAGAGATCATGATGGAATCAAACACCTGAGCTCTTCCTGCCTTTTAGCAATTTAGGGCAAAAGAAGGGAATTTTGAGACTGGAGTAGACTGTCCTGTAGACGATATTTATGGTTTAAAGATAATAAACCAACACAATGAATGAGCTAGATGGGATCTGGGGAGTGAGAGTTGAAGAGGGAAGTCACACACACCTGGAGATTGCCCAAGACACACAGGGATGGAGGTGTGAGCTGCAGAGCCATGTGCATGCACAGTGCTCCTGAAGCACCCAGGCAGCCTGGGGGCACTTTCTCACACTAGAATGTATATGGGATGTGTGCCTCTGTGTGTGTGTGTGTGTGTGTGTGTGTGTGTGTGTGTGTGTGTGTGAGAGAGAGAGAGAGGGTGCCCATGTGCACACATGGGTGTTCAGGAGAAGGAAGCAGAGCTAGCTGCTGGCTCAGTCTGCTACCTCTGAATGCTTCTTCCACCACAGAGGCTGGGAATCAGGGCCCACTTTTTCCCTGAATCAGTATGACCCAGGGATCCTTGTGCCATCCAAAGATGGGGATGTGGGAAAAGAAGGGGAAGTGCCCCCCAAATTAACTGATGATGTGTTTAATTAAGAAAGAGAATAAATGTGATATTTCTTTCTTTAACTCCGAGTGCTGTGGAGAATTTATGCCTGTTTAATTTTGTTATCATAAATCTGGCCTGATGTGAGCCATTTCTGATGGATCCTTGTGGAAATGGTTTTAATAAGTTAACTTTGTTTAAATTCCCCATTTTCTAAGTATCTGATACTTTTTTTTTTTTTGTACCAGGAATCGAACTCAGGGGCACTTGACCACTGAGCCAATCCTCAGCCCTATTTTATATTCTATTTAGAGACAAGGTCTCACTGAGTTGCTTAGGGCCTCGCCATTGCTGAGGCTGGCTTCAAACTCACAATCCTCCTGCTTCGGGCTCCCAAGCCACTGAGATTACAGTGACTGAGATTACCATGACTGGCTGTCTGATATTTTTAAGAGAAAAGAAATGGAGAGTAAAATGTATAAAGGAGTGTGTGGAGACCCAAGTTTTCACTCTTTCCTAAAAGCCATATAACACTAGACAAGTTACTCATTCTCTCTGGGCCTCAGTTTCCACTTTTGTTAAATGAAAAGCTAAAGTGAACCAATTTCTTTCTAAGTCTTTTCCAGCTATAGCACCACATGATTCTATGGTATGTAACAAAGATGATAAATGTAAATATTTCAAAGATCTTAGAGATGAAGAACAGAAATCACAAATGTGGTAGCACTGAAATTTATCAGTCAATTATTGAATTGAGACTCTTAAAAGTTTTTCTCTGATCATTGTCTACAATATGGCAGCAAGGGAATCAGAGAACTAAGAGGTAATATGGCTGAAGAAAGGTCAATCACCTTTCTTCATCTAACAAGGGGATCCACTCAGGGTGACTGGACAGAGCCTCCTCTGGCTTAGGGCTCTGGCATTGCACTGCAGAGTGCCTGGTCCAGGTGTCTGCCTATGGCTCTTAAAGATTGATCTGGCAACAAGATGCCTCTATGCCTCCAATTCTTAATCCCTACTGGCTTTAGCTCACAAAAACATTACTTAACATCCTCCCCTCCTTCCCCCCAACCCCACATTAGGTTCACCTGTTACGTGGCAATAGCATCCTTAGTTTTCTGTGGCTCATTTATCATACCTGTACAGTGATTTGTCTGGTCATTGAACATCAGCTTCACTATTCTGCTATTGCACAAGGACAAGGATTTCGTTTGTTTTGTTCATCTCTGTATTCCAGGCCCTGGCGGATAACATGCCTTTGACAAACATGAATTGAATGAAAAGATGAGTGAATGGATCCCATCTGGCAAAGGAGAAGACAAAGACTCCCTGCCCAAGTCACTAACAACTGAAATGACAGCCTCTTTTCACTGGCTCCACAGCCTGCCCATCCTCCATTCCCAATGGACTTCTCTCTCCTAGGCTTCAGCCCCTTGGCAATAGCACTGGTGCTCAAGGTGGCAGGCAAGAGACAATGACACATTGCCGTGACCTGGTCCCTTCCACCTTGCCCTTCTGCTGTTGTTTGCCAATGCTTTGTGCATATTTTGTGAGTTTGCACTCCGCACCTCCTCGCCCAGGCCCCACTTCCTGAGTTAGAATGTGTACAGTCTTAACATCTGGCTCATGGCCTTGCCAGAGGGAGCACAGGGTGCTGCTGTGTTCAACGGTCTGACTTTCCTCTCCTCCACCTTCATGTATATCATGGACTCTCATACAAAACATTCAAATTGGAGATGGATAGTTTTTCTGTTTCTCCATGGACCCAATCCAGGATCACCTCCCATTCCTAATGTAGCAATCCCTTCTCTTGCCAAGATACTTGGGTGATAAAATCTGAAGTCAGCCCTCAATCCATCCATTCCGAGCTCCAGGTCCATTTCCAAAGCCCAGGAGTCCTCTGCTTCAACTTCCCTTCTCTTGCCTGGAGCTACGTTCCTCTACGTGTTCACCCCGTCTGCCATAGCTACCTCCCTCCCTCCCTCTTCTATGCCCATAGCTCCCTCTTATTTCTTTCTTCAAAAGTCCATTAGGCTTAATATCTCTAATTTAAGATAAATAGAATGAACACATTCTTGCCCAAATGGAAATCAGGTTAGCTATCTTTCTTTACCTCATAATGTCATCAAAGTAAATTCTCAAATTGGATGGCTCAAAGTCATTTTTAATGATTCTATTACTTCTTTGTTCCAGAGAAAAACGAAGTCCCAGTAGGCTTTCCTCAACCTCTGTCAACCATTTGTTTGATTTAGAAAAAGCCTAGTATTCTCCAAATAGGTCTGCAGCACAGACAATGTGTGTAGAGCTGGGAAGTCTGCCCACCCGGAGGACACAATTAAAGCCTGACACCCTGTCTTCCTTCTCCAGCTGCCACTGGCTTTCTGCATTTCTCCCACAGAGAGGGATGGAGAAGGGCTCCCCACCCTGGATCTCCCCCTGCTCAGCAGCAGCGCTGTCACTGCCTGGTCATCCTATGCCCTCTGCAGGAGGACTCTATTTTGGCTCCATTTTATCCACAGCTCCCTAAAATTAGGCTCCGTCCGTCTGTATAGAATCAGCCCTTGATCTTGTGCTACTACGTATTACCTGAAATTAGCCCACAAGTTCCCACCTGCTTGAAGTTCAGGATTTGCATTCATGCTACTAAAGTTCACTGAGAAAACCTCTATTTACACTGACAAACCCTGGTGCTTGGAAGACTTTCAGACTGGCAGGAAGGAAGTACTGATATGGATATTCACACATTGATTTTAATCTATTGAAGATAGCTTTGGCATATCATTACCTTCTTGTTTTCCTAAGTTCTGGATCTTGACCCCAAATCTATATTCTCATTTGTTTCCCCCATGACAAAAAAGAATAAAACACCTGGAACACTCTAGGTGAAAGAGCTGTAAGAGCTGTAGTGAAAAATAAACCAGGTTCTAGCTTTGGCCTTCTGCTCTTTCTGTGTGGCCTCAGGAAGCCCCCCTCTGAGCTTTAGCATAACCTACTGTAATAGGGGACTGGCCACGGTGATAACTAAAATGCCTTCCAGCTCTGAAAACCAGTCGCCTTTTTCTTACCCCTTGGTCACCCTTCTCTGTCAATATATCTTGCTCTTTTTTTTTTAAGTGCTATGCATTTGTTTTATTTTCTACTTTGGGTTCTGTGCTTTCCAATGGTCATGCTTTTGGCTTTGCAATATTACCGTATTCTCTTAAACACAGAACAGTGATTACATGTAGATCTTCCATGAAAGATAATGAAATAGTTGTTGTGCTTGTTTCTGTCAGCTTTACCATCACTGTGACCAAAATACCTGACAAAAAATATTTCCAGAAGGATAAGTTTATTTTGAGACTCACAATTTCAAAGGTCTCAGTTCATAGATGGCTGACTCCATTCCTCAGGATTTGAGGTGAGGCTGGATATCATGATGGGAGGTGTGGCAGAGGAAAGCAGTTGGGAACATGGCACTAGGAAGCAGAGAGGGAGAGAGCTCCACTCTCCAGGAACAAAATATATACCCCAAAGCCATCTCCTCAGGGACCCACCTCCTCCAGTCACACTCTACCGGCTCCTAGTTACTACCCAGTTAGTCCCCATCAGAGGACTAATTCACTGATTGGGTTAAGGCTCTCATAACCCAATCATTTCACCTACAAATTTATTTACACTGTCTCACACATGAAATTTTGGGGTACATCTCACATCTAAACCATAATAGTGCTCATTTTAAATTTAAAAATATAGTGTTCCTTTTCTATCCTCTGCCCAGATTATTATTCTTCATTCCTAACCTATGCCAAAATTTACTAATGTATACTTCCTGGTATAGACAAATAACCTAAATGCAAAGGAACATGATTTTTGAACCTAAGAGATGGATTCTATTAGGTACATGTGGCAAACAGACGTAGTTCTTACATAATTGCCTCTGCTTCCTCATCTGTAAAATAAGAAAGTTGCACACATGGAGACAGGAGAGGGATCGGACTAAAAAATTCTAGGATTCTTTCTAACTCTTACAGGTTACAGATTTGTGGTTTGGACTTACAGTTTAATTTTATAATGCTTCCAATAATTATTAAAAGGAAGACTTTATATTTTCATCAAGACCAGTGGAAATGAAGCAAAACCCACTGCAAAAGGTTCAAACCTGTGTTCAGCCATGTCTATCTTGGGTCTATGATGGTAGATTAACTGATCAAAGACACAAGATCAAAATACAAACTCAGTTCCTTAAAATAAGGCATATACATTTAAAAATGAATCTCACATCTGGATGATTTTGAAGATCATTATTTTCTTTTGAAAACCATAGAGAAATAAAGTTGAAAGAATTCATCACCAGAGACATATACTACAAGGAATACTAATGGAAATTCTTCAGACAGAAGGAAAATGATACCACTTGGAAATATGGATCTACATAAAGGGAAAAAGAGATCCAGAAACAGTAACTACCCAGACACAAATTTCTTCTATAGATTTCATTAACAGATCAGAGACAACAAATGAAGGAATGGAGAGCAGATCTTGTAAAAATGGATACACTGATCATTCAGAGAAGGAACAAGCTGACAACCCTACACTCAGGGAAGAGAACTGGAAATGTGTTGGAGGACGTATTAGTGAAAGTTCTCCAGAAAAACAGAGCCAACAGGATAGATGAAAAGATGGATGGATAGGTAGATGATAGATAGATAGATAGATAGATAGGAAGAATACTAAATAGTATGGTAATTTATAGTATGATAAATAAAAAGAACATTACATAGTATGATATAAGATGGATGTGCTATATCTATATCTCTAGAAAAAGATCCATAATAAGAAATTGGATCATGGATGCTAAGAAGTCTCACAATCTGCCATGAGCAATCTTGAGAGAGAAAAGTTGTTGGTATACAGTACAGTCTAAGTCTGAAAGTCTGAGGAGTGCTAATGGTGAAAGTCTCAGTCTGAGGACAGAAGGACAAAGTCCCAGTCAAGCAGTCAGGCAGGGAGCTGGAATCCTCCCTTTCTCTAGCCTTATAGTTACTCCGACCCTCAATGGATTGCATGATGCCCCCCCACCTTGGGGAGGGCAATCCTCTTTACTCAGTCCATCAATTCAAATGATAATTTCATCCAGGAACACCTCAGAGACTTACCCTGAAACACTATTTAGTGTAATATCTGGGCACCTGTAAGCCATTTAGGCTAACATAGAATTAACCATCACAAAGAAGGACAAAAAAGGGAAAAGAGAGAGGAAATAATTTTAAAATCATAATAAGCTAATGTTAATTAGTAATGGTCATCCAGAAAAGATCCAATTAGATTCAGGATACTACCAGATGGCACAGGGAACTGAGACAGGTCTTTGTGACATTTTTATCTAAATTAAGTGAATAGAATTTTATTACTGGGCTAATGCAAATTTTAAATTGTATCTTACACTGTTTTTCTGATTATTCAATGGATATTATTCTGATCTTCCAAATAGAAGTATTCAGAAGGCAGGAGCTTTACCTTCTCCCTTTAGATTTCCTCCCTCTATGGTTCATACGGCACATCCTCCAAGAATGCCAATCACTGAACAATGCATTATAATAGAATTGTTGATAAAATTAATCTATAAATTTTTAACTATAAACCAGTTCTCCTAGAAGGCATACACTGTCATCCTTTTCAAAAGAGTTAAGCTGAAGGAACCCTAGAACTTGTCTATTCTTAACCACCACCAAATTTTCAAAGTGAACTTAATTTTGCCTCTTGCCACATATTCATACTGAGGAATCAAAAACTTTTTTCTGGTTTCTTTATAGCAAATACCCTTCATTTTTCTAGGCCATTAAAACAAAGCACACTAGATATATTAAGCATTTTTGCATGATTCCTACATTAATGATATTTATCCCACCTCAAAATGATGGCTTTGAACTCTTACAGAATGCAAGTCAAGGTGCACAAGTCAAGATTGTGTCTTGGGGGGCTGGGGATGTGGCTCAAGCGGTAACGCGCTCGCCTGGCATGCGTGCGGCCTGGGTTCGATCCTCAGCACCACATACAAACAAAGATGTTGTGTCTGCCAAAAACTAAAAAAAATAAATATTAAAATTCTCAAAAAAAAAAAAAAAAAAAAAAAAGATTGTGTCTTGGCCTTACTGCATTCTGTAAGGCCAAGACACAATCATGTGGCGCCAGCAGCAGAATCCTTCATCTACTGCCTGACTGTTGACCAGTGTCTATACTCTTAGGAAATTCCCTCCATGTTCTTCCAAAGAGCTTGAATTGTACATTCTTATTTGAAATTAACAGAAGTCCAAACAAGCAAACAAGATTTTAATTATACTTTTGTGGAATTGAATTAAGTCACACAGGGCCAACTTCATGGACGTGGCACTTGTGCAGTTGTTCAGGTCCTACACTCAGAAGGGTCCTGTGGTATGTTTAATACTGTGCTGCCATTTCCATGAAATTCTGAATAATTTTATTTTTTTAATTTGTGCTTTATAAGTGAAGTCATGTGGGATAATGGAGTAGGCATGTGAGCAGAAGAATCCTATGCGATCTGTATATCCACCATTCCTTAGCTCCTTATCTGTATACAGCATTCACAACGACCTGGGAACACAGAACCCCAGTGGGCCCACAACATGAGGGAATTCAGTAAGACTCAAATTAAATACTGGTTAGTGTTTTACATCTACATCTGGGAAAGCAGGAGCAGAGAGTCTGGAGAGGCCATTCATACCTCTCAAGCCACAATTGGCTTCTAACACAGATAGAAGAAATGGTATTCTACAAGCACAAAGGACCAAGAAATCCTGCATATCCTTTCTTATTTCTGTTATTTAGCCAATCACTTGTGCTGAAAATTTTAACATAGTAGCAAAGGGGGAAATAGATGGGGCAACCCTTGGCCATTTTTCTTTCAATCCTTCTTTACTCATCATTAAGACAGAGGTAGAGAGTATTGGCTGAATGAACAGGAATCAAGAAATGAGCTAATAACAGTTTTGTGCAGCATTTTCACTTATTCTAAAAAGAATGAAAGACATTGCATAATTAGAGCCAAATTCCAAAACATTGTATTTGCATTTAATACAAATTACACTTGCCCTTACCTTTTCCCTAACTGGCATAATATAACATAAAGATGAATGGCAACAACTTATGCTAATAATTAAAATTTTATTTTTTCTTTGAAATGACACGAAATAGCAAATTTTAAAACACCATGACAAGTTAGGAGAGACCACAGAGGAAAGGAAATGCTATTACTTTACCTTTAGTGGAATCTTTTTTTCTGTTTGCTGAACAAGAAATAGCACATTTTCATTGAACACTGGGTTCTGCAAATTACGTAAACAGCCCAGAAGCGGAAAAAGCAGAAAACAATGAGAAAGTCAAACTTTAAGCATGACAGAAAATCATCAAACTACTATTTCTGCAAAACCCATGTTCTAAGGGATTTATTCTGAAGAAATAATATGTCTTCTCTCAATTATCTTTATCATTAAAAGGAAACACCCTAGTGTATTTCCCATTCTTTGTGGCGGGGTTACCTGGCTATTTCAAACCCAATGTCTGCAGTAACAACGAAACTTACACTAGGGGGCAGCAGCTACCGTCTGTCAGTCCTCCAGGGTTCCAAAGCTGCAGCCTTGGAGTGAATGAACCCATACTTGAATACACCTTGAGAAAATGAAGACATACTCATTACCTAAGAACATTGCTTTTAATCCTTACATTAATTTACTTTGCTGCATTGTTTGTGAAAGAGGATGGGTTACTCCAAGGACTTAAGGTGCTTCTTTGTCAAAAAAAGAAATAGAGGCAAACATATTTTACCAGCTCATCTCTGGAGTAACAATTCACAGAGTTTGAAAGACCTTTTTACACTTAGTTCTTCTGTATAGCTTTGTCGTCATTTATTTATTATGGACTTAATCAAAAGGAACAACTCATTTCACCGAGACCACTAAGCACCTATGTTGCAATATACAGAGTGATGATTTTAGAGGGAAACTACCTGAATTGTTGAAGAACTATAATGTCTTAAATATAAACAAGAATCTAGAAACCTAAACTCCTCAAGAGAGAGTTTGCAAATATGAGTATGTTTGCAAAAATATGGAAAGTTACTCAGTACAAAGGTAAGAATAGCATTACCCTATAGATGAATTATGCTTATTTGTTCCAACAAGAGTTTCCAAATAATTTGTTTTTTTACAAAAAGCAGACTGAACATTCCATGAAACAATATGCTAAGAAACTTCACCTATGAATTGCAGACTATCTGGCAAGAGTTAATTTTTAAAATTCCTTTTGCCCTGCACGGTGGCAAATACCTGTAGGTTCTGAGACTCAGGAGGTTGAGGGAAGAGGAGCTCAAGTTCCAGGCCAGCCCCAGCAACATCAAGACCCTGTCTCAAAATTTAAAAATGAAAAAATGGACTGGGGAGGGGGAAGGTGCTGGGGGGGGGATATTAGCCAAATTATATTGTCATATTGTATTTATGTATGAATATGTAATAAGTCCCACCATGATATACTACTATAATGCACCAATAAACAAGTGTGTGTGGGGGGGGGGTAAGGGGACTGGGGATATAGCTCAGTGTTACCACTAAGTTTCAGTGCCCCTGGGTTCAATACCCAGTACCCCTCCCCACCCCACCCCCCCAAAATTCAACATCACTAATCATCGGGGAAATGCAAATTAAAGCCACAGTGAGATATCACCTCAAACTGGTTGAATGACTGCTATGAAAATACTAAGATAAGTCCTGGCAAGAGAAAAGAGAACCTTGGCACATTGTTCTAAATATAGAACCACTGTATGAATCAGCAATCCTACTTCTGGATGTATATCCAAAGAAATCTAAATCAGTATGTTAAAGAAATATCTGCACTGTCATGTTCATTGCAGCAGTATTCACCATGGTTAAGATTTGGAATCAACCTAAGTGTTAACAACAGATGACTTGATAAAGAAAGTGTGATATATACACACAACGGAATACTATTCAGGCTTAGCAAGGAAGGAAATTTTGTCATTTGTAACAACTTGAATGAACTTGGAGGACATTATACTAAATGAAATCATCCAGGCACAGGAAAACAAACACCATGTGATTTCATTTTTGTGTAGAATTTAAGAGAAATGGAACTCCTAGAAGGAGAGACTAGGAATGATGGCTATCACTGGCTAGAGGGAGGTGGAATAAGTGGAAGGATTGAGAAATGTTGGTCAAAGAGCACAGAGCTTTAGCTAGACTGAAGGAATAAGTTTTGAGATCTATCGCACCGCAGGATGATCTTAGTTAATAATAATCTATTGTATTTTTGTAAATTTCAAAATAGACAAGAGTAGATCTCAAAGTTCTCACCACAAAGATTGATAAGTAACTGAGGTGATGGATAATTAATTTGCTTGATCTAATCATTCCATATTGTATTCATAAATGAAAATAATCACATTGTACCCCATAAATGTATACAATTGTGATTTGTTAATCAAAAAATAATATAAAATACAGTAGGGAGGCAGAGCTGGTACAGTAATACAGTAGGCGAGTTCCAAACAATGAAAAATGATTTCCTATGTCTCACTTTTAATGATTCATCCATTTTACATATAAGCACAAATTATTTCTAGCGTGTTTTTAATAAAACTGAGTATTTCAGGAATACAACTTCCAGGTGAGTTGAAGAAAGGTCATGCTTCATCTCATCGAGGACTTCAGCAAAACTTGTTAACCATCTTTGAAGTTTCTGTGAAACTGAAGCTTGTGAAACTGAGCCACTAATAGACATATAGGAATAGCACTTGTAGTTCTTGATTCATGGTGGTTTTAAGATTACATCTTAATACTCTCTTCAGTCTTTATTCAAAATGTCAAATATATAAAAAAGAATCAACTTGAAAATTTCTTTATCTCTTAATTTTCAGTATATTATCAGTCTCTATGCATTGGACTACTTTACTATGTTTTACAGTATAAATACATCTGTGCATGTCCCTCTCTCTCTCTCTCTCTCTCTCTCTCTCTCTCTCTCTCTCTCTATATATATATATATATATATATATATATATATATATATATGTCTTTCCTTTTATATCTCCTCAATATTATGTTTTTGGGTTTGTTATTTGTTTGTTTGTTTTGATGATGTTGGGGGTCAAATCCAAGGCCTTGTAACATGGTTTTTTTTAAAAAAAAAAAAAACTCTATCACTGAGCTACACCCCATGCCCTTCTTCTTTATATTAAAATTAAGGCATTATACTATTTTTATAATCATGGGTATTATAGAATATATCTTCTACAAATTTTGTTTCAGGCTGGTGAAATGTCTGTTATAAAAAGGGAGCTTTACGTCTTACGGGTTTGAGAGTCTACTCCAACCATACCCTTCCATGTGTGGACTCTTCCATGTGTGGACTCTTCATCCCCTTCCATGTGTGGACTCTTCCTCTCTCCCACCCCACCCCCCGCAGCCCTGCCACTTAAACAGGAAGAAATGGTCAGGAACAAGAAATATTAGTAGCTAGGCCCATGAAATGAATTTTATTCTGATTAATAATTTTTTAAAGATAGTTGAAAGCTGAGAATTCTTATGTGATGTGACTATTAGTATTATCAAATGCATATATTTAGTTATTTAACTCATGAAGTATTATTAAGTCCCTACTAAGTTCAAGGCATTTTGCTGTTAAATAGATAATGTCCACATAGCACCCCAATAATTGCACACTAAAGAAAATTTCTGTGTAGGGCAGGGGTACAGTGGATGTTTAATAGTGATGACACAATTATCTGAGTGAAATTGTCAACTGGATATTTTGGAAGCATTTAATTTGTTTTCTGTCCACATTGAGCAGGTTAGGTCCCAACAAGCCAAATTAAAGTAGAT
Organism: Ictidomys tridecemlineatus; assembly: GCF_052094955.1. NCBI lineage: Eukaryota > Metazoa > Chordata > Mammalia > Rodentia > Sciuridae > Ictidomys > Ictidomys tridecemlineatus. The sequence goes on along the minus strand of NC_135482.1, from coordinate 83,090,216 downwards.
ATGCAAGAAAACAAAAAAACTAAAACTTTTTTTAAAAGTTCACATTAGATATATAAAATACAAAGATCCTTATTATTTCTTTTTTAAATTTTTTTATGTTTTAATTAGTTATACATAACAGCAGAATGCACTCTGATATATCATACATAAAAACGGCATAATTTCTCATTTTTCTGATTGCACATGTTGTAGAATCACATTGGTCATGCAGTCACATGTATACATGAGATAATAATGTCTGTTTCATTCTACTATCCTTCTTCTCCCCATGTCCCCTCCCCTCCCTTCACTTTCCTCTACCTAATCAGAACCCCATATCAGAGAAAGCATTCGGCCTTTGTTTTTAGGGGGATTCGCTTATCTCACTTAGATTCTCATTATTTCTGACCCAAATTTAACAATCAGAATTACACGACTGTTAAATTAATACAGACTTAAAAGACCTTTTTCATAACTATCTGCAATCAAGTTTTTCATAGTAAATTTAGTAATAAAAAGTGGTGGTCCTCTGCAGTTGTTAGAAACATTAAATTTTTTTACAGAGATGCCCCATCCCCTGCCCCTTTTGTAATAGCAAAAGGCAAAACAGCTTAGGAGGGCTAGTTACTTAACAACCTGGCACCTGGATTTCCTTGTATGGAAGCATTTACCTTATAAATTAAATGAAGTAGTTCATGTTGTGATCTTAGAAAAGGTGAGCAGCATACATAGTAAGAGACACAAGGCAAATAATAGTTGTTATCAGTTCTTTTTTCCATACCAGAAACATGGAACCCGTTCATGGGAGCAATTGCCTAGTGTTAGAAGAACTGCCTTGACCAGACTGCACAACAAATTACTCGCTTAGTGCTTTTATGCTTCAAGAGACACCAACCAGTCCTAGCACCATTAAGAGTGTCTGACAGCCTGGCAATCTTGGATGTTCCTAACTAAACTATAATTTGATTGCTCTAGTTAGAAAAACTGAAGATCTGAACAGACATTAGCTATTAGAGTTTGTTACCCAGCAACATATTGAAGTTCCTGAAGAAATTTTGAATACTCTCATTAAGAAAAACAACTTCCTGATAGACAGCTATTGACCCAAGAACTCATGATCCTCTGACCCAGAAAAAAAAAAATGCAGGTGAGAACTGATTAGATGGCAAGATACCAAGAAAACTTGTTTTGCAACCTATCAGTGAAGTGAATGAGTGGCAGATAAAAACAATATGTTTTTTTTAAAAAAAAAAAACAACTCTCTATCACTGACCTACACCCATGCCCTTCTTCTTTATATTAAAATTAAGGCATTATATTGTTTTTGTAATCATGTATATTATAGAATATATACTATAGAATAATCTTCTACAAATTTTATTTCACTGTTAGTCTTAAGACATGTGTTATCTGGGGAGACCAGGAAGATCAGGACCTCTGTATTTCATAGGTGGTTCTTGTCATAGAAAGGAAATGCCACTCCAGATTGACTTTCGGGGCATGCTGGCCCATTTCTCAGAATGGAGGCTACGTTTGTCTTCCTTCCTTCTAGGCTTTCCACAGTATTGTGTGACATTCAAATACAAGGAGGTTTTACATTACATCATTTAATCCCTGTAACTATCCAACAAGGATGCTATTCTCATTAAAATCACCCTCTTTGTAGACAAACATAAATCTGGAGAAATAAATTGCTTATGGTCACAACATTGAAAAGTGACACTCAAATAGGCTGTCTTGTTCAGATTCCATGCTCTTGGCCTCTGTGTTACTCTATTTCCTAGGAACCAATTACAACAAAATGTTTGTTTAGGGCTTTGGCATTCACAAAGCTCTGAACCCCACAGCCACTAGGACACACCTTATTTCATCACCATCCCCATTACATAGAGCAGGAAACTGATCAAAACATATGCAAGTGATTTCTCCAAGTTTATAAAATTAACTAGTGGAGCCAGTAATTGAAGCTCAGGTCTTCTGAATCTAAGTAGAATGTATAGCAGGAATATTCAAATAGCATGGGGTGACCTCTATTAGGCTCAGAGCTTAAGGGGTACAGTTCTATGATAGAACTTAGCCTATTTTTGCCTTTGCTTTCTCTGCCCAAACAACATGCAAAATCATGCTCTATTCATGCTTTTACATGACAGGATTATCTGATGATAGCCTGCATCCTGATTCCTTCATTTGTGCATTCTACATGACAGGTAGGTCCTGTGTAATCTAGATCTGTCTTCTCTGATGAAATCAAATATTGGAGATAGCACATCTGAGTCTATGCAATATCCTTAAAGCAACATGTCAGTGCTACATGAAAATCCCCCCAGGTTTGATAAGCAAATACTATCTGTCTAAGATGCCAAGCCCCAGAAAGAGATCAAAAGATGAAAACCTTCTATCACCCTTTCTGTTAGCAGAATGTTTGTGTCTCTCACAAATTTATACACTGAAATCTAACACCCAGTGTGATGATAATTAGGCCATGAGGGTGAATCCCTGAAGAGGGGATTAGTGTGTTTTTAAGAGGCCAAAGATGCTGGGGATGGTGGAACACACCTGATAATCTCATCAGCTCAGGAGGCTGAGACAAGAAGCTCCCCACGGCAAGTTCAAGATCAGCCTGGGCAACTGAGAGAGATCCTATCCCTATCTCAAAATAAAAAGGGGCTCAGTTGTAGGTGAGTGATAGAGCTCCCCTTGGTTCAATCCCAAGTGCCAAAAAAACCCAAAATACAAAAAACATCCCATTATGCTCACTGCTCACCCTTTTCCCACCAAGTGAGAACATAATGAGAAGTTAAAAGTCTGCAACTCCAAAAAGGGCCCTCACCAAGAACCCAGCCCTGCAGACACTCTGATCTCAGATGTCTAACCCCCAGAACTGTGACAAACCAACGTCTGTATGCTTAATCCACAGACACTTAAGTCTACGGTATTTTGTTAGAGCAGCCCATACTAAGACACTCATGGAAGACAAACATGCATTTTAGGGAAAAAGTCATTGTGAACCTACTGCGTGACTTTTATCTGGTAATCTAGTGCTTATTGTGCACTTCAGAAGGTCTGGAATGGCCAGGTAGCTGAACCTTTAGGGGACTGTGCAGTGTAAGAAAGGAAACAGCCTCTACAGATCTCTGCCAAAGTTCACTGTTAGTCTTAAGACACGTGTTGTCTGGCCTCACCAGTCTGGCACTTGTTCTAAAGAAGCTTCCAGAGTTCAGGGGATGTCTTTTACCAGAAGACTCGGCTACTGCAGGAAAAAGAGTTTGGGGATCAGTTACTTGAACCCATTTACCACATTTTCACAGGGCACTAAATATATCCCTCTGAAAGACTACTCTTTTTTTCCAGTCATAAAACATAACAAAATCTTTTGCCAATTTATTCCTCTAAGTTCACTTTTTAAATTTAATCTTAACTAGTGGATTTACTATTGATTTTTAATAAATATAGTCCAATGGTCTCTTGAGATAAAACTTCCTCAAAAGTATTTTCAACCATGAAGTAAAAAGTTATGTAACACTTTTTTCAACTACATAATAAATTGTTAACACCACCAAACTTTACCTGTTTCCAATCTTGGAAATAAAAAATTTCAGAAGGGCCAATTATTTTGAGTGGATGGATGAATGAATAAATTTTTTAAAATATTTACTGAATTCCAGGTATGGTGCTAGGTACATGGAATACTTGGATTAATAATTAACCAGGACCCACCCTGGTCATCAATATGATTTCACAAACGGAAAAATAAATGTGAGCACCTGAGAAGTATTTCAAGCGGATAATTGGGGGGACAATTCCAAAATAGAAATTAGGAAGCATTCTTTTTGGCCAATTCCAATTCCATTACTTTGTTCACTGGGCAAGCTGGAGAGATTGAATTCTCCAACCATGAAAAGAAAGGAGGGGCAATTCACTCCAAACCAACTACACGTGCAGAAACTATCAAATGTTCAGACAAATTGCAAGTTCATGATAGATCCAAGTTGAAAAATTGAAAGGAAAAAATTAGTGCAATGTGATCTTCAATGCTTGATAACAATGCTTTGGAACTTAACAGATGAAAAGATAGTCAAGTCACATCTGCTGAATAAATATATATATACATACCCCAACAATCAAAAGATAAAATGACTTAAACCCAAAAACATGGGGAGTCAAGACGTCTTGCAGGATGATGCTAAATCCTAAGAAAAACAGTTCATCAAGAATTTTGCCTGACCCAACTTTCTAGGAAAGGAATCTTAATCTAGAAGGTAGGCACCAGAAGGACAGCTGGTCATGAAGTACATACCCACCCTCACCTTCAAGGTGGCCAGAGTCACGGCAAACCAACACATCAGGTCTGATAACCAGGTCCCGAAAATTGGGCAAGCTGGGGTTGTCCAGTCAGGCCAATGGTATGGTGTGAAAGTGGGCCTTACTAGTGAAGTACCAGTGAGGATGGTCCAAATTCACCCTTTTCGGGAATAGAATTGGGTGGTGAGGAATACTGGGATAAATGTCTTATTTCTCAATTAGAAAATGGAAGTGGTTCTCTTCCTCCAAGTTTGGGTAGGAAGTACAGTCAGTCTCATTTCACAATAGAGAAGGTAAACCCTCTTGTACTGACCTCCTCTCCTCTGAGTCTCATCAGTTGTATATAGTTACATAAGTAAAACATAGAGAACTCTTGTGTGAGGCATACCGACCTGAATGCTCCTTTGGATTTGGGAGGTGCTACACATGCTCCTTGTTCAGGATCTTTGCACATGCTGATACTGTGCTGGAATACTCTTCTCCCAGATCTTGCCACACCTCCCTTTTACCTCTTCCAAATCTTTGCTAAAATTTCACCTTCTCAATGGGACTAGTATATTCATTTTCTATGGCAGCTATAACAAATTACCATAAACTTAAGGGTTTGCTGTATGTAGGATGAAATCCCATACACACATCGTGTAGCATAAAACAAGTCAAATTCATTATCCTATAATTCTGTAGGTCAGAAGACCAAGGTGGGTCACATTAAATGACATCAATTGACAGCAGTCTGTGTTCCTTTGTAAGGCTCTAGGGGACCATCCGTTTCCTCTTCATTCCTGTAGTTGGCGGGATCCCAGCCCTCTGGTTCTAAGAGTGAGGTCCTGTCTCTTTTCTGTCTGTCACTTGAAGGCTATTCCAACTTCCAGAGGACTCCAGCCTTTCTGAGTAGTGGCCCCCTTCTGCCATCCTCAAAGCCAGCAATGAGAGGTCAATTCCCATTCATACTTGGAGGCTTTTCTCCCCTCTCCCTGAGCCAGGGAAGAGTCTCCACTTTTAGGATTCAAGGGATCACATTGGGCACACCTGTATAACCAAGATAATCTTCCCATTTCACATCTGCAGTACTTTTGCCATGTAAGGTAATGTATTCCCAGGACCCCTGGATATCTTTGGTGGGGGGGAAGCTATTAAACATATTTAAAATAATGAGAAATTATTAGACTTACCCAGGAAGAAAATAAGCAACTTAAAAAAAATCCAATTCAGAATTACCCAACCTCTCCAATGGTCAGCATCTGCCTCAAATGCAATACAGCACGAACCCCAGGCATTAGATGTGCCAGAGTGATCCTTCCCATACCCAGGAACCTCCTCATAAAAATTCCACTGATCTCCACAACTGGAGAGTGCATGCTGTGCACCTGCAACCCTTTCTCTTGGCCAGCTGATTGGAGAAGGGAAAGCTGTCTATCCAAGGGCCATGAATCCAGTAATTCTTTGATTTGAGCAAATAAGATACGAAAGTAATGGACAGACAATGAGAGAATAATAACTAATATTTCTCAGATTTTGTCATCATGCCAGGCCTGTGATAGCTCCTTCCTCTACTCTATGGGCAGTTCTCCCCAAATTGAATGCATCCCTATGTGTCAATACTCACAATAGCCTATGATAAAAGCTCTCCTGCTAAACCCAATAGATGAACTTGGCAATCAATCTCCAGAGCCTGCACTCCTACCACTGACTTCCATGACATGGAACAATTCTAGAGGAGCCAGATGTACTTTTTAATAAAAAAAAAAAATGTCTTTTTACCTCCTTTCTTAAAGACAAGAATTATACAGGTGTATGTATAAAAATATGTATAAATACAATAAATATTGTGTAGAAATTCCCTAAATGTCATTCAAATGCTGTGAATGGCATTCATTTAGTAACCCTGAAAATTTATATTAAAACAGGACTACTCAGAAAAATAAATACCACCATATTACAAAAATGTCATAAATTTCTCTGGACTACAAAATTCAAGTAAATGTATAAACTCATGTCATTCTCATTTCTCTAGAGGTGGATGTCTCTTATCCAAGTAGAAACCAAGTGATGTGGCTAATACCCAATTTGGAATGGTATTTAAGGAAAGGTTTACTAAGGACACTCATTAGTTCTTAATTTAGGTTATACATTTCGGATAAGAAAACTGCAGAGGTGAAGCACCCTTGTTGCACAATACCTCGGGTACATGATACCCATATGACACATCACTGGTGATGCCAGACTTGAACACTTGGTTAAGGTGGTGCCTGCCAGATTTCTCCACTGTAAAGTTACTATTTTTTTTTCTTTCTATAATCTAATTGGAAGTGAGTCAGTAAGTCTAGTCTATACTCAAGGGGATGTTTTATTTTTTCTTTATTTTAAGAAAATTCCAAACTTACATAAAAGCCACAAAATAGTATGATATGTCATGAGTATACCAATATAAATTTCATCTAGATTCACCAATGATAAAATTCTCCATATTTTTTATCAATACCTCTTGTTTCCATAAAAATATGTATTTATATATTATTAGTATTTGTATTAATATTTTGATTGAACCATTAAGAGTGAGTTGTATGGGGCTGGGGTTGTGGCTCTGCAATAGAACACTCATCTAGCACGTGAGAGGCCCTGGATTCGATCCTCAGCACCACATAAAAATAAGTAAATAAAATAAAGGTAATGTGTCCAACTACACCTAAAAAATAAATATTTTTTTTTAAAAAAAGGAGTGAGTTGTAGACTCATAACCCATTATCCCAAATATTCTATATAGGGTTCTTTTAGAACCATAGTACAATGATCAGATTCAGGAAATTTAACATTAATATAATACTATTATCATATATATAGCCCAGCACTTCCACTTTTGTCTATAATGGAATATCTGGTACTTGAGGCCTAGCTACCTTCTTATAGACTATTGCCCTTTGCCTTAACCATAAATCTGAGCAAAATATCTAAGGCAAGTGTCATCAGACATTGGAGAATAAGCAACACAAGGAAGAGCAGGCAACACAAGACTGAAATCTATCCCTGAAGGCGGGGAAACCTAAGAGGTGAGCCTCATGACAACCCTGGCTCTCTGCCTTGGGGAACTTTCCTGACTGCAGTGTAGCAATCCAGAATCCAAGGAGAGCACAGCAGTTGATGCTTTGGAGCTGAGAAGGAAGAGATCAGAGGCTGGGGCAACTGAAGTGCTAAGATCTGCAAGGCAGGGCCCCAGGGAGATGGGAGATGTGCAGATACATAAATATGATGAGTCTGCATTGAGCTCTTGAATTCAATCCAATAGCACAGGTTTTCCCTGGTCATCTCCTAAGCCACATTTCTGACTCCTTTATAGAAACCTGGCTTGAGATCAGACTGGCAAGGTCATTTCCATTGTCAAGTCTTCTGTCTGATGGAAAGCCTCCCTGTGATGAGAGGAGCAAAAGAAGGACACGGGAAAAGATGATTGATTTGGTGAGACAGTGCATCAACCATTAATAGAAATGTAGGGGAAAACAACACATATTTGCTTTTTAAAGCCCCTATCTTTATATTTATTAACCCAAATTCCCAGTTGTTTAGTTGTAGTTTATTTTTAAATGGTTTCAATAATTGCATTTTACCACATTTTGTTTTCATTCCTAAATTCTTTATTTTGACTTATTTCTTTATTGTCTGGTGTCCATCTTTTTCGTAATTTTTTAAGAAATGTTCATGGATGTGGTTTCCCTTGGCTCAGTGATTCTCCATTCTCGTCCTTGGCTGCAGACTGTAATGACTTCTGGGCATCGTCCCAGACTAATTCAATCAGATTCTTTGAAGGTGGAACCCATGCAATAGTATCAAAGAAAAATTTCCTCAAGTCATTCTAATGTGCAAACAAATATCTCTAAACTCAAAGACATTACCCAAACAGGTTTTCTTGGGGGGAAAGGGGGCAAAAAATAAATAAAATTTCAAAAAAATAAAGTTGCAAGCAAAGTTCAAAGAAGCTGCCTGGATCGAGAAGCACTGCTTTAGTTCCTTCAAATCTGAGAATGCTAATTGTTTTGTTTTGTTTCATTTTGGTTTTTGGTCCTAAAGTAATTCCTTGGCTGAATTTTTAAAAAGTACATCACATTTTTCTTTTCCTAAGAACTGTATATAGACTAATGCTTAAATTTTAAGCATCTTAAATTTTAAGCATCATCTATACACATGATCAAGATGCAAATCTGATTCAGTAGGTCCAGAGTAGCCACATAGACTCTGCATTTCCAATCCCAGGTGTTACTAGTGCTGCTCATCCATGGACCACACTTTTGAGTAGCAACAGTTTAAATCTTGTTTCACTGTCTTCTATAATAGACATTGCTCTGAAGGAATATGGGGATACTGAACATGACCATTGCTTCCCTTTGGGATGGCTTGCTTATTATTCCTGGACATTCATAAGGTTCTCTTGTCTTTGAAATGCAGACTTAGTTAAATTACATATAGTAACAAGCTATAGAGCAGTGGTGAGTGCCTTTAATCCCAGTGGCTTTGGAAGCTGAGGCAGGAGAATCTTAAGTTTGAGGCCAGTCTCAGCAACATAGTGTGGTCCTAAGCTACTTAGCAAGACTTTGTCTCAAAATAAAAAATAAAAAACGGCTGGAGATGTGGCTCAGTGTTTAAGTGCCCCTGGTTTCAATCCCTGGTATGAAACAAGCTATAGAATAGATTTACACATTGATAATGCATTTACCTGTGTTTGCCTGTGAACCTTAAATTTTTTTTGGTTCTAGTATCTGTGAGACCCAACACTATAAGAGTTCTAGCTATTTCTGAGAACTTCTCATAGAATTACAGAATGCCTGACCTGCATAGTGGCTGAGATTCTGATTTCCTTATTTGTATATTTATTGCAATAAAATGCCTAGCACTTGAGATAATTGGAATGAGTATTGATTGTTCCTTACAATCAAAGAAAATAATTAAAACAATTAAAGTCTATAGATTTTCAACCATACAGAATGAAAATGAAGATTGCATAAAATGGTATATCAAAAAGCAACATTAACAAGAAAAGATGGAGTTCCAGTGGTGGCTGGTGGAAAGTGGGGCAGGGGCAGAGAAGACGTCCCAATTTCAATGTGCTTCTTACAAGTCAGGTAAATAAAAAAGAGAAAGGGTAAAAAAGTGATGGTGCCAAAAAGGAAGGGTAGAGAGAACAAGAGATTAACATGTGGAGATTATAGATGTCTTAACACCAAGCAAAAGCTGTAAATTAAGAAATAAATGTGCCTTAAGAAATAGTAAGACAAAGTTTAAAATCAGGAGAATAAGGGAAATTCATAAAACAGAAGTATGATATAGGCTACAAAATAAATAAATAAAATAAAGATTAGCACAAGAAGATAAATCTTAAAAGAAATCTGGAAGGTTAGAGTAATTAATATGAACATTAAAATAAAAGTCAGCTGTAATTTAAAAATGATGAAATTCCAACTAAGAGAAGGTTGAAAGCCAAGATGGAAATAAAGCAAGACATAAAATAGGGATATGAGATACTTTTGTTGAAAACATGAAAGTAGGATTAAAGATAAATACAATATGATGGTTATATGGGTTTAAAAATACTACTGAAATAAATGTTTTTAGAAACTTTTAAAAGAGGCAAAAAGAAAAGAAAAAATATATTGAAACACAGGAGTTAAAAAAAACCTTGGTGCTTATTTATCTTCCACCAAAAGACAATCTTCTAGGGGAATAGTGGTGTCTCATGGCTCCAGAGGGGCAGAGAACAGTGCAGTACCTTGGCCGTGGAGGTTCCCCCTGCTCCCCTCCCTGAAGGTCAGCCTTGCCATCAGTAATTAGAGAACACAGAGAGAAGGTATTAATACAGCAAACAGCTGGATGGCACCAGCCTGCCCCAAGAGAAACTCCCTGGCGGGCCAGCTGCATTCCCTCCTGGATTAGCTCCTCCAAAATTAGCCCACACTCAGAGTCAGGGGAAACTACTTTCTCCAGATCAATCACCTATGAAGCATCAGGTTTCAACAGTTGTCTTGAGGCTCTAGAAAAGGTTTAGAGTGTGGCAAAGTCTCCAGATCTTTTGAAAAGGTATTTATTCAATAAATGTTACTGGACATCTTCCTTGTCCCAGGGAGCAGACTAGACCCCAGGAATGCAATGCCAAATGAACAACTGAGCTCCTTTAACAGAACCCGACTTACATGGAGCCCTGAGCCTTGGCAAAGACTCTTACCCAGAAAGTGGCAGGCAAAATAGTCTTAAAACATCAATGGCACAATTGACAGGGTTGGCTTTGAACAAGAGGAGGGCAACTTTTCCCTCTGCATGAGTAGGAAGGAAGGTGAGGATACGAGGGGAGAGAGGAAGGACAGGTTGAGGGTGAAGGAGATTGTGCTCCACAGCCAAACACTCTGGAGAAATGGGGGTTTTCCTGACAGTGAGAAGTCTGGAGCTAGGTCTAGGTTTTGAGTTAAGTTGAGAGAGAGGTCCAGGAGGGTCATAAAGGAAACTTGAGTAAGAGGTAAGAACAAGTAAACAGTCAGACAGACAGCAGCAAGGGCCAAGTGGGGGCTGGGGGAGGTGACAATTTGTGTGACAGCAGCATGCTGGAGACATACACAATTAATGACAATACAACGTGAATCATCCTAACATGACAGGATAACTTACTGAGACATTAATCTGTGTCTGTTCTTACTGCATTACCCCTCAACCTATTTTCCAAGAAGGGCTTCAAGGGTACTTGCATCAGGAGAATTTTGATTAAACTCTTGAAGAAAACCTCTGAGCCTTTTTTCCCCTCCTTTAAAGCAGTGATCTCTAAGTAGTCTTCTGTAAAATACTTTTACAGATATGTTTCATTTGTAATGAATAGTGTTTAAAAGTTTTTAAATGTAGTTGCTAACATTTTTGAAATGGATTTTATATAAAATCTAGAGTTCAGCTTCTTCTAGAAAAATCAGAGGATCTCGCACTACTGAGCCTTACACATTCAGCCCGCCACAATCAGTTGGAGCTCCGTTCACTGTGGCCCCTGCCATTCTTCATGGCAACATCCAATATTTAGGTTAACTGTGGAGTCCTGGTAGCCCTCTCCAATGGTGGAGGTTATGCTAGAGGGAAGGAGCAAGAGAAGGGGGATGGGCACTTGACATCCCTAAAGGCCTGGAGCTCCTGGCATTGTCAAATCTCCTGCCCAGCAAATGTCAGAGGTGGCAGGGACAATTATCTAGGACAGTCTGAGAGTGAAAAGGTCCTTTCCCTGCTCTCTTAGAATCCCAGGTCCTTGTGAAAATCCTAAAGAGGTGGAAAAAAGGAGAGTCTTCAATGAATCTATGAAGACACAGATTATTTTCCACCAGCACTGGGGAAATAGCTTGAAGTTAGACTCACTGAGACAAAATAAGAATATGCTTCACTTCTTTACAATGCACATCTGCGGAAAGTTAGTCACCAGAATGGAGATTTAAAGAAAGGGCTAAGAATAAAGGAATGGGTAAGATTAAGTTTTGAGGGGGTACAATTTGAGCTGAATTTTGAAGGATGAGTAGGAAGCCTATAAGTGGAGGTTATCATACTGAAGAAACAACATTTGAAAGTGCAGAGCATACAGGTGTATGAACTTGGAGCAGTAAAATGCGACCACTGTATGCCCATCTTCCAGTTGGAGGAAATAGGAAAGAAAACAAAAGTGGGTGGAACCAGAAGGAAAGGTTTAGGCTTTCATACATTTTCCATGTAATATCGAACCCCTGGTTATTATAGCTTTTGTGTTTAGAAGTTAATTGTGCTAGCTGTGTGGCCAACGCTTGTGGGAAGGAATATTGGACAAAAACCACTAAGCAGATTCTTTCAAGAATCCAGGTGAGACTTAAAAACAGCATACTACAGGGACACAGCCACATCAAAGTTTACTGCAGCACAATTCACAATAGCTAAACTGTGGAACCAACCTAGATGCCCTTCAGTAAATGAATGGATAAAGAAAATGTGGTATATATACACAATGGAATATTACTCAGCAATAAAAGAGAATGAAGTCATGGCATTTGCAGGTAAATGGATGAAGTTGGAGAATATAATACTAAGTGAAGTTAGCCAATCCCAAAAGCCCAACAGCCGAATGTTTTCTCTGATACAAGGAGGCTGATTCATAGTGGGGTTGGGAGGGGGAGCATGGGAAGATTAGACAAACTGTAGATAGGGTAAAGGGAAGAGAGGGGGCAGGTGGGGGCAAGGGTGTTAAAAAAAAAGATTGTGGAATGAGATAGATGGACATCACTACCCTAAGTACATGTATGAAGAAGATACAAATGGTGTGAATATACTTTGAATATACTTTGAATGCAAGCAGAAATATGAAAAATTGTGCTTTATATATGTAATATGAATTGTAATGCATTCTGCTGTCATATATAACAAATTAGAATAAAAACAATTAAAAAAAGAATCCAGGTGAGGACATGATCAAGGTTTCAATTGGGACATATAACTGGGAATGGAGAGGAGAGTTTGAATTTCAACAATCATTCATTGAGGACTTACTATGTACCAGGCAGTACAGTATTGTGGCAGATGCTAAGGAAATTAAATCGGTACTAATTCTTGAAGAATTCTTGTCTTGAAGAAACCCACTGATGAAGAGACAAATGTTACCACACTTTGCAAGGACAGCCAACATCTGAAGCTGGGAATCCTCAAGTCTTGGTTATGTGTAGTACATACCATCATGGGTTGCAAGCAACCCCACTTCTTAGTTCTACACAGGGGTCAGGGGCCCAACAAACAAGATACAACTTGTTTTGAAACTCATTCATGCTGTATAGGGCTATTACAGTTATCCTCATTGATTAAGGGAACACAGAAATGAGTAGAGTCTTCTTTAATTTTCAATTTCACAGAAAGAATTTTGTTCAATGAATTTTTTAAAAATTTTTTTTAGTTTTAGGTGGACACAATATCTTTATTTTATTTTTATGTGATGCTGAGGCTCGAATCCAATGCCCCATGCATGCAAGGCCAGCACTGTATCACTGAACCACAACCCCAGCCCATCAATAAACAATTTGGACTAATTGGTCAATCATTTGGTCTAATTAGTACTAACTCAGTCTTTAAGGGAACTTTCTTAGTCCTTCAGTATTATATCCAAAACTTTATGGAGAAAAAAAAAGTTCAATCAGCTTCTAAGTCAAGCTGAATCTTTTCCATTTGCAGGTATGGAATGTGAACGGTTTTTGCCTCCTTACCACTGTTTACTTCCCTGTGTAGTTGTCTTTGATTTAGCCAGTGCCTGGGTTATAATGAGCTCACTAGGGTTGAGAAAGCAGACTCAGCATGGAATGTGTAGTTTTGAGAAGTTGTGTGTTGTTGTCTTTGGAAGTGATAAAGCTGAAGTGGTTGCCAGAGGTGTTTATTCACTTCGAAAGTATTAATGAAAATCAATATATATTTATTTCCATAAGAAATTTATTCACTGATTGTTAGGTAGCATTCTTGCATTACACCCAGAACAATGAGCAAAACAAAGTCCCTGGTTATCATTCTAGTGGGGGAGACAAGCAATAAATTATATGTGTGTTTATACATATATTATGTAAGGGGTGATACCTACCATGAAATTTAACAAAACAGTAAAACAAAGAATGATGGAGAGAGGGGGCTGGAGTTGTGGCTTAGTGGCACAGTTGTGGCTTACCTGGCACCCAGGAGGTGCTGGGTTGGAGCCTCAGCACCACATAAAAATAAAGTTATCATGTTCATATACAATTAAAAAATTAAAAATTAAAAAAAATTGAAAATGATGGAGAGATATTTTATATATTACCTACGGGCAGCTTAGGGAATGCCCCTCTCGAAGAAATGTCATTCAAACAGAGACGTTAAAAAAGGTTGGGGGATAGGGGGCATTGGATTTAGCTATCCAGATATCCTGGGGCCTAGTGTTGCAAGCAGAAAAATGAACAAGTAAAATATTCTGGGAAAGATTAAGCCTGCTCTGTTGGTTTAAAAGAAATCAAGGAAGGGAAGAAGGGAGAGAGAAAAGGGAAAGAACTGATGAGACTAAAGCTTCAGTTCTTTCTTCAACAAACCAACTAAAAAAAAAATCCCACTGTATCCCCCAACCTGGTATAGTAGAAGCCTAACATTTATATGTTGAATGAATGTTTGAAGTTTACCTTCGCTTTTTCAGCTTTCAGAATTTTGTAAACAAACTGTTTCATGCAGATTAATGCGGTGGGGGGCGTGTTATTCCAAATTAACCTATGGGACAGCAAGCATATATATCATTAAAAGGCAAACAATAAACAATGGAAGCCTTGTGTTTGGCTAATGTCTGTTAGCTTACAAAAGTCTTGTCTCCAGGGTGCCACTCAGAGCAACCTTTAGACTGCAGCGTTTACAACCACTCTATATGTCTTAGCAAAAACCTGCACGTGACCTGTCCAAATATTGCTAGCAACACCCGAGATCCCTTTCAATCACATGACCAAAACCATATTTGCAGGGGGTAGTGGAGTTCCCTACTTGTGTCAACAGCCCAGGAAATTCTTAATTATCCAGTCGACATTAGGAACCCCAAATTCCTCCGAACTATTCATTTAGACCATTTATAAAGGTCTTGAGAGGTGTGAAATCAAATAACATGGTCACTTCAAAACGTGAAAATCTGAAAGTTGATCATTTTTCCTAAGGGCCTTGTACATAATTTTTGAAAATACGTAACTTTTAAAAATGCATCTTCAGCCGCTGGCTACATTAGTTTTCTTCATTCTCTTATACCATGCAAAATCCATCGACGCCAAAAAAATCATTTCATTTATTTTGAACGGAAAGCCTTAATATATTTTTATCACAAACAAATTCCTACTGCCTAGGAAATTTTGCCATTTGCAAAACTGCACGTGAGACCAATGAAAAGCACGGCCTCCAACCAGCTGGTACTGCAACACTTCATTTGCCCAGAGCCCAGCTCTAGCACTTTCTCCCTACCCCACCCCTCTACCGCCGCCAGGGCTTCCCCGAGTCCTCGCGCAGGGTCAGGACTCATCCAGGTCCCGCCCGGTCGCGGCCAGCCCAGGTTTGGCGTTCCGCCTCCAGGCTCTCCCGAGGCCGCTGCCGACCTTCCTCTAACCGGCCCCCGGGAGAGCCGCTCGAAAACTGCTGTGTCAGAACGGCTCGAGGAGTCCCGAGAGTAAGCGCCAGCTTTAATTCGGGAGGGGTGACTACCCAAGGCCGGCCCGCTGAGAGGCGGAGGGCAAGGGAGGGGCGCAGCTGTCGGCAGAGCTCCTCCCGCGTCCCACTCCGTTCCCGCACCCCCTGCCAGCCCGCTACCGTCTGCCCGAGTCTGGCGAGCCGAGGGCGCAGCGCGGCAGCGCGCACGCGCGGAGAGAAGCCAGCCAGCGCCTCCCCGCCCCCGCCTCGCCTCCTCTCACGTGCCGCTCAGCGTGCGCCCCGACATGTGCGGGCGCACGTGACGCGCCGTGTCCGGCTCTGGCTTGCTCACCCGCTCACCCGGTGCGGCTGTACTTTGAACCCAGGCGTGGGAGACGGAGAGGGGAGGGAGGCAGGAAAGCCGGGCGGGGAGCGTAGGGAAGCGGGAGGCCGACCTCCGGGAGAATGATATCATCGGCGGCTTTATCGCTAGGCAACCTAAGAATGCTTCTCTCTTTCCAATCCTAGAGCTCCGTGAAGCTTTCAAGACAGATGACATTATCCGCCCCCCCCCACTTTCGTTCCCCAACCACGCAAGGCTTAAACGGCTGTTTAAGGAGCGAGGGTTGGTTTATCAGTTTTGAAACGAGTGCATTACGAACGCAGAGGTCAGCCGTCGATGCAGTGTGGCACCCACTTGGGAAGGTCTGCAGAGATCCTCGGGTGTGGACGTACTACACAGGGGTATCTCTTATCTGTTTAGCCACATGCAGATTGCACAGCTGCGTTATAGCTAGGTAGATAAGCCTTCCTCAAGATGATATATGCTTGAAAACTAAATCCTTCTTAACATATCAGAAAGAGAATCGTCAAGTTAGAGCCTGTGTTCTGGCTGCTCTAAGTAACTGAGGTCTCCAGAAGTTGTACCTAGGCTTCAGTCCTTCTGTGAAAGCCAATTTTCCAATCACAGTAAGGAAGCTGCAAAGCCGCATATGGAAGCAAAGTTTATTACAGAACTATCTGGCGGATACTCAGTTATCTCTGTTCAGCACATCATATTCTCTGTGCACACCCATATGGAAAAGCTTCCAAAATTGAAACTCTAGCTAAAGTTCACAACGCCCTAAAAATACCCTATATAAAAACTGTAGCACATGGCCCTTCTTTCCTACTTGCTCAATTCTACAGGTTTCCTCTTTCCAGTTTCCTACGTTATTTTGGTCCAGGGTTCCTTCTTTCATGGAGAAACGCTTGAGCTTAAGGAGGACCACACATTTACAGAGGAGTGAAATAGGGATGGAAAGTCCACCAGATCAAGTGGGGACTTCCAGACCAGGAAGGGCTCATTTTTGGAGGCCTACAAAGTGAGCAGACGGCAGAATAGTGTTGTTCTTTATAGAAGACTGAAAATTATTTTTGGCAGAATTTAATCTCTATTATGATTATTGCATGACTCTTTGCCATAGTTTAGAAAGATTATTACCATGATAATCTTCCTGCCTCAACCAACAACTATATTTTGGCACTTAGGATCTCACATGGACTAGTTCAACTTCAAGAGAAATCCTCAGCCTTCCTCACCACTATCTCTTGTAATAGTATAAAAAGTAGTAGGATCCAAACTAACAAATCTAGCACCAACCTTGGTTCTGTCACTTATTGGACTTTGTGACCTTGGATAAGTTTCTAGTTTCAGCTTCCTCTCAGAGATTTTTGAAAAAAAAAAAAAAAAGCCTTAGGATGCCATGCCTCTCTGTGAGTTGCTGTTTTTCTCATTTCCCCTGTGAGTACTAAGTGAAGAACATGATCACCACTCCCTTATGTGAAAAGAAAGAAATCACCATTAGCTTTTCTTGTAGAACAGATTCATGGAGGAGGTGAGACTGAGCTGCTTGTCAGATACCTGTTGTTATTTCTCTGCATAAGATACTATGTGATGGATGGTACCATATCTCCCATTGTAGTAGGAAATGTCATGACTCCCTAGTCCCAGTTCATGGTTCAGATCCTCAGGAGCAGATGTGGTGAGAGCCATGAGGGCAGTCAAATTCTTTTATTTATTTTTATGTGGTGCTGAGGATTGAACCCAGGACCTCACATGTGCTAGGTGAGCACTCTACCACTGAGCCCAAAACCCCAGCCCAGGGCAGTCAAATTCTAAAGAGACCAAACTGTTAGGAAATCTTTGGTCAGACCTCAGTGCAGATATAATATTAAATTGTCCCTGCAGATTAGCTTAGCATTAGATAGGTCTGTGCCAGAGCTACCTTCTTGGACATGATCTCATGAACTTATTATCTGTTTCTTCTGTAAAACCTAGCTACTTCCCCAGACTGCCTCTGATCTACCTATATGAAGTTAGCAACCTTTCTTCCCACCTGACCTTTGTGTCCAACCCTTCCAACACTACATTGCAATATAATTTGTTTTAGAATGTTTCAGGAGCTTGAGATTTTGAGATTTTCTTTGGTTCTCCAGCATGTACTACAGCATCTTGCATAAAATTAGAGCAAAACAAATGTTTGGAGTTACAGGTATAGGCCAGTGGTATAGTGCTTCCCTGGCATGCTAGAGGCCAGGGGTTGGATCTCTGGTCAATCCCCATCCCCACACGAGCAAAAATCAGAATCCCGATGCTATTTATTAAGTCCAAAAGAAAAGGAGCATGCCACAATCAATGAGTCTGAAACCACTCCCCAGAGGCTCTGCAGTAGGTGTATCTAAATACAGAAGCAGCATCCAGGCCTACACACCCATCCTGCCAGTTTGTCAGACTGCTTTTGCTGGATCATCACCCCTAAAGCCCAAGGTCAGGGAGAAGTTACACTGGAGAAGCAGGAGCTAGGGTCATCTATGAGTCAAAATGCTCAATCTGTTTTCATAAATGTCCCTTGGTCCCCTATTCTAACCAACATGAGAGAAAGAAGTGTTCAATCAAATAATTTGTTTTGACATGAAAATTTATTGTTAGCTGTGGACTAAAACCGTTAGCAAGTTGCTTTTATTTTTATGTAAGAAAATGATAGAGACATACAAGAAGTATTTGAAGCTTTTGAATAAAGAGTCTGATATGGAACATAGCTGAGAATCTGGAAGTTAAAGGACACAATGATAAAAAGAAGAGTCTACAAACTCACACAATTTATGTATAGAAGAGCCCCTCAGGTCCTCTGTTAGAACCTATTTATTCTAATTTTAGACACATTTCAGATGGATGTGGTTTTGTTTAAATGGTCTCCTAGCCCACAGTAAATCAGAGGTAGCAAATTAGATAAGGGATGGAGGTAGCACTCTGACCATCAAGAAGTGACAGCTGACAGCCTGGCTTTGTAAATAAAGAAACTGAAAACTTTGGATAAGTTTCGATAAGTTTTCAGTTTGTAAGAACCCAATAAAAATCAGTACAGGAGCAAATACTCTTCAAGAGTATAGAGTGATATTTATAATGGCGACTCTGAATTGAGAAAGGTTTAATATGTTCAGGGTATTTTTTCCAAAAACATGTAAGAGGATATGTGTAAAACTTTTTAGTATGTTTTCCAGTAAGATTTTAAAAAAGAAAATGGCATTGACACTTGAACACAGTTTGTTTAAACTGTTGTTTTGTGGGATATCACTGAATTTAGAATTTTTAAGTATCAGTTTGTAAAAAAAAAAAAGCATAGTTTTATATTTGAGAGGAATTTTCATTGAACAAGTACAAGAAATTCTAAGATAAATATACAATTCCTAAAAATAGCATATTTTTAAAGTACATGAATTGCACATGTTTTTTAATGTAAATCCCATTTTAATCACAGAAAATATGTGATAATTTTCCATGTCAATCCCCTACTTAAACTCTCCCCTGAAAAGCTGGGACATTAGCATGCACTGCAAACCCACTTTGAACTTATTTAAAATAACATAGTGAGAACAATGGGTAGGCCTAAGTAAATTAATCTGAAAGTCCCAAATTTCAGAATTAAAAAAAACCATAAAGTATTAGACTGCTATCTGAAGTAGAATACCTTTATCACAATAGTACAGCCAGCTCTTGGCATTATACTTGTCTTAATTCATTCATGAGAGCTCTATTCGTTTTTATCTAAAGTAAAAGGCTTTCGTCTGTTTGCCCAGCCATATCTTTGCAAGGTCTCCACTGGCAATCACCTCCCATGGAGAAGTCAATAATTGACTTGTGATACAGACAAGAACAAGCTGAGCCTCCTTCTACATAAGATTTGAACAAATCCCAGGTGACAGGCAATAACCAAAGTTACAGCCTATATAGTAAGTTACAGAGAACTAAATGAAAAGTAGTTTCACAATGATAGGAACTAAAATTCCAGTCATGTTTTCATAGCAATAGTTGCTAGTGCCTTTAAAATGTGCTTAAGTTTAGTTCTTTGGGAAATAGGACATTTATCAATTCACTATAACGTCTGTTGAAAAATATATGTATTTAAAATTCATTGGAATTCTCAAGATTCATATTTTTCTTAAAATTGGAAATTCACATGATCCACAAAGCAATTTAGCTGAAATTTCACCACTGAAGATATAGAATGCTCCTTAGTGGATTATAATTCAGATTTCAATCCATTAAAATTAATGAATGAACAAAAATTATATTCTTAAGTGCAACAGACAATATTACTTTGCATTTGCATTTCTGTCCTAATTTTATTATGCTGATGCTATCAAGGCATTTGGACTAAACTGATCTATCAAGTCTGATCCAATCCTAAATTTTTCTATTTTATCACACAAAAATTAAACAAATGCTAAAACATTTTATTAACTTCTGATTTACTTTGAATCTTTTTTTGAAAATTATGAAACTAATATTACTGTAATAATAGCATTCAAATGTAGTTCAAAATATTTAAAATGCTGCTTTCTCCATGATTCTGGAGAAACTATCCTTCTAAAGTTTAATAAATCAGTAATGCTCAAAAATCTTAAAGAGCTTTCTAAGGTTCTTTTTTATTTCCTTTGTTCCTATGGTTTACTCATTTAGTTTCAGGAATGTTGCCCAAATTCATCTTACCTGGACCAAGATGCTTCAGTGGAAAGTAGTTCACTGGCTGAGGACCACAGCAGGCCTGGCCTCTAGTGCTGGCTGTAGGTAGCTATGTCACCTTGGGAAGATACCAATAGCTCTGGACTTCATTTTCTTATAAAATTCAGGGAACTGGATGAGCCATTCCTTCCAGCCCCATAATCAGTAACTTGCAGTTGAGTTTCCATAATGTCAGCAGAGGGAGCACTTTCACTATGTCTTATAAATTTAGGCTATCATTTTCACTATCTTCACAAATCTAGGAGTTTGAGGACACTACAGGAATTAAACACTGACAATCCTTCACTTCATCTGTATCAAGTCACATGTTTGATAATAAATATGGTAAAGGTCTAGAAATTGTTTCTTGAATTCCATGATGAACTTATTTCATCCATAACAGAGTTATTTTATAAAAGTTAATGAATCAAAATACTTGGAGAAATTAAGCATCCCGAGGTGGTAATATACTTAATCAGGACCCCAGTAAAAGAGGAAAACACCAGACTGCGTAGAAGAGGCTGCCTGATGTCACAGACAGAAAGTGAAAATCTTGACAATTATAAAAACATGAGCAAATTGGGTTGAACATAAACAAACCATGCAAGTTATTGGTAGGTTTTTCTGTTGAGCTTTTCATTAGGATACACTGGAATAAGCAAGTAGACACAGCCAGAGCCTGCAGGCTTGCAAGAGATTGGAAATATGTGATATCAGGCCAATGACAAAAAAAAAATTGTATATCTGAGAACCTTAATGACTTTTGTGTTTATACTTACAAATACTTTAAAGCTAACTGTGCATCCATTATGTCTTTTTTTAATTATTAGACAATCTCATATCATATAGAAAGTTTTTATTCCTTAGTAAGAATTTTTAAGTCACAAAATAGTGTGGCAATATTTAGGTAATAGAATTTATGGAGTGCTGAAAATACTAGAATATAAAGATAATTTCTAGTTTATCTTCATATACTAAACTTTTCTAAACCAGCTGGTTTCTTGCAGACAGTATTTATTTATTTGCTTTTTTAATAATTTAAGACAGCATAAGCTTGTACCAAGCATAAGCATTGTAACAAAAGTGCAATGTTTCAGCAAATCCTCCCCAAAAGATATTTTAACTCAAAATATCATTCGCACATATTTTCTCCCTACAAAAATAGCATGTCAGACATCATTAATTGGATGTATTAACAACTATGTACATAAAAGCCACCTTGTAGGCTAAGAGTTTAACGTTGTTTAAACACAGCGTTTGAGGCAAACAGTAGCAACAGCAGCAGCAAATGCACCAAACTGACTAAAAGACCCAGATATTTTCTTCACTCACAGTCAGACTGTTGTGTCTCACCCCTTACATAACATTCAAGTGAGATTTCTCACAGTGCTACCTTGGCAACAAACTAAAAATATCTAGACAAGGTCCTGGTTTAAGCCTTATTTAAAAAGCTTTCTTTGTGATTATCTGGTATCTGGTTTGGTCTCCAGAAAATACATAGAGTTGGAGATAGGAAGGCCTTACAGGGCTTCTTTCCACATCTTTACAGCATTTCCAACCACAACTGACCAGTTTCAAGCTTTCCTCCACTTTTATGACCTAACAAGAATACAGGATAAATCAGTTTGGACTTGTTTCTTTTTTAAGTTCAGTGCACTTTTTGTTTTGTTTTTTTTTTTACAGTAAGATTACAGAAATTTAGAAACAAGATGGATTAAATGAGAATAGATGCACTTCAGATATATATATATATATGCAACATATATGTAACATATGTAACATATATTTATTTGTGTGTGTGTGAGAGAGAGAAAGAGGGAGAGAGAGAAAGGGAGATAAGAATTAAGATGAACCAACTGATTCATGGTCAATTTCTCAATAAAGTGCAAGCACAAGATGGTAAGAATGGTTCTGGGCTTCTTCATCCATCTTCCCTGACTTGGTGCTGACGATGGCCCAACTCTGTGTCTCTCAAAACAAGTGCAAGTTAGTAAAAGATACCATTTTAACCACTTCAGAATAGGTCGCAGTGTGGGCAACTGTATCCTCACTTCTTTGAAAAATATATGCCTTTCAAAATGCCGAGCTTAAAAAGATCCTCAATGTGTTGTGGACCTCATCCTAAAACAAGCAGGGCAGCCCTGAAACAAGGCTCTATGTAAAGACTACCCGCTGTCCTCTATCAACTCCAGGCAAGGAACTTGGCACCTTCTCCCCTTCCTGGTTCAATGAGGTCACCCACAGAGAAGACCCTTCTTACTTTCTCTAGAATTAGGTTCCACATTTTAAAAGATATTGGAAGATGGCCTAAAAGGAGGCAAAACTTATCAAGGGAACTAAAGAAAAAAGAACCAATAGCTATCGCGAGGATCTTTAACAGCTGGTGTATGTGGGGGGCAGGGGGGGTATTAGTGTGCGGAGGATGGGGTGGTGAGAATTGAGCAAAACAGGAACTCCAAATGTACACAAAACACCTGTTTCCCCCCCTTAAGCCTGTCCTGCATCTATCACGCTTCCTCCCTTAAAAACATTAAGGGTATTTTAACTTGTATTATTATTATTCCGCTTAAACCTCCATCCCTTCTAAGGAAGGGCTCAAGGACTCAGGGGGCTTCCTTTCCTGGCTGTGAGGGATCTTCCTGAGCAGAGCTCTCCGGGTTCCCCGGCTCGCGGGGGCCGGCGAAGGGCAGGTGGGTGCGGCCGTGCGGATGCGGGGGATGCAACGCCCCAGGGGGCGCCACCTCGTGCGACAGGAGGGTCGCGGCAGCAGCCGCGCCCGCCTTCTCGGGAGGGGGCGACAACACCGAGGACAGACACGGGAAGGCGGCGGCCGCGGCGGCCGCTGCAGCAGCAGCGGCAGCGGCAGCTGGGGCGGGGATGCCGGGGTACAACAGTGGGAACGGGGCGGCGGCCGCCGTGGGGTACAGATACTTCTCCAGGCCGCTCTTGTCCAGGAAAGGCTGCACGTAGGCGGCGGCCGCGGAAGGCGAGAGGAAGTAGAAAGGCAGGCAGAAGGGGGCCGCTGCGGCGGGCTGAGCGAAGGGTGCACCCCCGCCTCCGCCGAACGCCACTAGCGAGCTGAGCAGGGCGGCGTCGGGTCTCAGCAGCGCGGCCGCAGCGGCCGGGTCAGGCCCCAGGAGTGCGGCCGCCGCCGCCGCCGCGCCGCCCCCCGGGCCGCCGCCGCCACGGGAATCCAGCTTCATCCTCTTGGGCGCCGGCGAGTCCTCCCCGGGAGGCTCCTGCTTGATGGTGACGCGGCTCGCCCCTGCGCCTTTGCCCTTCTGGCGGTCTGGCCGGGCCTCGGCCTCTCCGCCGTAGCCGCTGTCAGTGTCCGTGTCGTTCTCCGCGGCGAGCTCGGCGCTGGGCTGAGTCCGCTGGATGACCGGCACGCAGTGGGCGAGGGGCTCGAGCTTCTGCCCTGCGCGCTCCAGGCAGGGGGCGGCCGTGGACCCGGTGGGGGCGGGGGCGGAGGGAGCGCCAGTGCCTTTGCTCAAAGGGACCTGTTGAGTCAACAACTGGGGGGTGGGCAAAAACTGGGTGGCCACGGCGTGCAAGTGGTTGATTAGCTGGACACACCGCGGCTCCCTGGGTGTCCAGCTCTCAAACCGGGAGAGGTATTGCAAGACTTCTTTGGCGCATGTTTGAAATCCCGAGTGGAACGCATCCAAGTCGGACTGAATGGGCGATTTCAGAGATCGCTCCCCTAGGATGAACAGGGGGTGGGGGGTAGGGACAGGAATGGAGGCAAGAAGAAAAATACCGACGTTAAAACATCTGCTTATCACGTGGGCCCTACATTGACTAAAGTGATCTCGTTTTTTCCTCAGTATTCGAGTGATATAATCCACCGGTTGCCGAGAGAAGGGGGGGCGGCGGGGGTTGTGTGTGGGGGGGAGCGCTGTCCTCCCAGCTGAAAAACCTAAGTGGAGAGGGCGCAACCGCCACTTTAAATAAAAATCTGATTCCGGGTTCAGCTGAAAGCCTCTAGGATGCTTCGGGAAATGGGCACTTGCCAATGAAGGGAAAGTATAAGCAATTTTCACAAGTGAGAGTGAGTCTACTGAAGGGGTGGGGGTGCTGTCTGCGGGCTGCCCCGCTTCAGCAGGCTAACGGGCCTCCCTGAACTGACTTACCATTCTGTAAAGCAATTATCTTCTGATGCTGTTGCTCGGTTAAGGCTGTTAAAGCTTTTAAGTGTTTCAAAGTTAATTCCAAGACTACCGCTTTCTCCAGATGCCCTAGTGTCTGCAGTGGTGCAAAAGAGAAGGGGGCACTTGGTTACTTAAAAGCACACATTTGGCTTGATGGCTCTCCATTCAGCACAGCAACTTAGGCAAGCACTTTGAAAGAACTACTATTCTTACACTTCTTGAGCTTTCCTTAAGACAGGTTATAAATGCTTTCTTGCCTTCAGCTTGAAACACCCATTCTGAGACTGGGAAACTGTACACTATAGAACAAGTTTTAAGTCAGGCCTCTAATATTTACATTTTTTCTTACATCTCTGTAAGTCGTACCGGGCTATTATAACGCCCTTGGAGATACAGCAAAGAATGAAAATGTGCATCTTACTGTTAATTTGAGATGTTCAGGCAGTAAATCTTTCAGCTGAGCAATGCATTCATTAATTCGGTCTCTTCTTTTCTTTTCTATTAATCTGTGCGGTAATTTGTAGGTATCCTTAATATAAGTGTCGTGGAAGAGAGAAAACAATAAGCTAAACATTCACTGGACACAGCAATCCTCCCACTCCCACCCCTCCACAACATACTATGTGATAGAACTATGCCCAAGAAACCTCTTTCCTCTGGACTGTTCTTGAAATGCAATTTAAATTCAGGTATGATGTTTAATATACCCCTGAGAGTATCCAGAAAGCCACTTAAAATTCACAGTTGGGAAAGCTCACAGGCTGGAATATATTTGCGGGCAGAGCTTCACTGTGAAATCAATGGCCCTAATTAACTATCCAGGCAGGTTATGGGAAACATAGGAAACTTACACTTACCTTGCTGTCGTCTCGCTTCATGCTCCTTTTGGGTTTACACATATACAAAGAAGAATAGTCCAGTCTGCAAAACAGAAATCATCATCAGGCACCCATTCCGGGAGGGGCTCTGCCCTTATCCGCTCCATACCACTTTCTGGAGGAGGAAAAAAAAAAAATCTAACCGAAGCCCAGACAGATATTCGCAAGGGTGCTTGCACCTTACCCTATAAAATCTCTGTGTTCCAGTAACTGTCTCTCTTGCAAATGAGGAATTCCTTCGTCCATGTTCAATCGCTGTTTGTTTCTTCTGTTTCGATTTTGGGGTCTCTGTTCTATAATCTGTGGGACGGTAGCCTTGGGAGATCTTGGGGGGGATCGGTGCGTCTCCAGTCTCTCTCTCTCTAGCTCTCCCTCTTCAGTGCAGTGTCGAAAGTGTGAAGCAGTTGGTCCCCCCACCCCCCCGCGGTCGCTTGCTCTCTGGCACACACGCACACACACACTCGCGCCGGCCCCACTGCGATGGTAGTTTGCTCTCACTCCGGGCAGTGTTTGGCCACAGGGCACGCGCGTCGCCGGCCAGACCAGCACCCAGCTCACGTGCGGAACGTACCATCCGCGGTCCAGCCCGGAGGGGGGCGGGGGAGGAGGGGCCGGGCCGGGAGGGGGCGTCGGGAGAAGGCGAGCGGCGGCGGGAGGGGGCGGGGACACCTGATCAGGGCCACCGGAAAGGAAAAACAACTTCGGCCAAGCTATTCATCTTCCCAAAGGCGATGCAATCTGAGGGGGGAGGGGGCCGGGGCGCGGGGCAGCCGGGGCTTCCTTGGCTTGGAAACGCGACTCCCGCGGTTCGGTCGTCATTACGGTGCAGAAACGTGAACGTGGCTTTTTGCTTTTCTACCGATGGGCTGTTGATTTGGATTAGAGAATGACAAGAGAGATTTCGCGGTGGGTAAACTTCAGTTCCGAAGGAAATTTTGGAGACTTGTTTGCTCACCGCTCAGTGGCCCGGGAGAACCCTTGGCGCGGGTTGGAGGTTGCCCCAAAAAGGGCAATTTGAAATCAGCTCCACGAGGGATTTCAGATAAATGAAAATGTAATTATTGGGTCAGAATGTCGCAATCCTAATCCCTTTCGGAGACGCACTGTCCCTGGGCCACCTAAACTTCCCGCAGCAGCCGGAATTGCGGTGCCACTAATCACAGCAGCAGATGACGACGTTTGGGGCCTCTTGTGCTTGCGGAGGAACGCGGCGAGGAGAGAGCGGGGGTAGGGAGGGTGGAGGGGGTGGCACGAGAGGGGCCGCCACAGAAAAGCAATGCAGCATTTATCACTCTCTGGCGAAACTCCGCCGCCCCTCTGCGCCTCTGGTGACGCTAACGTTCTTTCTTTGAGCCCCCATCCCCCGTGCGATAAGCCACGCCGGGAGTGTGCCGAGCCCACGTTTACTACCGCTGGCACCTCCAAAGCCTCCCTCCTTAATCCTCTCTCAAACGGGTACCAGCACAGGGCCAGCAACGTGATCCGACCTGCCGCTGCTGCCACATCACTGCGCGGGGAAACCGTGCGCGCGCGCGCGCTCGCCCAGCAGCCGCGGGAGCACAGGCTAGCACGAGCGGGGCTACCTTTCTCCAGAGCCACACCAGGAGCATGACTCACTCGCTGCTAGTGAGAGTTACCCGGAGGTGCCTGGGGATGAGCACTGCCCACGCCGCCCTGAGCGGCAGGAGACAGGGTCCTGGGAGGCCAGGGGAAAGTGTCTTGCGGGACCCCCAGGTCTCCGGTCCCGTGCTGCCGCAACTTGGTCTGCGAGGGGTGAGATGGAGGAAATATATATTAATCTCCTGAATAAACAGAAATTAAAGCCAAGCTTTTTTTTTTTTTTGCACTTAGAGTAATAATTGCGTTCTCCTCTGGTGATTTCCGAAACATTCATTATTGTCAGTGGCACGTGAACCAAGGGTAGCAGAACACCAAATGTACACGCACTGGAGCGCAGCAGGGATAGGGGCCGTCGCTACGTGTCCTCCCGGCAGCTACCCCCACCCCCAGCCTCAGGCCCGGCGGGCGCGGGTTCCGGGGACGGATCTGGGTCGCTGGAAGCGGCGGCTGGAAGGAGGTCACGTGGCTGCTAGAGTCGCGTCTCTTCCCCGCCTCCAAGAGCCGCCGGGCCACGGCCTCCACCGCTAGAGCTGCTGCAGTCTCCTGAGTCCTGCACAGAGACGCGCAGCGCGTCTGGCTTCGTGACTTGGGCGGCGGCGGCGGCGGCGGCGGCGGCGGCGACCCGGGCTCACCCTGGCGAGATGAACCACTTGCGGCCGATTCAATTCCTAGACTCCTTAGGAGGACCCTGAAGGTCTCTCGACTTCCTCAAATAGGGGATATAATTTTGCACCAAATAGGCAATTTAATAAAGATAATACTTAAAAGGTATTTTTCAATGCTGTTGTATTTAAACCTTTATCCGAATGTCTCTCCTGTTTCCAAGTGGTTGAATGAGTAATTCCCTTTGGTGGGAAGGGCAAGTTAGAACCCTAAAGCTGCATATTCCTGCACTACTGTATCGTTTTCCTCCTCTTGTTTTGTCCAAAAAGTGGGGATGGGAGGATGCCATTAAGGTTAACAACAACAACAACTAAAAATTAAAATACCAGCTCCCTTTACAGGATCTGATTGTTTGGAGTAGGAATAGGGTTGAAAAATGATCACTAAACTTATGAAAATGAAGTAAAGACCAAATCCTTGTATTTTGGCCTTGTCAGTAGATCAGAGACCAAGTCAGACAGACATCTGACCAAAGCAAACCTTAGGGATAAAGTCTGGAGCAGTTTCTACTGCAAATTAAAATAGGAGGAACCAGGACCTGCACCTTGAAGATCAAGGGTGGATTAAGTTAGCATACACACTTTCTATAATCTAAGGACACAGAAAGAAAATACTGTCTGCCTATGAAGACTTTTTGCTACCACTTTTCTCTCCTCTCTCTCCAATCCCTTCTGTAGTCATAGAATAGCTTCCATATTCCTGTAGTCAACAGTTTGGTTTTCCCTTCCTCTCTTTCCTCTCGTGATACCCATCTCAACTGTAAATGGGCTTATTTTTCAATTTTTGATCTCCTTTGTTCTCACTTTCCTCTTCTTGTCTTTTCCTTTCATGCCCCTTTACTCTTCTTGTTTCCTTCTTTCTCTTCTTTTCCCTTCTGTTATCTTCTATCTTTCCCTGTTAAATACCTGTTTTTGCCCTGTCCCTGTAGTTTTTGTTCTAAGTCCTGTGTTTTTTAACCTTTCACCCTGGTGACACTTCTTGCTTATCCACTTCCTTAAACTTGAGTCCTACCCCTTTTCTTTCTCAAACTACTGTTCTGGACACAAGGCATGGTGTTTTGTTTTTTAATATTGATTTTTTAGTTGTAGTTGGACACAATACCTTTATTTTATTTACTTACTTTTATGTGATGCTAAGGATCAAACCCAGGGCCTCCTGCATGCTAGGAGAGCGCTCTACTGCTGAGCCCCAACCCCAGCCCCAACCAGGAATAGTTTGATGTCTCCAAGTGTCCCTTTTCTGCAAGGAGGGCAATTACAATAGCTGACAACTACATAGCACTTAGGATTAGTGTACCAGACTCCATTCTAAGGGCTTTTCATGTATTAACTCATTAATCCTTATAGTACTGACCCTGCATATGGTAGATACTATTATTCTCTGCATTCCATAGATGAGAAAATGTTTACATAACGAGATTACAAAATGTGTCAAAGGTCCCAGAGCAGGATTTAAGCCCAGTGTATGCCTGAGTCTGTACCCTTTACTGTTACCCCTTAATGTGAATGGTGAGGGCTAAAGTCTAAATGTTTACCTGCTTCAGGGGTGTGCTTATGCATTTGTTGTGGAGTATGTGTGTGAATGTGGAAGGGTGGGATTTTGAAAGAGAGATGGGGGAAGGGATAGAATGTTAGCATTGGAGCTGATGGCAGAGAACCAAGAAGGTATAACAGAGATGGGTAGCAGTCTTTTGGCTGTCAGTAATCATCCATTTGGCATCTAGCTCCATATTTATTGATTTAAGTCCAAACATCCTAATTAACTGTTATTATTTCATACAGATGTTCAGAGGAAGGTCAGTGTAGAAAAGGCTAATGGTGACTGATTATTCACCATCTAACTGAGCAAACCAAGCCAAACTCTAATGTGAAGCCTGCAGGTTTGTAATAGGAAGAATTCACCTGTGGTCAGGTTAGAAAGGAAAAAATTCCCCTGACAGAGGAACAAAATCTGGACTGCCCGCTTTGGACATGTTTAAAATAGATTGAGTCTTATCTTTTTAGGAAGGCTTAATGCTGTTCTGCTGAAAGCCAAGAAGGTACAAAATGAGCTCAAAGCCCCTTTGAGCTTATAATTAAATGATTTTATGATGCATGCCTCCAATGAAAGATACCCATCTTTCTCCTTTTTTGTAAGTAGTGGAGAAAGCTGCTCCCATTGGTTTTCTTTGGTTAAACAGGGAAATCACTACTTCAGAGACTAACAATTTGGCCCAAGTGTTTTTCTCCTAAGTATTCTAGGCTTTACATTCATTGTATTCACCTTGTGGCTTTGGAAGGTCTTATCCTACTTGCTTGCAATGTCTTGGATTTCCAACAAAGACAGAATTCTCCTGAGAAGATTAAAGTTCCATTAGGAATATAGGTTTTCTACCTCTTCAGTGCTCTACAAGTCCTACTGCTCTTCTGGAGAGGTGACTCATGGAGAGGTGTTTGGGGACCCCAGACCTGAACTAAATGAATTATGTACCTCTGATGGCCTTAGAAATTCCAAGCTTTTCTGAAGGTGAGGAATCTCGTGCCTGTGATGCTGTGAAAACAGCCCATGGGGGGCAGATGTGTGGAGTGTGTGTGTGTGTGTGTGTGTGTGTGTGTGTGTGTGCGTGTGCGTGTGTTGCTGAGGATGCAATCCAAGGCCTCCAGCATGCTAGCCAAGCCCTCTACCACTGAGCTGCACTTCTAATACCAGATGCCTTAATGGCCTCTGTTTTGGATAGAATTTATAGCTGTTCTATGTCATTTTACTCAAACAGAAGATATAACCTATTCATCAAAGAACATAAGAATCTAAAAGTTTGGGGTTGATGCTTAAATCGAAGCCAGGGGGAAAGGTGGTAGGAATCTTCTTTTGTGGAGAAGGGTTAATGCTGTCACACACCCTGCAGAAAGAAAGATAGCACCAAGAAGGATCTTAGGAGGGAGGGAAACCCCACTGCTACTCACCAGAAGCCAAATATGACTTTAAAATATTGATGATGTTATTTGCTGAAGGTACCAGATTTAGAATCCTGGAATAGAAGGTTAGGTTTCCCAGTTGCATACTCAGCACTTTAGCCACAGCAGCAGAAGTGTCCCCTTTTTAATTTGTAAAAGAACTTAAGTCTTTCTGTAGCCTACCAATTAACATGTCTTTATGGTTGTAAATATACACATGAATCACGTTTTATACTTATGTAACACTTTTTAGGACATTTATCCACTTATTAGTCTTTGCATAATACCAAAGAGCAGATAATATTAAGGATAGGAAATACATTCTATTTCTGCTGAAATCACTTATATATTTGTATTTATTTGATTGTCACAAACTCCCTGGAAGGCTATTCCAAATTTAATGTGTTCTCAGTGCTCCCAGAGTTTCTAATATGCAAAAAAAAATGTAGACTCAAAAATTATAGTCGTTTTTAGAACTAATTGATTTCCTTCATATATCCTATATCTTCAAGTCATTCATATAGATATTTTCTTTTTAAGCACTTTTGCCTCTCCATCTTACAATGATTACCCTTTTAGGTGAAGGAGTTCCCCTGGCATTTTTGCCACCAATCTGCCTGGTCCCTCCTGTTATCCATACGCTTCTTATACTGATGCAGGCTTGTCCATAACGATGCCAGAAAAGAAGAGTGTGGAAAAGATGACACACCCATAAGGATCTCCATAACGTGATTCTTACCCTTCCTCTGGATTCCTTGAACTAGCTGGGTTATAGAACCCAGAGAGGCTGCAGTTAGAAGGCACCTTTTAACCTCTGTTTTCCTTGTTACTGCTAATGAAAATTCTTGGAAAAATCTTCAAAGAGAAGCATATTATATAATGTGAAGCATACTGAAATGGAATAAGATGTCCCAAACAGCCACTCTTCTCACCTACCTTTTGTGGGCTTTGTCAGGTCTTTGAATATCATACATGCTAGGCAAGCGCTCTCCCACTGAGCTACATCCTCAGTCCCGGAGTTATCCATTACAGAGTGCCACTTTATATAAGAAACAGAAAGTCTAGTTAAGGAGGACTTAATCTGCACTTAAAATTAGAACTAATGTTTGAAATTTAATTCAGTAGTTAAATCAAGAATTCATATACATTAATTACCCAAAAGTAAAGTTATACTTTAATTTGTAATTCTGTCTCATAAGGAAACTGATGGAAATCTAGACTATCTGTATTAATTAAGAGCTGTACCTCTGATGGCCTTAGAAATTCCAAGCTCTTCCAAAGGTGAGGAGTCTCTTGTCTGTGATGTTGTGAAAACAGTCCACGAGAGGTAGATGTGTGGAGTGTGTGTGTGTGTGTGTGTTTCTGAGGATGGAATCCAAGGCCTTCTGCATGCTAGCTAAGCCCTCTACCACTGAGCTGCACCTCTAGTCCCAGCTACCTTAATCGCCTTTATTTTGGATAGAATTTATGGCTTAAATAAGACAAAATAACAGCAGCTTAATCAAAGAAGGCAATTTTTTTTGTTGTTGTTTGCTAGCATACAAGAAGTCAGAAGGTAACGGAATTCAGAGGTAAATTGAGGTGATAATAGTGCCAATATCCTAAATTTCTGCTTTTCTGTTGTGTTCTCCACCAGCTCCTATCCTCAAGATTGCATCATGGTCATAAGATGTTTGCTGGAACTCCTGCAGGAAGGATAAAAGGGGGACTTCCAGCTGCACAAGGTCTCTTTAAGCTTTTCTTGGGGTATTTTAATTCCAATTCCAATTATAAACTCCATTCAATGACCTCTGCTTATATCTTATTGTTCAGTCCTATTGCAAGGCGACTAGAAATACAGTTTTCTAGTTGAAGCTTCCCAATGACTAGAGGGAACAGAGAATAGATATTAGATTGGCGCCAGTCATTCTGTTGTGGTGTGACTAAAGTAGTGGCTTGTTCAGGTCCTCTTCTTCTTCTTCTTTTTTATCAGTGGCTCTTTTTTTTTTTTTTTCCCTCTCTCTCATGCCACATGTATTGATAGTTTTCCTTAAGTATACTGGGGTGTTTAATTCCAGTTTCAGAAACTTTTCATTCTTTCCATCTGTAGTTGCACAAACTTAACTCCTTAAGCACAGGGTCTTTAACATCTGTATTCTCAAGTTCTAATAATTGCAGAAATCTGCTTAGGGAGGAAATGCAACAGGGTTTGCTCTTCTTGTAGAATGCAAATTGCAACTGCATGTTTTCTGGGAAATGACTTTCTTTCTTTTTAAGTTGCACACCTGTCCTCTGGCTGTTCTGTCTCTAAAGCAATGCCTTCTGCATTTGGATTGAAGCAAGAAATTTATGCTCCTTCTGATAGTTCCCACCTGAATGCAGCTAGGATTTTGTTCTTCATTCACTTATAGCCTCATTGATCTATGTAGAGTACAATATCTTTAGGGTCAGAAGATAAGGAGGAAAATTGTCTGATGTAATTGGGTTCCACAGTAGAAGGAGAAAAGAGGAGATCAGGTTGGTACAGCAAAAAGGGAGCAAAAGAACCAGTCTCTAGGGTGGGGATTGGGAAGTGGAACACTGGAAGAATGTACCTTGGGATACTTTACAATGGACATATATAAGAGCAATCATCTTACAACCATTATTTAGTTGAAATTCTTGACACTAGGCACCATAAACTCCACTTTATAGATGTACAAGTTCAAGTTTTCATCCTAGCTGTGGAGTGGTATTCCTGACATTTGAGTTGGAATACTAGGCATATTTCCCCATAGACAGATGACAATGGACAAAGGCTATAGCTATGGAATAAAATTTTCAAGTGTCTTGGAATCTGCTATTCAGTCTCATCCATTAAATGAGTATGTGCTGTGCTTATAAGTGCTGGGCATTAGGGATTTAGCATTGAACCTTGTCTTCAACAAGCTTACAATGTATGGGTGGAATTTCTCAAAGAGATCACTAAGAAAATGAACAGTTAATCCTAAAACCATCATGTGTTCCCCAAAGCCTCCTTTATGGCACATTCGAGATATACCTACAGCTATGCTTCTCTAGTAATGCACTTTAGAAATCATTCCAGAGAATGTAGTTAGTGGCCTCAGCCTGTGGGTGAGCCATGTTCTCCTGTAATCAAAAGACCACTGGACAGAAAGACTGGTGAGGAAAATGCTTTCTGTCTAGACCTTCATCATACCTACCATCCAATTTGCCCCCATCCCTGATGTTGCTGAGAATGTCGGTTCAACAGCCAGCTCCTCTGAGCACATACAATTTCACTTCATATCTTCTCTGTCTCTGATTTTGCCACCTCCAGTGACAAGTAGTGTGGTCTTATCTTCTCGTGGCTCAGTGTTGGAACTTTCTCTCTTTGATGTTTGAACCTAACTTTGTCTGTAGGTTGTAACTTGGTTTTCTCTGTTGGTGTTCCACACCCTCTGTAGTCTCTGACCAGACCTTCCTGATTATCCCCAGCACCTTGGCCCTCACCTTGACTCCTGCTGCTTGTTTATTGCCCTTGCAGTTCCTTTTAGGAGAAGATTTAAACAGGGCTAAGCTTAGCTTATTTCCTCTGCTCCAGAGCAGGCTGGAGTGGCTTCCAAAAAGAAGAGAACTCATTGAATGATCCATAATCTCCAGAAAATGGATTTGCACAGCCTGAAAAGGGTACCACATCTTCACCTTCATACACTTGACTCCCTTGATTCTTCTTCAGCCTTAGCAGTTTCACCAGGAAGGGAGCCTAGAGGGCTGGCAACTTGAGACACCCTGATGTCCACATTCCTTCCAGCAGTGTGAACTAGATTCCAAATTTAGAAAGACTGTCTGACCTTTAAACCAAAAATTCAATGGTTATTCTTGACCTCTTTATCCCCGCTCACTCTCCTCATCCAATTAACAGCAATGTCCTATAGATTCCACCTCATAAAGATATATTAAATCCAGCTTCTTCATCCTTGCTATCCACACCAGATCAACCATCAAAATCTCTCACCCCAAATGCTGTAAGAATGTCTTCACTGATTTTAACATTTGGGGCTTTCTAGGGAAAGCAGAAACCACTTTAGATACTTCAAGTAGGAAGAATTTAATAGAGGGGATTAAAGGCACATATAACTTTTGGAAAGGCCGGGGTCATCTAGGGTGGGAAAAAACTGCTGCTGACTTTCAGGAAATCGTGACAATCAGGAGATTCTGAAAAGCCAAGAGCCAATGAGTCCAACTCTCTGCTCTGCTAAAGGAGCTGACTTGCAGAGGCTTGCCTGGGGGCCACTGTGAACGTTGCATCTGTGCACATCCACACTACAGAAACGGTGTGTTCCTTCTTCTTGCCACATCTTGTACAGAGCCTGTCATTGAAAGTATCTTCGCTGGAGCCCTGTGAGGAAGAATTTCTGGAAAATGAGGCTCCAAGCAACTATCCTATGATGAGGATAGATGTGAAGACAGTGGAACTGGTACTAAATTAACAGCAAATTTCACATACCATGTGTCCATTGGGTATGCCTATCTTCTCTATCACACCTAGTTCTATCACCATACTCTATCTAGAACAATTTTTTCCTGTCCATGCCATTTTTCTGGTCAAAACCCTATAACAACTTCCTGTTTTTCTTAAGTTAAAATAAAAATAAAAACTCTTCAGTGGCCTAAAAGATGCTGATGTGATTTAGCTCCTGCCTAGAGCTTCAGCCTTATCTCTCACTTATTTTACCCTATTATTTTATTTTATTTTTCAAAAAAAACAAGAAAGATCTGGAGATATAGCTCAGTAGTAGAATGCCCCTGGGTTCAATCCCCCATTCTCCTCCCCCCTCCAAAATACTCCACATTTCATCCCTGCCCAGTACCATTCCTAATACAAGTTACACCTTTAATTCACTTGTTCCACATTATACACGAATGTTGTACCATACTTTTAACTATTTAGGGTCAATATTTCACACCACCCACAATTTGATTTTTAAAACAATAAAGGATGTACTTCATGTTGCAAAAGACCACTGCACCCAAAGGACCGCTGATGAAAATCATATGCATGTATGAATATGCTACAGTGAAACCCCACTATTATGTACAATTATTATGCACCAAAAAAGGGACCACTGATGGAAAAATGGTACTCCTCAGAATGCAGCCATCTGGGAACCACGTGAACTCCAACCACTGTCCTTCCCTAGATGGAGCGGCTGGAGGCTTGGGGCACTGACATTAACAAAGGACTACTCTGGTGACTCTGCACACACCACCATCAGAGCCACTGGCATTCATCAGCACTTTCAGATGTCCCTACCAACACAGGCTTCATCCCAGGCATCTTTCTCTATCTCTATATTCCACCCTACATCTTTCTCTCCAGTTTTATTGAATGTACCCTATTCTATCTCAAGCCCTTCACTCATGCTGTTCCACTGAGTTGAAATACTTCTCCTCCCTTCCCATCTGCCTTAAACTCTCTTTCTCCTACTTCTGCATCATCTGAAGCACCATTTTCTCCAAGAATCCTACTTTGGGTCCTATACACGCTTCTCCACCTTCTAGAAGCTTCCTTTGTACCTATAATTCTCTCGTATAACATTTCTACTGTTTGAAAGGCTCATAAGACTTTTCAATGTCTATCTTCCCCCATTAGTTTGTAAACTCCATAAAGATGGACACTGCTGTGAACCCCGTGTGAACCCAAACCACACACATTGCTGTTTTTGTCCAGGGACTCCAAAAGGTACTTTGCCAAATTGTGTACAAACTGAAGGTGGTTTTGTTTCAGGAAAACACTTGAGTGGCAAGTCATAGGCAAGCCATGTAACATCTGAAGGGTCCTTGTACCTGTTGGAGGTGGGGAAAATAATGTTGGCTTCCACTCTCCATTCCCCTTTCTCTTTTCCCCTTTTATATATTGCTGTGGGCAGGACTATCCTCACTTGCTTGGGATGCTGTATATTTATTTCTCAGCCTTACCAGGTTTGTAAAGATTAGGAATTAGACCAGATGAAGGATCAGAAAGTGCTCCTGATAGAGCAGGAAACCTTAGCAGGGTCTTTGGTGGAGCGGTTAGAAGTTCTTTTGAGCAAGGCAGCAGGTGTGGCCTCTAGAACTGATGTTGGTCCCTCTACCAAGATGGACATGTTCTGGCAGTTAGCTCTGCCAGCATGCTCCCTAACAGCCTTGGTAAGTTGGCATTGCTCACTCACAGAACTTTTGCCCCCTTTCACAGTGTGCATTAGCAAGGCAGAGAGATTTCAGGGGCTGGAGCTGATTCAGTTGAATTCCACAGGTGCTCCAGGGACCAGGGGTTGGTGAGTTAACATTGAGGGCCTGGCTTTCAAGGGCCAGAAGTGGGGAGGGGGCGTAGAGCTTGGCATGGTGAGCTGTTTTTCCAGGTCTGCTGGGCTGAGTGGCTCACAGGAGGGGGTCCTGGGACTGAGCCAAAGAGCTTGGTTACCAGGAGTGCAGAAAGAAACGAGCACTGTGCCAGGATGTAGGAGTCAAGCCTGGGACTCAGGAACAAAGTGGGAGGGTTGAGAGCCAGTGGAGCCAATCTATCAGAATGCCAAGCCAGTAGGCATGGAGGAGGCAAGAAATGAGGGATCAGTACAGACAAAGGAGAGCCGGGGCAGGACGTGGGAAGCCAAGGTCTGGATGATGCGTGATTGCTGTGGAACAATTCTCCTTGGGGAGGTCAGGATGCTTCCAACAGGTTGGAAACAGGGTCAGGAGCACTTCAACTCTCATCCCCAAACCAACTTGGTGTTTACTACAGGCACTTATAATTGCACAAACTCATAATTCCCATTTTTCTAATCATGTATTTAGAAGGGCAGCATTGCTTTTCCTGATGAAGGGGTTGCAAAATCAGACTATACTTCCTAAACACAGCCCAGGTGATAGCAAGCCATCAGCAGGCCTGGGTCTGAGTTCACACCTGCTCAACAATTCTGCATCAAAGGTGGTTATCTGGCAGCTACAAATCTGGGTCTGTCTTGTTACTGGATAATGACACTAATGATTTTTCTGGAAGCCATGTTTTTTATTGTACTTTAGCAATTCTGCTTCAGATGTACTGACGGTAATGAAACAGACACATCACACACTTTCATCCTTATTTCATATTATTTCACGTTGTTGCTAATGGTGGCAGCTTCATATGAGCTTGGGCTTTATGATCAAGAGGATCTGGGTTCAAATGCTGTTTTCCCCTGAGTAGCTGAGTGACCTTGGACAAATTATTAATGAATCTGCTTTCTCAAAGGTGACAGAGATAGCAGTGTCTTCCTAGGACTGCTTGTTGTGCAGGTCTGTGACAATGTGACAAGAACATCTGCAGCATGGTAGGTGAGCAATAAATGTTAGCTATTGTTTTCCCCATTTGATCTGCCTGGTCAAAAATGTGAGCAGCATAGAAAATACTGATGACATACTGGTGAAAATAACTGATGAATTAAATATATTTTAGGTTCAAGAGATAAACCTATTGCTTTCAAATATCAGTTTCTTACTAACAAGTGAATAATAATAAAACAGTAGGCCAGACCTGTCAACGTGGTTTTCTGTTAATGAGATACAGTTGAGAGTCCACTTTATTTCATGTCCTAGTTGGAAATAGGCAACACTGGTCACAACTTCGTGCTTTTAAATCACGCTATTCAGAGAGCTCTACTGAGAGGTCAGACGGTTCTACATTTGTTCCCCAATTGAGGGAAGTCCTGTCCATCCCTCCTTTGTCATGAGTTATGTCTGTTCAGGTCTTAAAGGAATGAGATGGTGGAATTAAGTTTCAGAGTTTGCCAGCTGTTCTAAAATCACTTTTAGAGCAGTTATTCTGTGCCATGCTTTCCTTTAGTTAATCGCCCACGTCCAGTGCAGGTGATGGAATCAGGATCACTTGGAGTGAATTGGGTTGGCAACGAAAAGACCATGCAAACACAAATACCTTTTTCCGGGTTTAAGGATGGCTTGGAGACCTCAGTTCCCACGCTGGAGGGCAAGGGCAACAAAGGAGGCAAGAGGCAAGAGAGGGAGCACCCCCGAACCTCTGTTTTTGTTTAGGGGAAATACATTCAAAATTCCACCCAAATAAGGCAAGAGATTGAGTTACAGCAAACAGAGGGGTGTAGCCCAGTCCCATTGGATAAAACCCACTCCCAGGACTCACTTCCTTGCCCAGTGAAGGTGAGGCCCACCTGCCTCGCACTGCTGCTGCTGTTCAGGGTGCTCCCCTCCCCAGCACTTTAGTGCTTTATAAATGTTAACTCTCAAATAGCCCCACAACCCTTTGAGATAGGTACTGAGACCACATTCAGAAACCGAGGAAACCGAGGCACAAGTTCAGTAAAGTGTTCATGTTGCACAGCTACTAAGTGGCACAGCCAGGATTTGGACTCTAGAGTCAATGCCTTAGTCTCTGCTGCCTCCTGGCACAATGACCTCCAAAATATCCAGGCAAAAATTGAAGGGTTCTGTTCATCTCCCATGATTTTTGTTTAGAGAAGAGACGATTCATGGTACCAGAAGGAGCACAAGCCTTGGAGTCTGAAACTCTGAGGCCCAGGTGAAGCTTTGCTGCTGCTTATTGGCTGGACTAGGAAAGATGAGGTGCTGAGCTTCTCCACACCTCAGCTCCCTGCCTTATGAAGTTGGAAGTGTAACTGGTATAATGGCTGACCCACAGGAGATGCCCCATGAATAGTGTACCTACCTTAAATGCTAAATATCTCACTATATCCAAGGATCCGATTATTTCGGTGGCTTATGTACTCCTGAAAAATTTTTATTGATTTTTGGTAAACTTTTCATCTTAAAAAATATGGTAAAATGTGATCACTAAGGGAACAATTTGGGTGGGGGGTGTTCTCTGTGTGTGAGGCATTTTCTGCATTGGTGCTATCCAACGGAACTGTCTGCCAGGATGAAAATATTCTATTATCTTTCTTGTTCAATAAGGTAGCCACTGGCCATGTATGAATATTGAGCACTTGAAATGTGGTTAGTTTAACTAAGGTATTGAACTTTTAATTTGATTTAATTTTACATAATTTAAACTTAAATTTCCATATGTGGGTTAGTGGCTTTAATTGGATTCAAATGCTAATAGATCAGCAGGCAACTCTTAAGAAAATCAAGACAGTTTCTTAGTCTGTTCTTTTTCTGAGTTGCCCATAATGCTTGGAATTTGTGTAAGAAGAAAAAAAATATCAATTAACAAGCATACATTTGAGCAAATAAAGAGAAACTGCAGCCATCAGCTTCTCTAGGTTTTATGTTATTTGTCAGATCCATTTTAATTTTACTGGAACCCAACCCAAATGATATAAGTTATCAACATTTTAAAAGACAGATCATGAATTTGCTATAAATATTTTAGTCACTTCCCATAAGTAGATAGTAACATAATAATTTTGATACTGCATATAATACTATATGTATATCAGTTAGGTTTAGAGGTAAGCAGTGGTATGCCAGTAAATGTTTAAATGATCCTCTGGGAAAAAATGTGTGTCGGGGGGGAGGGGACAGCTATTATATATTTATATATTTTACTATTATAAAGGATGTGCAGTAAAGTACACAATTATATGTAATAATAAAATATGCATCACTCCTCTAAATTCCATATAGCCAATTGATTCTTACTGAATATTTTCATTGATTTTTGCTAAATCCTTTAATCCCTTGCCAGTCAATGGTTGCAATTAATTCACAAGTGAAATTCCAACATGGATGTTAGTTGATATTTTTGTTCATACTAGTGATCAAGAGACAAATAAGACAATGAAGTCATCCATGATAACCTTACATATTTGTCAATGATATATGCAACTTCTTCATTAAATCATATAACAATATTCACATACTGTAAAAATATTTCCTCAATATTTTGAGGAAAATTATCATCCACAATGCAGTGACTATAGACAGAACACATTTTTAAGTGCAATCTTCATGATTAACATTTTCTCTTTTGCTTTCTTAAGTCTAAGAATCAACAAAACAATTCATCATACACTAATTTGTAGAGTTTCCAGTTTCCATGGTGTAAATAGTTCCACTATGACCAATTTCAACCTACCAATGCAATATCACTCAAAGTGGAGAGGACAATGGGCATACTAACCTCAAGACTATATGTAACAGTAACATGTAGTAAAATAACGAGGAAGTCATGAGTTTTGAGTAATTATTATCTTTGTGTTAATAAAAT
This sequence comes from Ictidomys tridecemlineatus, assembly GCF_052094955.1. Taxonomy (NCBI): domain Eukaryota; kingdom Metazoa; phylum Chordata; class Mammalia; order Rodentia; family Sciuridae; genus Ictidomys; species Ictidomys tridecemlineatus. The sequence continues at coordinate 83,049,336 of NC_135482.1, read as the reverse complement.
TTATTTAGTTGTAAGTTTATATAAATTAGTTTCTAATATTGGCTAATCCCAGAATTGATATTGTCAGTTCATCAACAATATATAGAAGGACTGGCCATTCTTTGCCAGGATTAGATACTTGGGCTAAACATAAAGGAAGCCTGTCAATACTTTAGTCTTCCAGAATGAGCTCTTGCCACCTTCTGTGTCTGTTTTTTCTCCCTGAAAAATCTCATCTAGGCTCATTACTGATCCAGCTTCATGCTGTTGACTCCTAAATTTGTTTCCACCCCTAGTTTTTGTTTTTAGCTATAGACTAAGAAAAACCTGACTTCCTACTTTATAACTTCTCTTGGATGTTGTATAGTTATTTTAAACTTACCATGGTCATTCAGTTACATCTTATTGTCTACCTTCTGCCTCAAACTTATCCACTGGTTTCTCCAGTCCTTGCCATTCTTAGGCAGTAACGGTGGACTAAGCCCAAATTTGATCCTTCTGTTTCATCAACTTTGCACATACAATCCATCAGCAAGCTCTGTTTTCTTTATTCCCAATACTCCCTAAATCTGGATGGTCCTCACCATCTTCATGGCTATCATACTTCTCAAGGCCATTATCCCTTCTTGTGACTACAGTGAGGAAGCTTCCCCTCCTCCAGTTTCTCCCACATAGACCTTTCACAGGACATGAGGATACTTTTACAAATATAAACCACTTTATGTCACTCTTTTCTTTCAAATATGCCCTGTAATTATTTATTACAGTTAGAATAAAGTCCACATTTCTTTCTATAACTGTCGTTGGTAGAATGGTGTGTTCATGTCCTAATCACTGGAACTTGAATAGATTACCTTATATGGCAAAAGAAACTTTGCAGATGGGACTAAATTAAGGAGTTCAGATGTCGAGATTGTCCAGGTGGGCACAACATAAGCATAAGCATTCTTAAAAGTGAAATGAAGAGACAGAGGAGAGGAAGTAATTGTTTCATCCTCAGGGAGCTACAACATTGTTGGGCTTAAAGATGAATGAAGGAGGCACAAATCTAGGATTATGGTGCCTTCAGGAGCTGGAAAGGCAAGGAAATGGATCTTCCTAGAGCCTACAAAAAGGAATGCTGTCCTCGGTAGTGCCCGCCTGTAATCCCAGAGGCTCAGGAGGCTGAGGCAGGATGATCGAAAGTTCAAAGCCAGTCTCAGCAAAAGCAAGTGAGACCCTGTCTCTAAATAAAATACAGAATAGGGCTGGGATGTGGGTCAGGGGTTGAGTGCCCCTGAGTTCTATCCCTAGTACCAAAACCAAACAAACAAACAAACAAAAAAAACAAGAAAGCCACTTAAGATTTATAGAACAAAAAGAAAATAAATTTTTATTGTTTAAACCACTACATTTGCGGTGATTAGTTAGGGCAGCAGCAGAAAACTAATACATTTTAACCAGAGTGAGATGAAATTTCAGTTTAATTTTGATTTGCATTTTCCTGATTGCTAAGGATGTTGAACATTTTTTCATATATTTGTTGGTAATTTGAACTTATTCTTTTGCAAAATGTCTATTTAGTTCACTTAGTTGGGTTATTTGTTGTTTGTTTTTGAGTTCATTATATATTCTGGATATTAATCCTCTGACAGAAGGGTAGTTGGCAGAGATTTTCTCCCATTCTATAGGCTTTTAGTTGTTTCCTTTGGCATGCAGAAGCTTTTAAATTTGATGCCATCTCACTTATTGATTCTTGGTTTTATTTCTTGTACTTCAGGAGTCTTATTAAGGAAGTTGCTGGCTATATGTTGGAACATTGACCCTATGTTTTCTTCTAGTGGGTACAAAGTTTCTGATCCAATTGCCAGGTCTTTGATCTATTTTGAGTTGACTTTTGTGCAGGGTGAGAGATAAAGAAGAAGTCTCATTGAAAGTCACATTACATTTCAAAGCCCTAGAAGAAGAAGACTAATCAACACCCAAAACAGTAGAAGACAGGAAACAATTAAAAACAGACAAAGGCTGGGTTTGTAGCTCAGTGGTAGAATACGTGCCTAGCACATTTTTCTGCATATGGATGTTTCTTCTGACCCTGGTTAGAATGGGAAGCATCAAAATAATAATAATAATAATAATAATAATAAAAAATTTTGGTGAGGATATAGGGAGAAAGGAGCACCTTTACATTGTTGGTGGAACTGCAAATTAGTACAACCATGTTGGAAAACAATACTGAGATTCCTCAAGAGAATAGAAATGGAACCACCATATGATCTAGCTACTCCAATCCTTAGTATTTATTCAAAAGAGCTGAAATCATCATACTGCAGTAATACCTGCACACCAGTGTTTATAGCATCACAGTCCACAATGGCCACATTATGGAACCAGCTTTGGTATCTATCAACAAATGAATAGATAAAGAAAATGTACTATATATACAATATGGAGTTTGACTCAGCCACAAAGAAGAATGAAGTTACATCATTTGCAAGAAAATGGATGGAATTTATGGAATTTGAAGACATTATGTTAAGTGAAATAAGCCAGACACAGAAAGTCAAGGGTCAGATGTTTTCTCTCATATGTGGAAAATAGAAATAAAGAATAAAAACAGGGATTTCATGAAAATAGGAGAGAATAGGAGAATAGAGGAAGGAAATCAAAGGGGAGGCAGGAGAGAACTGTGGAATGAAATTGCCCAAATTATGCTATGTGCATGCATCCATGTATCACAATGAATTCTATTTTTACATGAAATTATAATGCACCAATTTCAAAAAACAACTACTAAATTGAAGGAAGACCCGAGAGTAGAGGAAGGGAATAGAGGAGGGGAAGGAGGAGCCGAGAAAGGGAGGTACTGGGGATTGAAATGAAGCAAATTATGTTATATACATTTATGAATATGTCAAAATGAACCCCCTATTATGTATGACTATGAAGAACTAATAAAAACATATAAAGAAAATGAACACAAAAAATAGTATACATGTCCCTCTGAGATCTGCTTCTTGTCAGTCTCTGTAATCTCGTCTTTTATCACTCTGTCCCTTTGTTCACTATGCTCCATCAATCTGTGCTTTTGTTTTGTCTGGGCAACAAGAAGAATCATTTCTTGGGATTTGTGCTAAGTAGCTGTTGGCTACGACTTTCTTCCTTATATCTTCACAGAATTGACTATGCACCATTTAGATTTCCAAAATCTTCTCAAAGAGGCACTACTACCTGGTAACTTTTTATTCTGTTTTATTTTCTGAATAGCTTATATCAGACTCTAAAATTGTCTTAATGATTTATTCATTGTCTTCTACCTTCCGACCAGACACACTCCATTAAAATAGAAACTTCATGAAATCAGGAACCTTAGTCTATCACATTCACCCAGTGAGCACCCAGTGATACAGCTGAAAAAAAAAAAAACGTGGAAAATGCCCAAGTGCCTTCCCTCAGGATAGGCATAGTTCATGGGAGAGAGGATGAGTTAAGCAGTGATTACAGCCCAGCGCAAATGAGTGTCATAAAGGGATGTGGGGTGTCACAGGCACCCATCAGAAAAGCGCCTTGACAGGATTTCTGGAGGAGTATAACCATGGGACAGAGAAAATGGGAAAGCAAAATCCAGGTAAAATCTTGAAGAGGAAATGGGAAAGCAAAATCCAGATAAAAAGGAGCAGGTGGATGTTCATGCAGGGGATGTGGAGGGACAAGGGCACAAAGGTGTGACTCAGAATACAAAGGCATTAAGCAAGCTATGGATGGTTGGGTTACTGGAACCTGGAATGAAAGAAGGTGCCTCATTTTAGGGACTTGGTATGATTTATCAAGAGATTTTTAACTTGTCTAGGTGACATTGGGGGGCCATTGAAGGATTTAAAATGGGCCAGTTTTGCATCGTAGAAAGTTTACTTCCATGACACTATTGAGACTAGTTTAAATAGTCACTATTGAGACTAGAATGCTGCTGGAGGCAGGAGACCAGTCAGAAAGATCTGACATCATCAAGAGAAAAGATCCTAGGGTAGTAACAGGGAAGGTAGAGAGTGATGGGCAGATCTGAGAAACATCTTCAAGGTAGATTCTATGCGATTGTGTGAAGTAAAAAAGAAGGATTAGCAGTCACCTTCAGAATGGGTTTCAAGTGGCTGGGCAGAAAGTGGTACCACCAATAAGACTAATGAACACTGAAGGGGGAGATAGACTTCATGGGGTATTATGGATGAGGTGACATCTCAGAGGGACTTGGATAACTGAGTCTGCAACCCAGGGGAAAACAGCCCAGTGATTTAGATTCAGGACTTAATGGCAGATCTGATGCAAGTGGTTGAGCTAACTTGTGATTAGAAGAGAAGCAGGTTGAGGATGGAATCCTGGGGAACACAGGTTTTTATTCATTTGATGGAAGAAGACGAACCTATGAAAGGGACCAAGAAGGAATAGTCAGAGAGGAAGGGAAAATCAGGAATGTGCACTCACCCACAGAAATATCAGCTCTTGGTGTTGCACTTATTTAAATGTTATCTGCTCTAGTTTCTCTCAGAGGCATTTACTTTAATTGAATCACTACTGCACATTATTAGTACCTCTTTTGTGGAAATTGTCACATGGTACATAGATCTATATCTATTTATCTGTCTATTCTGGCCTCGTTGTCCTATATAGTGTATTTATATACAATAAATAAAAATAAATAAAGTATTTTTATGTGGTGCTGAGAATCAAACCCAGTGCCTCACAGGTGCCCAGCAAGCATTCTACCACTGAGCCACAAATCCAGCCCTATAGCGTATTTCTTGAAAGCAAGAACTATGACTTAATTTTTATTTTATTTTTTATAGTTCTCAGTAGAATATCATGCACTTATCAACTTTATGAAAAATAAACATCATCACAGAACATAGCAGATATTTTGGAAAGTATCATTTATTTATATTTTAAAGGAAGCAATAATCATTTGAATAAGTATAGGAAGGACCAAATAGCTAAGAAAATGATTTCTTCATGTGACAGTTGGATTTCATCTTCATATACTTGCATCATCATGAGTTCCTGTGTAATTATAATAGAGAATTATTTATTGAATGATTATTGTGTTCTGGGCATTCTCTCAAGTACTTGATAGACATGATTTCATTTAATCTTCACAGTTACCTATGGGTTTGGCATTATTCCCATTTCATGGATGAAGAATCAGAATCTCAGAAAGTTTTGAATAACTTGCCTAGGATCAAAACAGTCAGTAAAAGGCTAGTATTTAAAGCCACATAGACTATCTATAGAGTGGTATTCTAAGTTTGTCTCTCCCCAGCCACTTATGTGACCTTGTGGTCAAGTAGGGTGCAAGAGGGACACTTCAGGGGCCTGCAAATGGATTTTGCTTACTTAATTACCCATAATGGGGCATGTATTTTGAATGGTTAGAAATACCTGACATATTGGTATGTGAAACTGATAGTTGTGTTTTTGCAATATATCTTAAACAAAGATTTTCAGATTTAAGCAAACACTAATATAAGATTCATTCATTCAGCAAGCAAGCAATTTAGAACACAGAACTTTGCCAAAGTTTATAAAAGAAAATAGCACAACTTCATGCTCAAGGGCAAAAACAAGGGAATCTAATGGAGCAGAAGACCCCAAAGGGCTCTTGGTGCCCAAATTAGCAGAGCTTTAAGAGGTACTGTTGCTGCAACATAGTAGTAATATCCAGCCTTCCTGTTTCTTTATTGTTTAGCAAAAAGGTAGGGAATGGTCTTTATTCTCAATGGCCTGTTAAAATGGTAACATGTAACATATAAATTGTCTCTTCCTCTGAGAAACTGTGAGTCCCTCAAGAGCAGGGCTCAGTTTTTCCATTATTTTATACCAAATACAAAACAAGAGAAGGTGATGAATGGGATAGAGCCTGTAGCAATTATTGCCATATCCGGCAGAGAGATGCTCTAGGATGGTAGGGACTTCGCCTTTTTTGTTTACCACTGATTCTTCAAGATACTTGTTGAAAGAACAGATGGTTTTATAGTATGCAGCAATTATGTGGCAGGTCAAATGGATTATCTACTACATTTTAAAAAAATTTCTAAGGTCTGTGATTATTAGTAGTCTAATTCCTATTAAAAATTATGAGTTTGGGGCTGGGGATATAGCTCAGTTCGTAGAGTGCTTGCCTCTCATGCACAAGGCCCTGGGTTCAATCTTCAGCACCACAAAAATAAATAAAAAAATAATAAATAAATAAATAAATAAATAATAATAAATAAATAAAAAAATAAAAAATGAGTTGGTCACTTTATTCTCTGCCAGTGCAGCACAAACTCTATTCATTTTCAAGTTCACCTTTGTAGATTATTCAACATAATAATTAATTTGCTAATATATATATAATCATTTCTACAGCACCATATGGGAGTGTTCTCAACTAGTCAATTAATTTAATGCTAGAGTTAATGTAAATGATTGACTAACTATATGATTGGAGAAAAGAGGATTCTATTATGAGATACCATTCACTCACATCTGTATTCCATAATATTGTATATAGTCCATTTTCTAGTTTATGAAGAAAACTAGCATTGACACATCTGTCAAACTCTTGCGATATCTATGTTTGTGTAGTCAGAATGTCTCAGACCTCACTAGCCAGATGGTGCCATTGTATTTTTCAGGACTCGCCCCACCGCAAGTGACAGAGACCAAATTCCAGGTAGCTGAAGCAGTAACGGAGATGATTGGCCTATGTAACAACCTGAGGTGTGATAAGGTGACAGCAACTCCAGATGTGCCTGTCATTAGATCTCCCTCTCCAACTCTTATCTCAGGTTCCTTCTGCAAAGGAGCTTTATTCTTTCACGCCAATGTCTTCCTCAGTGGTAAAACTGAGGGAGGGGCATGAGGCTGTAGTCTGAAGCAGATATTCACTGCTTAGTAACCTGAGGGAAGGATTGATCGTTCCAGTTTTGGTTCAAGCAAGTCAGGGAAAGGACACTGGGCAGGCCCCCTTGGGGCACTTGATCAATCACTGTGTCCTAGGAGGGCTGACTCTGTGTTCCCACATAGTAGATGACAGAAAGTTCTGACTTGTAAAAAACCTCTGCCCCTTAATACCTCTGGAAGTCCTCAGGGTACTCATCTAAGACTCGGTCCAGGATTTCCCTCTTTACAGTGGCTCCCACAGTCTTGGACATGTTCATGAAACTAATATTGTGAGACAGGAATGAAGACAGTACCGTAGCCTCAGATTGGGCACTGGTGGAAACAAGCACCCACATCATTGGACTGACCCGAATGCTGCCCCTGCCTCTCTGCCAGGAGCCTACAGTTGTCACTCTTTAGCTCCTTCTGACAGTGGTTCTCTTAGGAGTTGTAGAGAATGCAGCAAGATTCCTTGTGCCCATGAACTCATGGCATGGTCCACTGGCTTGATACTGCCGTGGGCTGAGTCAAGACATTTCGTTCCCATGCTCATGTTCACCTGCTCAGAGGCTGCAACTCTGCTCCTGTCTTTGTGTCTGTTACCATTCTCTCTCCTGACAGACAAGGGCGTTTGGCTCCCTATGTAGCGGGCAGTCTGCTTCTCCTGATGTCGGCTAAATTAGAGTGGCAGTGCCTTTACGTAAATTCAGAGAGGCACATGCCGCATCCCTTCTCTCTGAGTGAGAAGTGAGGAGATTTTGACTTTGTTGGACAAAATGCTGGAGGTTTTGCAAGTCATACCTACAAACTTCTCCAGAGTATACAACCTAACAGGGTGGATGGATGGGGTTGGGGTGGATTCCCTAACACTTTCCAAGTTATATGCATGTTCTTAGGGGTGAATTCTGTTCTGGCCTTCTATTAGAGCCATTTCAATTTAAGAGGCATAAGGGACATTTACGCTGGTGGACTGGACCACCCAGGAGGGATTCTTTGGTATCTGTTGATTTAGACATTTGCATAATTCCTTGAAATGAGTTCACTGAACCTTAGTAATAGTTCCACACAGAACTATTGTCCTCTTAAGCCACACAGAGTGAGTTAAGGCAAACTTAATTGTTGATAAGGTTTTTTTAAAATAACAGTTTTATGGAGATATAATTCACATATGATAAAAGTCATCCACTTAAAGTGTACAATAAGCTTTTTGTTAACTTTGTTTATTTTTTTTTAATGTGGTGCTGAGGATTGAATCCAGTGCCTCACACAAGTGAGGCAAGCGCTCTACCACTGAGCCACAACCCCAGCCCACAACTAGCTTTTAATATATTCCAGAGTTGTGCAACCATCACAATCAATTTTAGAATGTTTTCTTCAACTGGAAAAGAAACCCTGTGGACAATGCCCACTCCCTCTTTCCTTGCCCTCCTCTCTTACCAGCCCCAGGCAACCACCCATCTACTTTTTTTTTTTGGAGTTGCCAATTCTGGACATTTCATGTCAGTAGAATCATACAAAATATTGTCCATTGTAACTGGCTACTTTCATTTAATATTTGATGTATCAGTACCTCATTTCTTTTTATTGCTATATAATATTCAATGGTATGGGTATACCACATTTTATTTATCCATTTGTCAGATGATGGACATTGGGTTGTTCCCCTTTTGCTATTTTGAATAAGGTTCCTGTGAATATTCATGTATAAGGTTTTATGGAGATGTGTGCATTCAATACTCACAGGTTTTTATCTAGGAGTTGAATTGCTAGGTCATTTGGTAACGGAACTGTCATACTGCTTTGCAAAATGGCTACAACGTTTTGCATTCTCCCTATAAGTATGTGAAGGTTCCCATACCTCCACATCATAAGGGGTGTTTTAACAGAAGGCGTGATAAATGTGCAAGTGAGGCATGAGAAGTCACGATTTGTCTTAAATTTACTGACAATAAGTTTAATAAACATTAACCATTTGATTGACTCGAACTGTAAATTGACATTCAAATAATTGTATTTTTATTCAAGAACACAAGTTTATCCCATAGGTTATGAAATATGACTGAGAAAGAGAATTTAGGTATTGAACAAACATTTCAGGTTGGCAGGGTTTAATTCTTTTTCCCAAGATACCCTTCAAAATGTAAGTAAATTAGCAAATACAAGTACTAATGGGAATACAGTACTAAGATGGGAATAGGGTTCTTGCTTAATTCTACTTTCTTGGAATATCCATATCTGAGCTTTAGCTCAGTCAAGACATCCTATAACATAATAAAGCAACACACAATGAAACTAGGCTAAGAAGACAGAAGCACGTGACAAAAATGCATGGAATCACCCTGCAGATCCTACTTAATGTTGCATCATAAATTTATGCATGACCAGAAACAGTCATAAAAGGTACAGTGCTTCTTTCTTCCCTCTGTTGTTCCTCTGTGAGCCTGACAATGAAGGCTGTTAAGGGAGCAGCCCCTTTCTGTTGTTGAATGAATTTTTGTGGCACCATAGTACACAGGCTGGTACTAAGGTGGGTGCATGGGGGTGTGGGGGAGTGCATGTTCATACCTCCCTCTTTGCACTAATGGAAATCTCCTTTTAGAAACATCACATCTAAGATGCATTTTTGGAATCCACCTTAATATGTACTTAACAAGGTAAATACTTTATTTTATAAAATAGATGTGGTCAGGGAATTTTAAGGTAATTGGCACATTTATTCTGTAGTTTGCGATTCTATTAAGTGATTTTGTGTTGATGTGGGGACTCAAAAAGTCTTATCTGTGATATTAGCCCATAAATCAGCACAGTGGACTTTCTTAGAACCTCTGTGGTCAGGCCCTCATGCTTTGTCATTTTTCTTGTTCCTCTTGCTCCTTGGCCATGTGTATCTCTGTCTCACCTTGAGGTGATTTTGGAGTGACCTGGCTTCTTCCTCGGATTAATTATGTCGATTGGCCTAGGATTATGCTTCTGAGAATAAAGTAAGGATGCTACACAGTTTATAATTTTCTCGAATAGGGAGGAGACCGTAACTTGATCTGAATAAAACCTAGACATGAATTAGCCTGTTGAAGGCTTTTGAACTGCCTTGAGATAAAGATGAACCTTGTGTGATGATGAAAAAACAGACTGACTCTGGGTGCTGCTTTCTAGAGTGGATATAAGTGGAAAAGCTAGGGGCTGAAGAAAGCTCTAGTTCCTCTTCTTACAGGTTTTATGATTTTGGCATCTTGCATTCTATCGTATTTCAACTCAATATCACTTTGTTTCAAGCATGGTTTTCTTAAACTATATATTGGGTGAAAACAGGGACTCAATGAACTGTAACTTTTTTTTTTCCAGAAAAAAAATCTTCCCTCATCATTATAAGTGTTTTTCTGTTGTGTTTCTATGTGACATTTCCATTGAGAAATGTCCTGAAAATAAATGAAGACTTTAAAGGAGTCAGAATCTGCCCTATCATTACTGGCTAATCGAGTGTAATTACAGTTCTCTGTATTGTTACACACTCAGACTTGCTGGATACACCACACAAAGGACTGGGGTTTTTTGTTTTGTTTTATTTTTTTAAGTCAGAAATTCTTTGTTTCTGATCAAGCATTACTCTTATTTATGGCTTGTGATTTGAAAAACTTCAAGCCATCTTGGATTTTAAAGTGGGGAGGGGGTGGATACCCCCTCCCCACTCCCCAGGAACCTTTATCTTACATGGAGAAGCACTGCTATAAATGGTTGAACGCAGGGATTGCTCTCTGTAAGATGATGTGTACAGATTATTTTTAAGTTGGCTCTAGATTTGATGTAGTCTTTACATCCCACCTCAAATGCACGGTGTCTCTTTGCTTGTGTTGCTGTATTTATAAAATTCAACAAATTTGTTTCCTAATTCTTATGATTGGAAATCTTGATGTCTTGTATCTTCACATATTTACCTGCCACTTGGTAGTTAGGAACCATAACAGTGATTCAGGGGCACTTGGAGAACAAGACTTATTTTTAAAATGATTTAAGGAATATAAAATTCTAGCAATTTCATCATTTAGCTCATTTAATTTGTCAGTGAGAGGCTTCAGAGGTATCAGACACCAGATTTGACATCTAGCTTCATCTTTTTCTAGCTCTGACCTTGGGCAAATTATTTACCCTCTCTTGGCCTTATTTTCCTCATTTTTGTCTTATTGACAAATATATGTAGTGCATACAGTTTTCATGAGACTAGAATAAGCCAATAAATGTCCATGTCTTACACATACTATCTACTCAGTACAAGTGACTTATTGTTTCTGCCAACATCAACAATTCCAACATTAAGAACATTTTGGAAATATTATTCTATTTGGAACTTATGTTGTAATCTTTATTAGCCAAATAATGTGATACCCCATTACTCAATTAATATACATTTTTATACAGTTAAAATATGCAGACAAACACAGGCACACACACCCCCATATATATTGCACCTGAAGCTTTGAAAGGGATTTTCAAGAATTTAAGTCCTTTGATATTTGGATACATATATTCTTAAGGTCAATACTCCCTTATAGGAAGAAACATGAGGACATAACTATGCTATATGGTGTACTCTCTTAAACTTGAAGACAATTCCGGCCAAGTACTTACGGTCCACACCTAGGGCACTCATGGTTTATGGCTCCCTCTTGATTGTGTCAGGAGGAGCTCAAGGACAAGCTCACATCAGACATCCAAAAGGAAGCATTTGGGAGAAAGCTGAAATGGATTTGACTCTGGGGCAGCACAGGGGTGCATTGTTTTGCCCACTGAACTCACACACATGACCCTACACAAAGCCCAGAACACCATCACCTGACTGTTTTGATGCTGAGCAGTATATTTTAGTAAAAATTTCTGATAATACCTATATGATACTTTCCTAAATATGGTGCTCTCACATTTTAGTTTCTTAACCAGTTATTATTTTATGATGCTATTATATCAGTTTGATTTTTTATATAAGCTTATTATTTTATTTTCCCAGGAGTGACTATTTTCCTATATGTAAAGTTTAAATGTCTTTCAAAAAGAGCTTGTTCCTAAGTATCCATTTGACAAAGAAGTCAAATGAAGATTTAATTTTTTTGTGCAAGTCCTTGTACATTTTTAATTTGGAGAGTCATCTGTATCATTATGATCTCTTTTCCTACTAAAATGTGTTAAAGGAGACCTTTGAGATCCCATAGCTGAGGATACTTTGTTATAAATTAGCAGAAAGCCTAATGCTGTGAGTACTAGTGAATTCTGGAAGGAAGCATAGGCTTTTGATTTTTTAAAAATTCTTCTTAGAGTCTGGAAAGGGACAGTCATCTCTGGGATTTGTGATGCATTCTGTATGAGGATAATTTTGCCTCTGGGAAAGTCAGAGTCAGGCCAAAATCACTCCTGGGATTTTGAAGTCTGAAGTCACTTGTTTGGCTCTGCGCACTAGAAAATTCAAGATTAATCATTGGCCAGCATGAACAGTGGTTGAGAAATGAATTGTTATAATTATCATTTCCAGAATTTTTTTTTAAGATATAGAAATTCTTCCACATTTTATTTTAAGCACCAGCATGGCAAATCTTAGTGGGGTTTTCAGGTGAGAAGTGAAGTGGCAAATGAACATTTGAAATAACCCCATGACTGTTCTTTCTTTTAAGTTCCCTGATAGTTTTTTTTTTTTAGTTAAGTAAATATTTTTGTCTTATTGTTACTTTATTTCATTGTAACATATTAATTTTTTACAATAACAGTCCACCCCATATCTAGATAATGAATTTCCTTCCCATTATCAAATTCTTTGATTTCAAATACTGAAAGCCTGTTTTCACATGGGAGTAACAGATTAAAATTTATAATGTTTATAAATTATAAAATTTATAATTTAAAAGTATCATCCAAGCACTCAGAATAAGAAATATACCATATTTTTAAACACTCACTTATCAAAAAGTGGCACAAGAAATTTGTTTCAGAATCACAACATGTTTCAAGCAGTTATCATTGGTAAATCGTTCACATCTTTTTCCTTAATACTGAAAATTCTTTTTTTTATTATTTTTAAAAATTTATATATGAAAACAGAATGCATTACAATTCATATTACACATATAGAGCACAATTTTTCATATCTCTGGTTGTATACAAAGTATATTCACACCAATTCGCACCTTCATACATGTACTTTGGATAGTAATTATCATCACATTCCACCATCATTAATAACCCCATGCCCCTCCCTTCTCCTCCAACCCCTCTGCCCTATCTAGAGTTCATCTATTCCTCCCATGCTCCCCGGCCATCCCACTATGAATCAGCCTCCTTATCCCCGTTAGTTTTTTGAACATGTTTTATTTATTTATTTGAATACTAATCATACTGTAATGCCAGCATGAGATCAACTTTTGTTAACATACCCAAGCAATATCATTACATAATTAAATCTTTTGGAGATGATAGAGAGAAGAAGGAAAATGTGAGAGATATAGTTCATCCCATGATATTTAAATTAGTACTAGTATCATTTTCCTCTTGAGATCCTTTTAAAAACCTGTTAAAAAAATAACCACATACATTATGTTTATTTTCCCTTTGTTTCCCAACACAACTAACTCTTAAAATCCTCTATTGGAGTTCTAAGCTTCTGTTTAGGGGCACTCTTTCATATAAAGTTTTCACAATGGCCAACACTTCATTCATTTAATACGTATTTATTGAATACTTTGTGTGTCAGGAATTGTTCAGAGTTCTTGGGATACATCAGTGAACAAGAAAACAAGGCTCCTTCCTTCACTGGGCTCTTATTTTAGCTTACACAGAGGACCTAACCTACCTATACTCAAGACCTAGACTTTGCCATGCTCCAAGGGTCCCTGTGGTCCAAGAGGGGATCTAATATGTTCTTGAAACAGGGCCACATGGATCAGTAGCACACTATACTCAATCGTACAGAACATAAATGTATTTTTAAAAAATATTTTTTACTTGTCAATGAACCTTTATTTTTTGATATTATTTATTTATATGTAGTGCTGAGAATTGAACCCAGTGCCTCACACATGCTAGGCAAGTTCTCTACCGCTGAGCCACAACCCCAGCTCACATAAATGTATTTTTAAATTTTGTCTATACCTGACATAATCCTCCTTATCTTTCCCTTTGTGGTAGCAAATGAAAACAAAACAAAACTTAATTTTTAAAAAATCTCATCCAAGACAATAACTTACCATTGCTTTTGGCAATGCTGATATTTTAGATTGAAAATGAGAAGGAGGTGAGAGAGATGCCACATGAATAAAAATTTTGAATATGTCAGCATGTTTACTTAATTTTTTTGTGCTATTCATAGTTTGGTGACTATGGGCACAATTCACTTTCAAGTCTAACTGACTTTATTAACATTTCCCTTACCATTTTCTTAACTCCCAACAATCAACAAAACCATAACCGAAGCCCTGGTTTGCAGCATCTACCTATTTCCATGGTGTAAATACTCCACCACAGTTGAGTTCAAATTTCCCACGTGATGTCACTGAACATAGAAAAGATGTGCAACAGAGTGCCATTCTACATGCCATTCACATTCTACATGTCACCCAACAGACATGTAGCCACAAATAACCTCAGGATAACAGATAATAGCTAAAACGTATTGAAATTGAAATGATGAGGAATGTATTTCCTTTGCTTTTAATGTAATGTTTTTGCCGGGGCTGTAGCTCAGTTTGGGGGTGCTTGCCAAGCATGTTCGAGACACCCAGTTCAATCCCTAGCACTACAAGGAGAAAACAAAAACAAAAACTTAATATAATTTATTTAATTGTGAATTTAATTGTTAATTATGGATGTGTTTAACTGTTGGCTTGCAAAATACTTGGCAATTTAACAATTGGCTCTCACAAGTCACCATGTCAGGCCAAACTACAGTAACCATCAATGATCTGTTTTCCTTATCTCTCTTCTTCAACTCAACAGCAAATGTGCTAACTCCACCTCTGAAGCTGATTTCAAACCCCTCTTTTCCCTATGACCATCAGTTCTCATCACACCCACCTGCCTCCTGGAAATAGTCTCTCCACCTGTTCTGTCTGCTGCCTCCACTCCAAATGTATCTACACTCCATTCTCCACATGGAAACCAGTCATATTTTTTAAATGTGTATCATAACATTTTTCATATTAAACCCTTCAACATCTTCTATTATCCTTAGAAGAAAACCCAAGCTCTCATCATGACCAACAAGGCTCTACGTCCTCCAATTGTGGTCTCCCTACACTTCATCTTAGTCATCATTGCTGAGAGCCATAGCCAAGTAGGAATGACGCATGGCAATTTCCTTGTCAGCCTACCCCATGTTGCTTAGAGGGAGGACTCTCCATTGTGAAAATGGGCTTGCCTTGGACCCAGGTCATTTGCAGTGACATTGCATGAAAGGTGACCTTGCTCAAGGACCAGGGCAGATCAGGGTTTAGGGCGGATCCAGGTTTAAGGTGTACCCTGCTGGGAATAGGGCATATCCTGCTGCCTCCAGGCGCCCACTCCTTGAGTTCCCGTTGAGTTCTCCTGGGATTCAGAGGGTATTTAGGATGCAGAGCCTGGTGGAGGTGGAATTTTCCCCAGAACATGCGTGTAGAGTGCCGGTGTGAGTTCGGGAATAAAGAATTGCTGTTTGAATCTACAAGGCTGTGAGTGGCTCGTGATTTTGTGCCCAGCCAGACTGCGGCACATCATCCTAGCCAAGCACACTGCATGCCAGTCACACTGGCTTCTTTCTTTTCCTGAAGCACACCTATTTCGTAGCTACTTCAGGATCTTAGCATTTGTTTCCTCAGCCAGGAATGCTCTTCCCCATTCCAGGGCTGGCTCCTTCTCATCATTCAGATTCCATCTGGAATATCATCTCCTAAGAGAAGTCTTCCCTGGCTGTTTTATCTATGGTAGCCCACATCTCCCAGAGCGCCATTATCTGTCACATTTCTCTGTTCCCGTGAATTCAGGCAACTCACTCAGCCTTTTCATGCCTCAAATTTTTCATTTCTTCAGTGGAAGTAACTATAGTACTTTCCTCCTAGGGTTGTGAAGATGTGATGAGTTAATACATGGAAAGTAATTTGCATACTGCCTGGATCATATTAAGTACTATATAGTATCATCATCATTGCCAATGTTTTGAAGTATTATCATCACCGTTATTATTGAAGCATTCAAGTTTCTTGTCACTGTCTATGAGTAATTTATCTATGTTTTTGCTTGTTTGTTTTCTGTCTTCTCTAATGGAATTTCAGCTCCATGGGAGCAGTGATCTTGAATAACTCAGGCATGGCTATGTCCTAGCCCCCAGATCAGTGCCTGCCACATGCTAAGTACTTCAATATTTTTTGAATGAATGTGTATATGTGAATAAACACAAGAAGAAGGGGTGACTCATTCTGAACCTTTGTATATTGGAAAATATTATCCCAGAAACTTGTAATCAGTATGATTTCAGAGACACAGCCTTTTCTATAGGCAGCGGGACTCCCGGACTCTTGCCATAGGGCAGCGGGAGCTTCCATGAATTCTGGATATGGTTTTCCTAGAGTTTTCAGGGAGCTGATGCTACAGTGATCTCACTCATCAGGAATAATATGCTAAACTGAGCTCCTAAGGTGAAGTCAATTGTGAGAACTAGTAGTTTGTATCCCTAGTGGGACTAGCCTAGATGAAGAACTGTGTGTTTGGGATTCAGAAAGCAGCCTGACAACAGGGAGTCCAACACTTTGTTATCCATGATGAGGAGACTCAGCAATCTATACCATTTGTGAAAGAACTTGCGGCAGCCTCAGGAACCACCTTTGTGGTTCTGGGGGTTGTTTTGAGCAAAAATCTTGTTTTGAGTCCACCTGTCTTGACGCAAGCAGTCATTTGTACCACATAAAAATAAATAAAGATATTGTGTCCACCTTAAAAAAAAAAAAGGTTATATGAAAAGGCCCATTTCCATGGTTCTTTTTTTTTTTTTTTCAATTTTCCATTTAGATCCCTGATGTGTCCTGATGGTAAGTTCGTGAAGATTCTCTGCATCTTGCCCTGTGTTGGTTAGAAAAGACCATTTTCTTGGCTCTGTGGAACCTTCTGAGGACACACCATGTGTGTTCTTCACCACCGCATGTTGAGTACCTAGCACATGCCTGTCTCTGAATAATCGCCTAAGGATGAAGGACAGGATTTCCATATCCAGAGCAGTATCAAATAGAGTAGAGTACCTGGCACTTAGAGAGCAGGGCCCTGGGGACACTCTGAGGAGCAACAAGGGAGCCCTCTTTGCCTCATCCACTCATCTTTCTGAAGGAGGCACTGAGAAGGGAGAAGGCAGGCCTTGGGATCAGAATTTGAGATTAAATTTTGTATCAGGCTGTAGTTATATCTTGAGGAATGACTATTTAAATCGCCTTGAGAACACTGTTACTTACCATCTTTCAGTTTTTTAATTTGTAAAATTAGAATAAAAAATGGTACCTATGAGAATTAATCATAGAGTATACAAATATTTTTTGCCCAGAACCTGGTGCCTGCTATGTGATCAGCTATGGGAGCTATTGATATGAATTAGTGTCGTGTTTTCTGTTTGCATATGATTATCTATTAGATTAAGGGGCTAGGATTTGTTGAGAGCAGAGTAGAATTGGGTCCAATAACACAGGGCCATAGCAGATCCTTGGCCAGAACTATATTAGGAAGAATTAGGGTTTGGGCCCAGAGGTTGGGCCAGTGATGATAGTGTGTGGTGAGGACATGGGACATGACAATATAATGACACAGAAGACAATGTGTGAAACAAAGAAATAGATCAGTTTTTATAGATGAGAAACTGCACTGAGATTGATATCTGAATCTCTACCAAACTCCTGGAGAATTTCTATTCCTCATAGGAAATCTACTTTTTAATGAGAGAAAAAAAATCCAAATCGTGTTTTATGAACATGGAATTAGGACAACTTGGAAGTTGGCTTTTTTAGAATTCATGACTAGTGTATTCATGGTACACAGTAAGGCCATTGGGTAATATCTATTTATCCTTCTCTTCCTCTTTTTCCTTCTCCTTCTCATCCTTCTTCTCCTTCTTCTTTTTAAATGTTTTTTATTAGTGCTTTATAGTTATACATAATAGTGTGGTTTGGTTTTGTTTCTTATATTGGGTAAATCATATAATAGAGAGTAATTCAGGAGTTGAAGTTACTGATCCAGATTCATCAGGGAAAGATGAATTAGCAGATGATGGGGTGAAAATTAGAGAAGAAACAATTATGAACATGGAAGGGAAGGCCACAGCCCAGACAAAAGGGATGGGAGAGCATGTATCTCAGAGAGCGGGGTGATACTGTATTGTGGGCAGAGGGCAAAAAACACCAAGAGATAATCAATACTTCAACAATATAAAAGTGACTCCAGCTTTGTCCTTAAATGGCTATAGCACACAGCTTTAAGACTTTAAAAGGAATAAAAAATGTTAACATTTAAGAAGATGTCCTCTGGCAAATCTGCAATAGAGTGATGACCCTTGAATGGTTTTGTAATCAGTGTGTGGGCGAAGGAGAAATTTGGCACAGAGGGGAAAAGTTAATCTGAAAGAGGAAATTCAAGGTTAGAAGAACATGAAGGCAAGTTATTTGTGATGAATGTAAAGGAAGGATCAAGATTTAATAATGAACAAGAGAGACAAAGAATAGAGCCAGCGTTAATGACAAGAGGGCACGCAAGAAGCCACTGCACTAAGGTTTTCAGTGGCACCATTGCACTGGCCATTAGGACAACCTTTGAGGTGAGCCCTGTTGCAGCCCCATATAGCAGGGCAGGTCAAAACTTGTCTGTGACTTGGAGCAGGGAGGCAGAGGAGCTGAGGTGTGAATCTGTGCTTTCTGAGACAAGAGCTCCGGTGTATCACCATTCAGCTGAGGTTTGTCCCGAGGGGCTGAGAGAAGACGATGAAGGTAGGAAAAGAAATGGGAAGAAGAGGCTCAAGGGACTTCACTATTCAAGTATCTTAGAATGAAAGTAAGACATTGTAAAGAATAAAAAGAAGAAAGCATCCATAAAGGAGTAAGGAAATCAATATTTATTGATCAACTCGTATGACTCAAGTTCATGTATATAATCTCTTTTAATCACAAGGACCCGGTGAAGCAGATAGGACTTTCCTTTACACAGATGAGATATGAGTTCAGAGAAGTCACTGTTAATCATGTAGCTCATAAATACCTAAGCCAGGATTAGAACCAAAAAAAAAAGCCTGCTGCTTTAGAAAGCCCGCAGTATTTCCATTTGAGCAGCTGCCTGGGGAAAGGAAGTGCTCAGGCTGGGTGTGAGAGAGCAGAAATGGCATCTCCTTCGAATGGTGGGGTTAAAAATGCAAATAAAGCATGACTAGAAAGACAAAAAAGGGAAATGAGAAAGGGAGGACCGCACAGTGATAATTAGGCTCACACCACCTGTTTTTCCTCTAGCCAAAGAGGTCCCTTGTCAAGGCACTGAGTGAAAAACAAAGCAACCGATTATCTCAGAAAGGCCAACAAAGTTTTCTGTTGGTCATCCCGGGATATGCAGCGACTTAGGAGCAGGTGATTTGGAGAAGCCCCAGACTGCCACAGGAGATTGCAAGAAATTGACACTGCTGACTGCCGTGGACATTTCACAGAAAATAGTAATTTTAAAAAGACACAAAATGGAGAGGTGCTCAGAGGAACACACTCTACAAGGGTGGCTGGCAGGAAGTATGGTTACTATGCAGGACACCGAGACACATAACAGCCCTGTGCAGCTTGCAGGGTCAATTTTATTATCACCGCTTTGCATATGAGGAAATTGTGCCCCTAGTGTTTGAGGACCGGCCTGTGGTCTTGAGCTTTAGAATCCAGGTGTCTGACTAAATCTAGTGTGTCTCATACTGTGTCATTTTCATTTAGAATGAAATATATTTCTACTGGTAACTTTGGGGTATCAGATAATGGACATATTTTTTAGTAGAGCTCCTTACCTTGTTCTATACAGGTAATTCTTTTTAAACACTTTATGTTTATTTGTTTTCAATAAAAGTAGCTTTAGAAGAAAATGCCATTCAGCCTCTTGGGTTACAGTGGTGTTTTCCAGGTGCAGAGTCATGTAGAATCTTAACCAGGATTTGTCTAATAATTAACAAAGGTGGCTGCTGGCTTCTCTCTGTGATCTCAGGTTCCACTACAAGTCTTTCTGTTTGCTGCTGTTCACGATACTGTGACTGGTGGAAGGTGATTCCTTAATGGCCAACTCAGTAGCTTTCATTAAGTAAACTGACAGCCGGGAAATACATTCTCACTCCCAGACTCTGGAGTTAATGAAATACTTAATCATTTCTAAATAAAACTGAGTGAATTATCTCTGGCTCATGCAGAACCTTCCTCCTGCCCACAGAGATTCACATTGGATATACTCAACAATTACCAAGGCCATGCTGACACTCTCAGACCGCTCAGATTACTAATTTTGCTTCTCCTTTCAAGAAATTGGGGAGATTTTTACATTAGGAGGAATAGCAGACACCAGAAATCACGATCAACGTGACTTTGAAAGATCTCTACACACTTCATGGTTATATTCCATACCCCTGTTTCATTCTGCTGGGATAAAACAACAGTTTCCCAACTATTGATAAGACTTAAGTGGCTCAGTGGCAGGGTAGCAACCTCAAACCATGGGACAAAAACTTAATGCCTTGATCACTACCAATCTTTTCATGTAGCCATCAACTAGTTCCTGAATCCAGATGGGCAATTTGCTCATTTCTCCTTTTAACATATTTTATTCAGGATTTAAAGGGTTTTTTTGTTTTGCTTTTTGATCAAAACCTCGAGAAACTCATTATCTACCTTCTGATCTATGACAAAGTTCTCTTTAAAAGGCAGTTACTTTTTTTTTTCTCTGCTTAACATCTAAAATCCAAGGCCACTATCATGAGAATACACTCTGTCTGAAAGGGCAGAAAAGATATTCCTTCTAATACAATTTTATATATATATATATAAATTAGTATAACTGGTGTGAGGGAAGAGCTCTGGGTTGTTGAATGCTCATCCTGTGCTTTGTTCAGCTCTCCCCTGTTTCTCCTTCCCTTGTTCCTTCCATACTCGCTTCCATCCTCTCCTTCTTTTTAAACTCTTCTGTGTTTGTAAATCCATACTTCCTACTCTGAGCTTTCTCCTCTCCATGATTTACCCTTGCAGGAGCCTACCCAGCCCAAGCTGTGTCTGTAAACAGACATGTGACCTTCCTGGCCACATCTGACATCTCTACAGACAGCCTGGTCATCATCAGGAAGGTTCAACAGCTTAGTCATGGCGCTTTCAAGCTCTGAAACACAGGGGCTTCTGACTGCCTGCAGCACAGGACCTGCAGGAAGTCTCTCTGATGATGCCGATCAACTGGGACTAGCCTGCAGCAGTTCCTTTTATAACCAGAAGAGGCAGATAGGGTCCTGGCTGAGGCAGCTGCGCAAACACAGCTAAGGATCTTCAGCAAGCAGCTGCCCCTACAGCTGACCACCAGTGTCTCCTTTTGTTTTTATGTCTGGGATTCTCTGGCTTGCCCACTGCACACAGCAGCGCCTTTAGAACCAGATGTTGTCCATTGAACCTGTTGCAAGTTTGGCATGACGCTAATCACCATCCTCTGACCAGCAAAGTCCATCAAGCTCAGAGTCAAGCTCAGAGGCACAGAGAAAGATATCTGAGGACAGGATATCTTCCACATCAACCAACAGGAGCAAGGACAGCCTGTTAAAAACTAGGTTGGGCCACGCTCTCCTTTTCTATATTACCTTTAATCAAGACTCCTCATGGTACAACAGTCATGCAACAAGCTCTAAGACCCGAAAAGGCAACTCTGCCCCTTGGTTGGAAAGTGGATCCATTCATCCCTGGAAATACTGGATGGGAGAGGGAGGAGAAACTGTCTGAAAAGCAGAGCCACATCATGGGGTACGGCAGAGATTGACAGTAGGGTGGAGCTAAGAGGCCTGACTTTCTGGGATGTGCCTTAGGGTGGGAGGGTGTCTTCAAATGCAGCAAAGGCCTCAAAGCTAACTCTCTTCCCAATGAACTAACACAGTTACACAGGCAGGAGTTTTGCTAATACCACAATACAATGGGTGGATCTCTAGTACAAGCAGAACTTGAGAGGCAGATGTTGGCTAAACGGAACACAAAAACCCAAACCAAAGCAAACCCCACTTCTGAAAGGGTCTGTGCCATGAAGGAGATCGGCTGTGACATCTGTCCCCTGGGAGGGTTTGTGGGATGATTTTGTACATCAGGATGTACAAAATTTTTCCCTGCAGCTCCATCGGTCACTGAGGGCAAGACCAGAAAATCTCAGCACAGAGGCCTGGGGCGGGAAGCTGGAACAAGATCTGTCCTGGGAAAAGTAGGCACTGCATGGATGGTCCAGGCTGCAGGGGATGAGGGAGATTCCATTTGAAAGAGAGAAGCCAATAATACAGTTTATGTCTGGGACAGTCCATGTTATTCAATGTTTGCTCAAGATAAAGAAAATAGAAAAATGCCCTGTTGTACAAATGGACACTGATTTTATTTTCTCATTTACCCCTGGACCCTCACCCAATAGTCTTTTACTTTCAAATGAGCTTCCAATTTATTTTTAAAGTCAATTTACCCTTCTTGTAGACCCAAGTAATCACTGCAATCTAAACACACAAATAACATTGGTGTGTTAGGTTGCAAGAGAAATCATTCTACTCTTCCACAATAACTGTCAGAGCAAACTCATCTTTACGTGAAGTGCTGTCAGTCATTTTGAGAAATTATGCAAGCAGCAACATTCAATTTAAACAATATAAACATTATAGTGCTTTATTTGTTTCCTTGATGACAAAGGGGAGTGTGTGAATTTTTCCTTTGCAGGTAGAACTTGTCTATGGTAGTCCTGGAATCATTTTTCTTCCATATTCATAATATCCTATCACCCTGTTCCCCTTATTTATTACCTTGACGCTCCCCACCCCCATCAGAGCCATGCTCCCCTCTCATCTTACTGAAAGAGTATCATGAACCATTCTTCTCTCTTGCTGCAGCCTTCCTTACATGGCAGACTGAATGAGCCCTTTAATCTCAGTTACATCCTATCTTTGCTCTGCTTAAAGCCTCACATTTTGCTGACAGTGAAACTCAAAGCCTCAACGCAGGACTACACAGCCCTGCATGGTATGTCCCCAGCCTCTTTCCTCCAGCCTCTCCTGCTTCTCTTACCTCACTGCATCCCTACAGTGACCTCCTTGCTGTTCCTGGAGCCCATCCGGAGCCTCCTGCCTGAGGGCCTCCGCTCTAGCTCTTCCCTCTGCCTGACGCTGTCTTCCTGGTGACATTCTCTGGGCTCACACCATCTCTCTCCTTCAAGTCTTCGCTCAAATCTCTGTCCTCTGAGACCTGCCTTGACCATTCAACCTGCACCTCAGCACCCACCTCTACACCCTTGAGCATATGAATGTTTTCAGTGTGTATTCTGTTATCCAAACTCTATCATTCATTTATGTAACTTGTCACTGATCAGTCCTTTGGGTCACCTCCTCCATTGTTTGGGTACCTGTTACTATTTCATTTTGATCATCTTATATGCAAATACAAGGAGGTCCCTAAGTCACTGGTGGTATACACCCTTGAAGGGGACTTTGAGACTCAGGCTCCTTGTTCTTTCCTTCTTTTTTGCTTCCTGGCCATAAAGAAAGCAGATTTGCTCTGCTTTATGTTCCCATCATAATGTGCTACCTCACTGTAGCCCCAAAGCAATAGGGCCAACCATCATGGACTGGAATCTTCAAGACTGTGTGCCAAAAAAACATTTGTCTTTATAAGTTAATTGTCTCAGATATTTTCATTATAGTGATGGAAACTGACTAACAGGTGGGAACTAAGACACAGTATTGTTCTTAAGAAGGTAATTAATACCTTCTCCATGATAATTGTTATTGATTATTCATTTAATTTGAAATTAATTCTGAAGTCCCCAGAAACAGAGCAGGTAGAATTGGGTGAATACCTAGCACAAGAATGAGTGAGAAAAAAGCTTTCCATTTATCTTTGTTTGTGCTATGGAAAAACAGAATACCTGAGACTGTGTAATTTATAAAGAACAGCAATTTATTTCTCATAATTCCAGAGACAATAAAGACCATTCAAGATCCCAGCAGCTGGTAAGTGTCTCCTTGCTGTTTCCTCACATGACAGAAGGCAGAAGAGCAAGCAAGAATGGAAGAACAAGCTAGCAAGCGAACAGAATTCCACATAAAGTCTCTATTAAAAGGACTTAATCCCATTAACAGTGGAGCAGCTCTCATGGTCTAAGCACCTCTTAAAAGCACGACCTCTTAGTATTATCATATGGGATTTCAGAGGGGATTAAGTTTCAACATGAATGTTGGAGGGAATAAAAACATTCAAACCCCAGCACCACGGATAGTGATAAAGTCTGAGAAAAATGGAACCTCTGTTACCCAGAGATTTATATTTCTTTACATATAGATATGTTATATTTCATATATTCACATAGATATGTAATATTTGACATGAAATACATGTTGATATAACTCACCAACATTCTGCCTAACACATCCCAAAATAAAAAAATATTATTAAACTCCACTGTGCTAAGTAAGCACTAAGGCCATCAGGGTGAACAAAAATATTCCCTGCTCATGGGATGGAACCCAGGACATAGTGCATGCTTGACAAGTGCTGAGCTATACTCACAGCCCTAAAATAAATAAATAAATAAACAAACAAACAAATAAATAAATAAATAAATAAATATATGAAAAAAAAAAGAGAGAAAGAAAACAGGAATGGGAAGCCTGCCCATGAATGTAGTGGATTTTAATTTTCAGGTCTGTGAAGAACTTGGTAAGCAGACCACTCTGTAGATCTCACACAACAATGGAACACACCTGAACTGAGACAGAGAGGCCTAAAAGAATTGGTTGTGGGCTGGGGTTGTAGTTCAATGATGGAACACTTGCCTCACAAGTATGAGCCTCCTGGTTCAATCCTGAGCATCACATAAAAATAAATCAAATAAAAGGTTTTGTGTCCATCTTCAATTAAAAAATAAAATATTTAAAAAAATTAAAAAGAATTGATTCTTCCAGAAAGCAATTTCTCAAAGTACGGTCAGAGATCAAGTTCTTTTCTATTGCATCGAGGCCTTTGGATTTTTGGTTATCTTTTTTGCTTCTGGTTGTACATTTTATATTTGCATTAGGTACAATATTGGTTCTATAAGATTGACTGTTGAGAGCCACAGCCAAAGGGGCCCCAGCAAACTTCCAGCTGCCAGCTGATTGGCTCCTCTGCGGTGATGCTCATTGGGCTGTTTCCCCGCCCTTTCAGACCTCAGAGCTGCTCATTGGGGGACTCTTTTGGCTCCGCCCACACAACCCAGCCAATTGGCCTCAAGAGCAGGAGGAGTGGGGGGTTTAGAGGCTGTAGGAAGCTGGTGGTGGCATTTGGGCCCTGAGGGAATTCCTGAAGACCTGGTGTAGTGCCGTGTGTTCTAAAAATAAAGTTCATTTCTGCTTGATAAGTGGCTCGTCAATTGTGCCCAGCCAGACTTCGGCAATTGACCATTAAAAAGTTGTTCAAAGCTATTTTGAACTTGCCTATATCCTCTGCAGTATTAACAACCCCTTTTGAGCTAGAATTGGTCACATATTCACTAGGCATCTGTATGACCTTTCTTCTTTCATTTATAAAGATACAGACAGGCAAATCTCCTCTCCTCCTTGCTTCTGGGACTGGTTTTAGTTGGATACCACTTTAGCCTTTAATATCTCTCAGCCATGAATGACGTTGGCCATAGCTTCTATGATATTCCTGTAGACGAATTGACTCTGTCCTTTGCATATACTTTATTGTCTGGTTTATTCAAATATTCGATTTAAAAATACTTAGAACATGAGGAGGAGAGAGGATCATGATATAAAGAATTCTTGAACAAATGTTTTAATTTGAAAAATTCTGAGCTTCTAGTTGGAGTCAAGAATAGGAGGCGTACCTTCTTCATACCTTAAAATGAGGAAATAATTCAGAAAACCCTTGGCAAGTGATGTAAGCCAAAATGTTGGATCTCCTTTCCCATCTATAGAGAGCTAGAGAAAGGGGTTTTCTCTTGGTAGGGAGTTCACTTCTTTTCTTGGCCTGACCAAGACCCTGGCCTTCAGATTGTCTAGTAAATCTGCCCCTTCCAGATTTTGAGACTGGGGGCTGTGAAGCTGATATTTTGACGCACCATTTTTTAACTGCTGCTGCTGCTTTATTTGTGTCCTAATTAAATCGTTTCGATTTTGTACTTATGGCCTGAAGCAATTTAATCATCCAGGGTACAATTTAATAAATTTTTAAAAACTGAGTGGGACTGACTGCCATTGTGCCCCACACAGTGGCATGCAACCAGTGGATGCTTAATAAATCCTAATTTAGGATTACAACAGCCCTACAGGCAGGGAACGTGGAATTCTGTGTTACTTTTCCTGTTCTCTGAGTCACTGTCTGATCAGAGAAAAGGCACTTCTATAATTCAGCTTCACAATCCACAAAAGGAAATAGTTCTTGTTCATCATTATCAATTTAGGATACAGAAAGAAATGCAGATGGATTAAATTAATAATTGTCTTTCTGTTTGAAGGTGGCAGTTGGCCAGGTGTTCTCAGGCTCAAGTGAAGAATCTGAATGAAATATATTTGAAAATATTCAGGTTACATGATGAAACTCTGGAGGGCCCCTCTGGAGAGCTTGAAATGGGGGCTTTTCTTGCTTCAGATGGCCTTAGCAGAAGGGGGCCAGATGACCCCTTTGTACAGGCTTGCCATTCTTATGTGGATTTTTAAAGAATATGGTTACTGACTAGAGGTAATGCACTAGAAGGTGAGTTCTTTGGTCTAGCTCCTTAATAATAATGTGATCAAGTGATCAATACACCATTTAAATGCCCAAACTCAGGCAGGAGACATGGTTGAACCAGATGGTTGTTATTGGAGAGAGGTTGACTGCTCATAACCTTTGACTTAGTAAACCCTAGTCTCTGGAGCAGAGGTCAGCAAAATACAGGCTGCCCAGTTTTGTACAGCTTGTGAACTAAAAAGGCTCTTTACAGTTTTAAACAGTTAAAACAAATTTTTCAAAAGAATACCATTTCATGACACATGGCAAACTAAATTCAAATCTCATTGCATATAGATAAAGTTTGATTTGAACACAGACATACACATTCATCTATGTGTTGTTTACGTCTACTTTCATAATACATCAGTAGAGCTGCAAAGATGAAACAGAGACCATCTGGCCTGCAAAGCTAAAGAGATTTGCTCCCTGGATCTTCATAGGAAAAGTTTGGTCTACCCAAAAGAAGTGGCCCACACAATACAGAATAATCTGTATGGGGGAAGTTTATCACAGTGTGATCTATACTAGAAAAATGTGAATGCTCTCCCAAGTACATAAACATTGTTAAATAAATTGTGCCACATCCTTTTAACAGAACATTTCAGAACCATTAAAATGGAGAGCATTGACTATCTACCAGTACTAAAAAAGAACATAGTATATTAAAGTGGAAAAAAAAATTAGACCATAGACTTGTATATAACATATGATTATTAATTATCCAAAAAATATTTAGTGGGAACTAGAATGTTAGTGAGGCATATACTAGATATATGAGAAGAAAAAACAATTTAGTGTTGATAAAATGACTGGGTAAGAGTGATCAATTTTGCTGATTTTTTCCCTTCATCTCTAGTTTTATTTTTTCCCTATATAACGCTTATGTTACTCACATATTAAAAGCTTTACTTTAAAAGATTGGGGAAAGGATCAGCTTATTTAAAAGGATAGTCAACAGCTCTCTTCCAGACTGAAGCTGCCTGGTGGGACCTGCCGAAGGTTCCTGACGGGCCGGGACAGCATCTTGTTCTGCTCCAGCAATTTCTCTCTTTATATCTTTCTCTACCACATTTCTCTTTATGAAATAGAAGACCAGGCTTCTTTTTAAACTCCTCCCTGCTCTCTTCTACCTGGACCCAGGGAGCCAGCAGGCATGAATTTCTCTCCATTTAAGAAACAGAAACAGCTTTGTTTTTATTTATTTATTTATTTATTTATTTATTTATTTATTTATTTATTTATTTTATTGTTGGTCGTTCAAAACATTACATGGTTCTTGTTTACACAACACCTATACCGTCTGAGGAACGGCAACTCTGCCTGAAGAGCTTTCAGTGGCACCTGCTGTTCTTCATGATCATGTAGGAACCCACATCTGAGCGAGGTCAAAAGTGGGAATTTTTATGAAGTAGAGCTGGTTCTAGAGCCCAGACTCAATACCTCCCCAACTCTACCTCTGTCAGGAAAAGCCATGTTACTTTCCATCGAAGTCTTTAAAGAAAAGTGCCACCACTGGTTAGCATTGCTTTTTGAATATTTAAAGGCATATTAAGGATGAAAACAATGGAAAGGGCATCACATTTGTAAGATTAAATATGGGACTGGCCTGAGACACTAAAAGGGAAGACCATTAAGAGGTTATTATGCATGTAAGACATCCATATAAAAATAAGAAGTTTTTAAAAAACCAGAATGCTCCAGTGAGTGATTCACCCCACATAATGTTCTAAGGCTGTCATAAAATGATGACCCAATGGGGGTAGTGGGTGAGCAGTGACTTCTGTCCCACTTGAGTGAAATAATATTGGCTTCAGAGATGTCCCTTACTCTTTACTTCTGAATTCAGTTCTTAAGGCTGTCCAGAATCAACTGTATGGGCATTGAAGAACTTCATTAATCTAACAAATATTCACTGAGCACCAACAGTAATGGAGTCTTGAAGTAATTTCAGATGATGATGTAGGAGGAGGGTTGGAGGGAGGTTATACGTCACAGTGATACCATGGCTGTGATTCAGAAAGGAGAAGACAGTGACAATAGAAAAAAGGAGCAAGAGGAAGATATGAGACATGTTTCAAGGAAGGATTTATATGACTCAGAGATTGGTTAGATAGAGGCCATTATGTAGAAATTTCCCTGAGGAGAAAGTTTATGCCTAGGTGTGCTGTGATAGCTAACACAGGACCAACCACGAGTGTACCAAGTGTGGTTTGAATTAAATTGAGTTGAAGATGATTTTCATGCTTGGAGAAATGTGGTATTCTTAGCAAGACTAAAAGGCAAAAAAGGGAAGCTAGTTTTTTTTTTTTTAAGAAAGAATATAGACCTAGTTTAAAAATAATAGTTTAAGGTATGGTGGGTCATCCAATATCAAATAACTAGTTAGCTGACCTGAATTCTGGAATGCTTTTTAAGCATCCCCATATTTAGCAAACATTTCTTTAGTATCAAAACTACAAAAGAATCAATTTTACATTCAACTAACAATTCTTTTCTCTCTCTCTCTCTCTCTGCTTCATTCTTTCAAAAGCAGTTGGAAGACCCTTAGTTAATATAAAAATTAATGTTTTTCATTTAAAATGCTTGAATTTGGAGTAATAACACGATTTTACATTTGGGGGGCTATTTCTGAAATGTGTTCATGAGATTTCCACTGTTATATTTTCCCATAAGTACTCATTTGTCTTGGGAGAATTTAAGAATGCTATAGAAGAAATATAAAGGGCTAGAAAGGCTTAGATTTTAGCCTCTAATATCAAAAATACGATTTTCAAGAGACAGCAGGCATATAAGACAGGTTTTGTCCCAGAAAGAGTTTTCTATATTTCTTACTTTCCTGAGAATTGTATGAGAGTCTATATCCCTAAAAAAATGCCAGTCACTATAAAAACTTGCTCTCCATCCAAGATGGCATGAGGAAATGGCCTGGGAAAAGCGGCTCAATGGGGGTTGAAAGATAAGCAGCTAGTTTCTCCCACCAAATATTTGACCTAAAAGAGTCTAGCAGTCCTCGAATACCCCATGGAGGGTCCCTAGGGCTGTGGAGAGAGCTTACAGAGAGGTAACTTCTGTGCACCTGAGCATTCAAGCAAAAGCTGAGTCATTTGAAGACACAGTGCAAATGAATGGTCAGGACTAACATCTGCAGAGAAAACACAGTGTGCACCTGCTGGCCATCCCACCCTCCTCCAGTTCTCAACCATGTGGGGACTCATGAGGAAGTCTCTTAGGTTATAGTGAAATAGAAAAAGAAGCTGCATTTCTTTGTACATCTGAGTGCATGCAATGTGAACGAGTAACCACTACTGTTATACGTAGTTAAAATTAGGAATATAATGATGATTGATGACAATAAATTATTCTCAGTTTCAGAGAGTAACTATAGATCTAGAAGAAAGCTGAACTAAGAAACTTGTCTTCAAATGTATGGCACGAATTCCAATTGCTCTAAGTAATAACTGTCCTAAGCCATTAATAGACCATCTTCCTCCAATGACATTAATGCAGACTTCAGAATATGCAGCTATTTAAAGAATCTTTATGTATTTACTGAAATCCAAACAAGTGAATTGATTACCACTTTTGAAATCCTCTCCAAGTAAGAAGGCACTAAAAAAATATCTATATAAACATTCTTGAATTGTACGCTTCACCTCTTGTTCTTTAATTGTCTATTGTCCTTACTCTAATTTCCCCCTGTGGTCCATGATTTGCTAACTCCAAGTGAGCCAGAGGAAATTTACTTCAATTCAGCGTCTGAAAGTTTGTGTTTGGGGGTATTCATTGAATTTATTGAACTTATTGAGAAAGTTTCTCATCTTAGTTAGGTACCTTTTTCCCATCCTTAGTCTTACTTACTAGTCAAATGGGGGAAATTAAAAAAAACAATAGCTTTGCCCTGTCAAGAATAGAAAAATTAATAACATGTGTAAGTTGTTCATCATCTGTCAAGCATTGTATGTAATTGTGGCTATATAAATCATCAAATTTCATCATCATGGTGACTATATACTTGGGTATTTTTAAAATCCTTATTTTACAGATGAGGAAACTGAGACTTAAGCCAAGTAAACCTGGTTAAAAAAAAATCATGCAGCTAGTAAAGGTGAGATTGAAACACATTCAGCTTAATTTACTAGCTCCTTCCCTTGACAATGGCATTATGTTGTAGTTTTGGTTGCTCTTCTCTGTTAGACTACTGTAGATTATACTATTGTTCCCTAGTTGCTGTGATCCATTTCTGGGCTGCATTCATTTATTTATTCCACATTCATTTTTTTAACGAGTGCCCTCCTGTTTCCAAAATTCTCTCTATTCTTTTTTGAACACTGTTCATTTTGATCCATCTGTTTTGTGCCATTGATTTTACTTATGCATTCCATGATCATTGGTTTCCTGTTCATATTTAGACCAAGAAACAGGATATAATGATTGACAAGATTCTGGGTGTCTCTCAGCTTCTAAAATTAGGGAAACTTTACTGTGGGGCATGAACTGCCATTCAATGAGTCTTGGTTTGTTTCTTTTCTTTAGGAAAGAGCATGGGAATAAATGTCAAAGAGGCTGATAAGGGTATTGTTCTGCATTTCAGACTGTAGGTAAGGGATGGGTATAACTGCTCTCTAAAGAGATCTTTAACAAAGTCCCCAGTTTTCAAGTCCACTTCTGAACTCTGCCCTCTGTAACTGCAGGTGCAGAGCCCAGATCCTCCCTGGGGCTCCATATGGAGCCTTGGCTCGTACCTCCTCTGGAGCCTTTTCATTCCTATTGTCCAGGGCTGCTTCTCCTGCCAACATCATGCTTGTTTTTTCCAGTGTCCAGATGTCTTTTATATGCTGATGAGTTATTCTCTTTATTCTTATAGGTTTCTTCTTCTCACCCCCCCACCCGCTCTTTTGCTCTTTTACTTCTTTATGGTCATTTCTTAGGAAGGAGTTTAGGCGAATGCACATATTTAATTATTATCTTAGATTAAAAGCCTGTGGTGTTTCTCTTGAAAAGCTATTTTAAGCACTGATAAACAAGATAGTGTAGCCTTAAATTTTATATTTCAATGAATTTGGAAACTAAATCTCAGTTTGCTAAAATATAAGTGCCTTTATATTTTTTTCTTATTTCTTTTTGTGATTTGTGTTGACTGTGGCTCATGTGGTGGATGATTAAACTTCAAATCGTGTCTTCAAAGATGAATGAAGAAATGATGATTTGTTTAAATAATACCATAAAACAGGTAGACATGGGAAAATTCATTTGTAGCCATCTCAAAAACTCAAGTGAGATATGTGATACATGAGATTTCTGTATCAAGTTTATATATATATATTTTTTTTCGTAGTGGAACATCCTAGAACATGGGAGACAGAACTTCTGAGGTTAAAAGCATTCTAGGGAGGAAATGGCCAGGATTTCACTGGTCACCAAGAAAATAAATACACCTTGTTTACCACCCAATAAAGATGAAATAAAAATAAATCAGGAAACTTCCTTGTGGTGGCTATGAAAAATGTCAGGCATTATTTGAAGGTTGAACTCACATTTTCAGGGCATCATCACTAACTTATTATACACACCTGATCTCTAAATACCATCTTGGTTAAATATTGATTGTTCTTCAGGCTCCACTTAAACTACAAATATTGACCACATCTACCAATTTTTTTCATTAGCAGCTTTATTGAGGCATGATTGACATATAATAAACTACACAAAAGTATAAAACTTAATAAGTTTTGATATCCATTACCCTCCACATTTTCTTGCATCATCTAATAGCAACCCTGTTCCTTTTCCTTCCCACCTCCTCTACCTTCTCCTCAAAACCATTGATCTGCTTTCTGTCCCTACTGTAGTTTGCATTTTCTAAGATTTTATAGACATTGAATCACCAGATTTACTTTTCTTGGTCCAGCTTTTCACTCTCAGAATAATTCTTTTTCAACTTTGCCTGCAGTTGTTTCCACATCAGGGATCTTACAACTGAAGTCACTATGAACATCACAACTAAATCACTATGAACATTTGCACATCAATCTTTGTATGTGAACATCAGCTTTCACCTCTCTTGGACTGGGTGGTGTGGGAGGTCTGCGTTCAACTTTTTAAGAAACTACTGGACTCTTTCCAAAGTGGTGGCACCATTTTACATGCATTGTGTGAGAATTCCAGTCACCCCACATCCTCACATACACTTGGAATGTTGAGTCTTTTCAGTGGAAGCTATTCTAAGGCATGTGTAGTGACAGCTCATGGTAGTTTTAATTTACATTTCTTTAATGGCGGATGTTGCATATCTTTTCAGGTGTATATTTGCCACCTATCTCCCTTTGTGTAGTGTTAAATGTTTTGTCCATTTTTTTTATTGGATTATTTGTGTCCTTATTACTGTGTGTGAGAGTTCTTTACATATTTGGGCTAGAAGTCCTTTATCTTTGATTTGTAAATATTTTCTCCCAGTCTGTGGCTTCTCCTTTCATTCTCTTACTGTCTACCTTATCTTATTTTGAAAGTGTGTGGGCTTTATGGGAATTTTTAAAAACATAACAATAACAATTGTAAGTAGCATACCTCGGAATTTAGATTCCTTTGAAAGTTGTACAGACATGTTGAGGTAATGTCAAAATTGAGCTGTTTTTGTTTTGTTTTAATTAATTAATTTATTTTAATTAAGTATATATGACAGCAGAATGCATTTGATTCATTGTACACAATTGCAGCATAATTTTACATTTCCATGGTTGTACACGATGTATCCTCAAACCATATGTGCAGTCATACATGTATCTAGGGTAATACTGTTCATTTCATTCCACCATCTTTCCTGCCCCCATCCACCCTACCTTCCACTCCCTTTGCCAAAAGTTCCTCCATTTTTCCCATGCCTCCCCATTGTCAGAGAGAACATTTAGCCTTTGGTTTTTTGGAATTGGCTTACTTCGCTTAGCATGATACTCTCCCACTCCATCCATTTACCTGCAAATGCCATAAAGTAATATTCCATTGTGTATATATACCACAGTTTCTTTCTTGGGCACTGTTTTATTTCTTCTCTCATTCCCAGTTTCATTGCCCTTTTTAGGCTGCCTTCTTGTACTTGTTGAATTATCACATCTATTAAAGGGAATCTAGGTTGGTTCCATAGTTTAGCTATTGTGACTTGTGCTGCTATAAACATTGGTGTGGCTGCATTACTATAGTATGCTGATTTTAAGTCCTCTGGGTATAGACCGAGTAGTGAGATAACTGGGTCAAATGGTGGTTCCACTCCAAGTTTTCTAAGGAAGCTCCATACTGCTTTTCAGATTGGTTGCATCAATTTGCAGTCCCACCAGCAATGTATGAGTGTGACTTTTCCCCCACATTCCCACCAACATTTATTGTTGTCTGTATTCTTGACAACTGCCATCTGATTGGCGAGAGATGAAATCTTAGAGTAGTTTTGATTTGCATTTCTCTAATTACTAAAGATGTTAAACTTTTAAAAATATATTTGTTGATCCAGTGTATATTTTCTGAGAAGTGTCTGTTCAGCTCCTTAGCCCATTTATTGAAACCTACAGAACACTAAAGAAAGAAATTGAAGAAGAGCTTAAAAGACAGAAAGATCTCCCATGCTCTTGGATAGGAAAAATTAATATTGTCAAATTGATCCTACTACCCAAAGAGCTATACAGGTTCAATGTGATTCCAATTCAAATCCCAATGTCATTTCTTATAGAAACAGAAAAAGCAACCATGAAATTCATTTGGAAAAATAAGAGACCCAGAATAGCCAAAGCAATCCTTAGCAAGAAGAGTGAGGCAGGAGGCATCACAATAAATACCAGATCTTAAACTATACTACAAAACTATAATAACAAAAATGGAATGGTATTGGCACCAAAATAGACATGTAGACCAATGATACAGAATAGAAGCCAAAGAGACAAACCCACAGATAGTTATCTCATATTAGACACAAAGTGCCAAAAACATACAATGGATAAAAGATAGCCTCTTCAACAAATGGTGCTGGGAAACTGGAAATCCATATGCAGCAAAATGAAAATAAACCCCTATCTCTCACCGTGCACAAAACTCAACTCAAAGTGGACCAAGGATCTAAGAATTAGTCTAGAGACACTGCGCCTAATAGAAGAAAAAGTAGGCCCAAATCTGCATCATGTCAGATTAGGTCCCGACTTCCTTAACAAGACTCCTAAAGTGCAAGAAATAAAATAAAGAATTAATAAATGAGATGGACTCAAACTAAAAAGCTTCTTCTAAGCAAAAGAAACAATCAATGAGATAAAGAGAGAGCCTACATTTTGGGAGCGAATTTTTGCCACATGCACATCAGATAGAGCACTAATCTCCTCATACCTCATTTGAATCAAATATATGATATATGATATGTCAAGATCATTGTAATGTTTGAGCAACCAATAAAAAAAAAAAACCCTTAACACCAAAAACACAACAACCCAATCAGAATTGAACTGTTAAATGTGAGTCTACAATGGGAAATCCAATTCTACATATTTAACAGAGCCTATTTCTTAAAATTAAAAAATTGAGGGCTGGGGTTGTGGTTTAGTGGTAGCACACTTGCCTAGCATGTGTGAGGCACTGGGTTCTATTCTCAGCACCACATATAAATAAGTAAAATAAAGGTTCATTGACAACTAAAAAATATTTTTAAAAATTAGAAAATTATGAAATTGTAGTTTTAATGAATTTTAATAGTGAATTATATTGAGTAGAAAATTTATTAAATTGTAAAAAATTTCAGATGTAGAAATTCTTTTAGCATTCTTTTCTTTCATTTAGATATTTTAAGCTGAATTATTCGAATTTAGATATTTTTAGCTGAATTAGTCTAATGAAATAGTTTATTTAGTTCCTGTCTTTCAACCTTTCATAGGTAAAAGATTCATAATCATTGGATTGGTCATATAATATTTGATTATATGATTCACACTCAGTAATAAATGAAGGGAGAGATGATGAATGATGGTTCTAAACCTTTTATAAGGTTCTCTAAATTCTTAGTGATATCAAAATTCTGCCAAATTTAATCCTGGAATTATGGCAAACTAAATTATAATGTGCAAACAGTATATGTTAAAGCTAGAATCCTAAACTTTATACCCCTTTCTAAGTGCAATGGGAAAGCTGAGTATCACTGCACAACTCTGCCCAGTAACTTCCATTATCAAAATTTTTCTTCTATATTTCTCCTTTTATTTTATTCTCAAGCATTTGTGATAATTAAAAATAGTTATTTCTTCAAAAATAGTTGAGTTTGCATATTGAGTCTAGATATTCTTTGGAAGTTGATATTTATCCTGTATCACAGTTGCTTACCATCTTCCCAGTTGCTTATGTCAGATAGATACTTGGGCACTGTTTTATTTCTTCTCTCGTTCCCAGTTCCATTGCCCTGTTCAAGCTGCCATCTTGTATTTGCTGACTTATCACAGTAACCTCCTGCTTTAGTCCCTGCCTGTATTCTTTCCCTCCATCAGTCCATTATCTACGCTGTAGCCAGGTAACATCTTCATAATATAAATTCAACCATGTTATATTCTGCTCAAATATTTGTCATAACTTTATTACCTTAAGAAAGGAGTCCAGGGCTGGGACCATGGCTCAGTGGTAGAGCACTTGCCTAGCATGTGTGAGACACTGGGTTTGATTCTCAGCACCACATATACATAAATAAAATAAAGGCCAGTTGACAACTAAAAAACAATATTTTTTAAAAAAGAATGAAGTCCAAATTTCTTTTATGACACTACAAGGCTCTCCATATTGGATTCACTCTTTTTTTAAAAAATATTTTTTTAGTTGTTGATTGACTTTTATTTTATTTATTTATATACAGTGCTGAGAATTGAACTCAGTGCCTCACACATGCCAGGTGAGCACTCTACCACTGAGCCACAGCCTCAGCTCCCTAGATTCACTTTTAAATAACAATACAAGAAGAGATGGAGATAGATTTTTTTTTTTAAGTTCAGAATATAAAACTATTCAGATCGGTGACTGAAGGAGTATAAAATTGTGGTAGGATCCAATGAGAAGATTTTTAAAAATTGGCTTTATGAGGCACAACACATTATTTTAATGCTTTTACTATGTTATTCCTACCTGTCCCTTGGTGAATCTCTGAGAATGACTGAACACTAGCATTTCACTTTTAAGTCACTTTCTATTTCAGCCTAAGCTCATGGAGCCCTAGATATGGGATTGGTTGCTACATAGCTTTGGATATTCAGAAAAATACTGGGCCACGTTGGTCTGCATCTCTAATGCTTAGAGGTACTCAACCTTGACCCATCGTGCTTCCCAGTGGACAGACAGACGGCATCATCCTTGAGGAGGGTTTAGAAAGTGATGGAAGCTCCCAGGCATGATGTGGAGCCATTCAGCACCACCTGCAGCTTCTCTTCCCAGCATGGAGCTCCTGTTTCTTCCTTCTCTTCTTGGGCTTATATGAAAGGGCTAACTGGGGCCCTTGGGAACCAGAAGTCTTAGAGCATTCCAGTCATGACTCCTTTGGATGCAAAGAGCAGAAATCCCCAATACTATAAAACAGAAAAGTCAGGAACTGGAGCTAGTTTCTCCAGATCATAAGTGCCACATGGATTGTCTCTCGACATCTGCATCTGACTTTGTACTCTGCTCATATACTCCAGCCAGCTGTCTACTTACTTATCTTGCACAACAGCCAACATGGCACCCTCCAATCCTATACATATCACGACAATTCATCTGACATTTACTAACAGGCCTAATTGCTCATTTCCCTCAATTCCAGATTTTCTAATATGATTGTTCTAAATTGTCATTTGAGCAATAGCCATCTCATAATGGTGTGTGGTGTGTGTGTGTGTGTGTGTGTGTGTGTGTGTGTGTGTGTGTGTGCGTGCACACAAGCACTTGCATGCTTAGTATGAGATATGTAGGTGCCAACAATAATAAAGATGGAAATCTGTAGCATAGACTGGAGTAAATTAAGGAGGACTATGGGTGGACTGGTTATAAAAAAACTACCTGGATATAAGGTGAAACCCAGCTCAACTGGGAAGATGTGAGAAGGAAAGCAAATTTAATGATCACACTAAGAATGTATTCTGAACTCTCAGCTAAAATTTTGGAGACAGAAATACAGGACAGGTTAGAGAGAAGAGGGCAAAAGGGAAGAGAATGGATGTGGCTCGGGTGCAGACACATACCTGATGGTATAGCTCAAGAAGCTCATGTGCCTTTGGGGCCTGGGCATCTTCCATGCAGGTCTGCAACAGGGTTGGACCCTGGTCTGTTCTCCCTGTTAGTGCAACTGGTGCAGGATAAAAACCAGAATGCCTCCTCAGGAATTTAAGTATATTAGACCTTTACAGATTGATATTGGTGCACACATCTGGACCAGATTAAATCATTCACTCTTCAAATATGTATTTAGTACTTGCTATATGTATTGAACTACACCCCAGACTTTGCTGGGGATGCAGCAGTGAACACGTCTATTTGTTCTGATTAGGGTTCAGAGACTCAGACTTACAACCTGGAAGGAGTACAACATTACACAAAGGTGACAATGACCTGAGAACTTTCAAAGGAGAAGCTTTGGGAAAGAGCTTGAGGAACACAGCTAGTTTAGGCTAGGAGTCAAGGTGGGCTACCTGGAGGAAACCATAAAGGCTGCATAGATGCATAGGGAACAAGAATGTCCCAGGTATGGGGGGCCAGGTGCTTGAAGCCTAGTGACAAAGAGAGCAGTGCCTGAGGAACTATAGCTCTGGCTGGGGAGGAGGTAGAGAGGAGAAGGTGAAGGCAGAGGGACCAGTACAGAGGTCACGCTAGGAGGCAGTCACTAGTACTAAGGGCAATGGAAAGGGGTAGTGCCGCAACCCGGCTGGGCACAGAATCACAAGCCGCTCGAGCAGAAACAAAGTTTTATTTTAAAAAGGCCGCCAGTGCCCCGTGTGCGCCCCGCTAGCAAGCTGGTCCACACACGTGTGTGCGTCTACCGGAACCGGGGCCCCCGACCTCCCCCGGAAATTCCCTCCTACTATCCTTCCCCAACCAATGGGAACTCTCCGGGAGTCCCATAACATGAGTCCCATAGCAGGCGAGGTGAACAGCAGGAGTCCAATTTCCATATGAATGTAAATCTTAACATAATCATATCATCTCAATGGCTAGCTGGCAGTCACCTAAACCAAAGGTGCCATGTATCATAATACTTTTGCTGTGGCTCCTAGCAGGGTAGAAGAGATTAGTGTCTCTTGGGGACTGGATCTCATACTGATGGATTGCTCATTTCTGTTTTGATGGGGACAGGAGCCAGGCACTATGAGGAGGGAGCCATGGCACCATGAGGCCAAAAGAGGATTCCAAAACAAGAAGGGTCTGTGAGCAAAGCCTCATCTACGTCACAATTGACCTAGGGGCCCCATGTTCCCACCAGTCAACACAGCTATGCCTGAGTATGTTCAGTTTCTCATGTCTACACCTACACAGCATCAGAAGCATTGGTTCTGCTATATAGCCCTGGTCTCAAATGCCCCCTAAGAGGCTCTACCAAATGAAGCCAGAAGACTATATGACGGCCATTAAAAACAACCAACCAAATTCCATGCCTCTTAGTGTCAGGCTGTCTGTTAAAGGAGGCAAGAACCCAGTCCAGTTGTGTACCACTCAGTAGTTACTTACAACTCGACATGTATATGGACTGTGTTGCAGAATCTCTGATGATATTCACACTTAGGTCATTGAAACCCTCAGATAATTGATCTTATTTAAAAGCCAGGCTTTTAAAATTTATTTATTTATTTATTTATTTGCAATGCCATAGTAAAATATTTACTTAGGCTGCTGACTTTTTGTATGAGAAAGATACTGTTAGTCCTTACTGGGACAAACTGTGTGCTGTGTGCTTTTCTGATGGCACAGAGAAGACTGCTCTCCTGAGCCCTCCTGACTTTCCCACAACCTGTCTTGGAATCAGAGAACCAGCAAGAGAAGGATGGAGTTGGGAAAGGTTGATGAATTTATGTTTCATCTTCCTTCTCCGCTTCTCCTCCGGGAGGTGTGAACAAATAATGAAACTGCTAAAAAGAAAGGCAGCATGAAAGATAAAGAGGCTGCACAATTGGCCCTTGAAAATTCAAACTCCAGATCATTAGCTGTGAATCTGAGAGGAGGTGTTGAATATTCATTCACACGATCGTGCACATTGCAGCCAGATTTCTTTTCTTGACACAATGAACAGTGTCCTGACACCTCTAGACCATTAGGGTGCTTGCAGAACCTTGCCAAGGTGACAACAAGGGAAGGGACTTTCTCTTCACCTCCCGTACCACCACCAAAGTGGCGCCACCTTGCAAAATCACATGTGCCATCTCCTGCCACAAAACATAAACTAACCACTGCATTTAAGAAGTTCCATTCCACCCCTCTAACTGTCCCCTGTGAACTCTGAGTACACAATGAATTTTCCTCCAATCTACAAATGAGCCTCAAAGTTTACTGTTTAATAACTAAGTGACTTAAATCAAGATATATGTTCTGCAGTACAAGAAACATAATTTTAAGATACACAGAAACTTGAAATGTACTGGAAGTCTTTAGAGAAGAATGGGGAGAAAATCAGACATTTGCATTTTATCTTCTTGAGAATCATACAGCATCTTTCTCATGGTTTGGGACTCAACAGATGTGGAAGAAGTGTCACTCCAACACTCCAAGCTAAGACATTTGTCAAGTGTCGTTTGCATGAATAGAGCATACTGAAGGTAAGCAAGACACTGGAGAGATATTCAGCAGAGTGTATTACTCTGAAAGGAAAGAATTTAAACTTTCCAAGAAGGAAACAACCCCTACTCTCTGCCAGGTCATTCCAAAGTATGCACTGGTCCACCTTCCAGAACCCTCCACGGTTGGGCTGTGCTCCAGGGAGACATTGTTAGAGGACAAGGAGCACAGGCTGAAAAGAAGCAGACTGAGTCTCCGGAGCTGCACAGAATCTCAAGCAAGCTTTACATCCGTGCTGTGTGTTTCAAGGAGATCTATTTTCATTCTCACTTGGGTTATACCAGCAAAGAAACCATGATCTCTGTGAAAATCTTTTTCCTTTTTTAAACTTTAGTACTCATCTTTTTTTTTTTTTCCTTTTCTTTTATCCAAAGAAACCATTTTGTCTAAAGTTACTCAATATCCATTGGGGAAATTTTCACTTGATCCACTTCTTTGTTTATCAGAATTCTGTTATCTTCTATTTGAGGACATGATAACAGCAAAAATACTGTTGTAAAAAAAAGTTAGTGTTTGAAATGGACCCAAGTCGATAGCTCCCTTATTGCTGAAGGGAGGCTGGTCAACAGTGGTAGCCCTCTTGCACTGTCGTATTTTTAAGAACATGTAATATTATAGTTGTTTTCTCAGTGGTGGCTTCAAAAGGGTCTATAGCGAGACTACATTTGAAAACCACATTTCTCTTGGTGCTACGGGTCAGCTTACAAAAGGCAGTTAGGTAGGGAATGCTATCCAAAAGCGTATGATTGTGTAAACAGACACTAATTATAGATCAAAGTTTAGTTACAGGTTTTGCTTTGTAGGATGACCTGAGCCAAACTCGTCTAGTGAGATAATCACCTGACAGACACCAGTAAACTAACCCAGACATGTGGACGTCCTTCACTGGAGCACCTGTGAATAGACTATAACCCAGTATGACCTGGAAGTACAAAATGGAAGACTGTCCTTAAAGCAATCAGAACTTAGATGTAGAAACACACATTGCCTTTTCAAAATGGACAGAGTTGTCATTGCTCAACGTACGTTTATTAACTAGTTTTTGAGAATTGCTTTTAAATCCTTTGTGACACATTATTATTAATATTCTATGCAGAAGCTAATAATATTCTCAAAGGACAGATTTAACACTGGGAATAACTGACAGTTGTTTGAAGGTGAGTGAGGCCTGTGGCAGGAGGAGAGGAGTCGATGACTAGGAGTGGTTCACTTGGCTTTGAGTCCAGCCCTGTCACCTGCAGTAGTGAGATCATGGGCAGGTGCAAAGGCTGATCTGGCCTCATCTGAAGCAGAGTCACTCACTCGTTCCACTGTCTCCAGGTAATGTTCTTTGTTGAGCAATCACTATAGGGACAGAGAACAGGAGCTGAAGGATGAAATAATTACCTCTGACTTCAAATTTCTGCCTTAGATTGATGATCAATCTTTAAAAAAATAAACAAAAATAATAAGCTCAGTGTATACTAGCATTAATGAATAAATATGATTATCTTGGGTGGCTTCTAAATTACCTTTGATGAAAGCTCCAAAGGTTTGTAAGTCCCTATAGTCTTACTAGGTAAAATTCTAACTTTTTTTACTTGACAAAGGTGAAGCACCAGACTCATTTCTGGTGCATTTCTGATACCATCGATCCTAGATTGATTTATTTTCTTGCTTTCTCCTCCCTCCTCTCCTCTCTCCTTCTTTCTTTCTTTAGTTTTTCTTTTCCTTCTTTTCTTTCTTTCTTTTTTAATTTGGGACAATGACTTGCAGTTCTAGCCATGTATCAAAATTACATGGAGCTGGGCATGGTGGCCTAAGCCTGTAATCCAAGTGACTTGGGAGATGAAGGCAGGAGGATTATAAGTTTGAGGCCAGCCTCAGTAACTTAAGGAGATCCTGTTTCAAATAAAAACTTGAAAAACAACTGCTTATGGAATCTTTGAAAAGTACTGCTAGTGGACATCAACCCCCTTCTGGAAGTAGAAGCTCTAGGAAAGATCTAGAAAGTCCCAGTGTTCAAAGTGCCTCATGAGTGATTCTGACACAGCCAGGAATGAGAACAGGAGCTTTCCATAACCACTTGTATTGTCAGAAATGTCTACCTTTATCTTAGCAAATTATACTATCTTTTCTTACAAAACTCTTTTAAGAAATATTATCTAGGCAACATCTTATTATGATTGAGATTAAATTAATATATGAAAATCTGATCCAGAGAGAATTTGTCCATCTACAAGTAGTCTTGTCTTTTTTTTTTTTTAGAGAGAAATTTTAATATATATATATATTTTTTTTAGTTTTCGGCGGACACATCTTTGTTTGTATGTGGTGCTGAGGATCGAACCCGGGCTGCACGCACGCCAGGTGAGCGTGCTACTGCTTGAGCCACATCCCCAGCCCCAGTAGTCTTGTCTTTTTAATTGAGTACCCATTAAGTATCTAACTCTGTGTTTGTTGTTTAGGTAACTATAAAGGAAATTCAAGATCAGTCTCTACCCCAAAGGCCAATGTTAGGAATTGGGGAAGATGTTAATAGAATTATGGAAGGGGCTCTTGGAATACTCAGAGCCACAGAAAACCACAGCTATCCTTGCATGTGAATTTCCTGGGGGGGGGGATGTGAACATGTAAGGAATGCTGTAAGTCTTCAGCTGGACTTTGGTCTCAAACACCACTGTAGCTTGCCCTGTGCTTCTCAGCTGGATCACAAAGCCACCCCCAAACCCACATGATAAAATGCATCACAGCTTCTGTTTATCATTCCATACTGTGCTGTACTTGAGGGGATTACATGAAAGGAAGAAAGTGGAAAAAAGAAGTCTCTGCAAATATGGACATTGGAGAAGTAGCTCCTGACCTAGTATCCTGTCTTTGTTGATAAGTGAAAACTTGAGCAGAGAAGGAGAAAGAAGCACGCCAGCTTCTACCCACTGTGGTCTTTGGTCAGATTTTCAATTTAACTTTCAATGTGACAGCTGATTTGTGTGGGACCTGGAGTGTCACAAGCATAAAGCAACTTCCTAGGGGTGGTGGTC
Source organism: Ictidomys tridecemlineatus (assembly GCF_052094955.1). Lineage (NCBI taxonomy): Eukaryota > Metazoa > Chordata > Mammalia > Rodentia > Sciuridae > Ictidomys > Ictidomys tridecemlineatus. Next base: position 83,005,691 of record NC_135482.1, on the reverse strand, counting down.
AAGGTCTGAGGTGAGAAATGGGAAGCTTACTGCTCCAATGCTTGCAGAGGACAATCTGGAGGGCAAAGAGTAAGGTACACATTTTCTGGATTTGCAAAGCACTGCGTACATTTATAAATTGCAGTTACTTATTTCATTATATTCTAAGAGCCTGTTTTCTGCAATTTGGCTTATTCATGCTTTGTAGAGCTAACACAGTTCCTAGCACAGAGGGTAATCAGTAATGCCTTGTAAATGAATGAAAGACCTTCATAGAAGATAATAACAGGATATAAGACTATATAAATATAACTCGTGTGTTACATAGAATGCTACAGAAGTGCAAGAAAGAAATAGTTCAATGGCCTAGATAGTTAGGAAACTCTTAACAGAGAAGGTGGGCTTGGGATAAACACTTTTGCACAGTAAACGTTTTGTTTATTCAAAAGATGCCTGACCTGTGGCCAGTGCTGTGCACTCTCCTGGGATGTTGGAGGTGAGTCACAAATCAGCTGTCACTTTGAAAGTTAATGTAAGTTAAAAATCTGTCCAAAGACCATGCTTGGTCAACATATAGATCATTTAGTGACATAGTTAATTTCTCTTCTAGATGAACATCAGCAGAGGAAAAGAGTATGATAGAAATTAGTGAACCAAAATTGCAACAGCTTATTTCATAGAGAGGAAGGGAGCAAAAATGCAGCCTGTGGAAGAAATGAAGTGAATTTCTTTGGAAAACTAAGGATAGTTTTGTTGCGGTAGTTGTCTTACATTAAAATATAATGTGCACATCCAAGGAACATAAAATAGGAAGAAAAGGAATATATATATATACCTTTAAAGTCCATCCGCCCCTCCTCCTTTCACCGAGTGCCTAGTCCTGGTCTGATTGTACTCCTGGTTTCCACGGGCAATGGACAAAAGTGTGAAACCAGGGGAAAGTGTCTGTAAGGCTTAGGGATAGAGGAAGAGCTCTGTGCTGTGTAAAGAGACGAGGTCATTCTGAGATAATGTCCTGATTGAGCCAGTGGGTCTGACCCAGCACATTCCAGAGTCATCTCAGAGATAAATATCCACCAGGTGTGAAAGACCACACTGCTGTGCCAAGTCTGTGGGGTCATCACACCGCACATTTCCCAACTCCAGTCGATTGCCTGTGATTGTGACATGCTGCAGTAAAGTAACTTTGCCCTTTGTGCCTTACTGTACCTACGCACGATTCTGTCCTGGCACGTGTCACAATTTATTACCTCTCTCGAATCACGAGTCTCTCTCTCTCCAGTTGAATGGGATCTCCTTAAGGGAGGTTCCAGGGCCTGGCTATGTCAGGCAATTATTTAATATTTATGAACTAAAGAAAGAATGCTGTGCTGGTAGCCCATTGCTGAGAAGAAATAAATGAGGAGTAGCAGTCTCTAGAAAAGGGAATGTGACCTTTTGCCTTAAGGGGTGGCAAGAGTGTTGACCTCACCAGGCATGGTGGCACGTATCTGTAACTCCAGGGATTCAGGAGGCTGAGGCAGGAGAATTGTGAGTTTGAGACTAGCCTGAGCAATTTATTTATGTGTTTATGTATTTGGTAGTTATTTCCTTTTGTATAAATTATTTTTCTCTGATATGCAGATTCTGACTCACAATGGGAGCGGGGTTTCACCAGATTGGACAGGGAAGAGTGGCAGGAAGGGAGGGTGAATTGGAATGGAAAAGACATTCCTATGTTCGTATATGAATACACCTTCAGTGTAACTCCACATGAGGTACAACCACAAAAATGGAAACTTATACTCCATATATTATGATATGTCGAAATTCATTCCACTTTCAGGTAAAAATAAAAAGAACAAATAAAAAAAATTGTTCTAATCAGTTATACATGACAGAAGAATGCTCTTCGATTCATTGTACACAAATGGAGCACAATTTTTCACTTCTCTGGTGGTGTACGAAGTATAAAGTCACACCATTCATGCAATCATATATGTGCCCAGGGTAATGATATCCATCTCATTCCACTATCTTTCCTATCCCTATGCCCCCTGCTCTCCCATTCCTCCCCTTTGCCCGATCCAAAGTTCCTCCACTCATCCCATGCTCCCCTACTATTATGGATTAGCATCCACTTATCAGAGAATATATTCGGCCTTTGGTTTTGGGGGATTGGCTTACTTCACTTAGCATGATATTCTTCTACTCCATCCATTTGTCTGAAAATGCCATAATTTTATTCTCTTTAAATGCTGAGTAATATTCCATTGTGTATATGTGCCACAGTTTCTATTTATTTATTTGCCACAGTTTCTTTATCCATTCATCTATTAAAGAGCATCTAGGTTGGTTCCACGGTTTGACTATTGTGAATTGTGCTGCTATAAACATTGATGTGGCAACCTTACTATAGTAGTGACGCTATAGTAGTAGGAGTGGGATAACTGAGTCAAATGGTGGTTCCATTCCAAGCTTTCTAAGGAAGCTCCATACTGGTTTTCAGATTGGTTGCACCAATTTGCAGTCCCACCAGGAATGTATGAGTGTGGCTTTTCCCCGACATCTTCACCAACACTTATTGTTGTCTGTATTCTTGATAACTGTCATTCTGACTGTAGCAGGTTGAAATCTTAGAGTAGTTTTGATTTGCATTTTCTAATTACCAGAGATGTTAAACTTTTTTTCATATATTTGTTGATGGATTGTGTAGCTTTTTCTGAGAAGTGTCTGCTTAGCCCCTTAGCCCAATTATTGATTGGGTTGTTTGTTTTTTTGGTGTTAAGTTTTTTGGGTTCTTTATATATCCTAGAGATTAGTGCTCTACCTGATGGGCATGTGGTGAAAATTTGCTTTCATTCGTAGGCTCTGACTTTGCCTTATTGATGATTGCTTTCTGAGAAGAAGCTTTTTAGTTTGAATCCATCCCATTTATTGATTCTTGATTTATTTTAAATTAATTTATTTAATTATTTTAATTAGGAGTATATGACAGCAGAATGCATTTTGATTCATTGCACATGATTGCAACACAACTTTTCATTTCTCTGGTTATAAAGTGTCACACCATATGAGCAATAATATATGTACCTAGGGTAATGATGTCCATCTCATTATACCATCTTTCCTGCCCCCATTCCCCCTCTTGATTCTTTATTTTATTTCTTGTGCTTTAGGAGTCTTGTTAGGAAAGTCGGGGCCTAATCCGACATGATGAAGATTTGGACCTACTTTTTCTTCTATTAGGTGTAGGGTCTCTGGACTAATTCCTAGGTCCTTGATCCACTCTGAGTTGAGTTTCATGCATGGTGAGAGATAGGGGTTTAATTTCATTTTGCTGCATATGGATTTCCAGTTTTCCCAGCACCGTTTGTTGAAGAGGCTGTCTTTTCTCCAATGTATACTTTTTAACCTGGGAAATTTAGCAAGACCTAATTAGTCAATTAATTAATTAAAAAAGTGTTGAGCTTAGCTTGGAGTGTCCTGGGAAGGTTTTTAATAGGACTTAATCACTAGGATACATCCCAAACATGCAAAGACCCATACCACACTCCAAACACAACTAAACCAGGAATATAAAATGTGATTCAAATGTTTTAAGGGGCTTCTAACCTTCATCCCTGACTGAAGGCCAGTGTACACAAGTCTGTGTTAGTACATCACTTCAGTTTTTAGATTTAGACTAATGACAACTTCCAAAAACACTGTAAATAGACATCATAGAATGGCTTTGTATTTTCCTCCACAATTTGACAAAAAGTCTGTTATTTTCTGTATTCCTTTATTTCTAAAATTGAATTCACTGCTCATTTGTCACTTTCACATGTTTTGTTTTGTCCTTCAGCCCACTATTGCAGAGATAAGGACATTCAAAGGCAATGCTGTGATGTACCTGTGCAGGGGCCCAAGTCTGAGTACCTTCTACTTCAAGGGTCAGAAATAATTCTCTTCAACAAGAGGAGTATCTACTGGCTTGTTTATTTAACCGTTTAACAGTGTTCATTGAGCACCTACTGTAGGCCAAATATGGTGATGCAGTGGTGAATGAGACAGTCTCCTGCCTGAGGATGTTCAAGGAACTGGCTTCAGGCATAGTTGTTTTCCGATGCTCAAATAATATCATTCTCTCTCTCCCTGGATCCCTACACCCTACACTCATCTTCTTGGCTCTTTTAGACTGTTCTTCTTTGCACATTGACATTTTTCTCTTCTGTCATATAAAGTCCCCCTTTCAGTTGTGGGAATACAAGCAACTTACCATGGGCAACCCTTTTCCCAGAGGAAGAGAGGAGGACCACAGCCTCCCCTGTAGCAGCCACTCCTTGTGCCTAATGAATGCATTCTATTCTTGCTCTGAATCAGTCCTCCATCTGCCCACTCGGTATTAGGCTCAGGGTAGGGCAGGGATACCTTTGATGTGTGATTTGTCCAGCTAAGGCCCTCTTCTGCTGTCATGGAGTGGGCAACTGTCTCACAGGATCATAGTGGAAGGGTCATTCCCCAGTCTAAGAAGAGGTTTTAGACCTCAAAAAGGATGCCCAACGTACCACGTGCAATATTTTAGAAAGCAAAACATTTGAAAAAAATGTAAACATTTTTCTGCTAAGATATGATCGATTTAGCTTAATGTTACATTATCCATATGTTTTTGAAGTGCTAGCAACTCAGTAACTTCTGTAAAATACTTTTAAATCAATTTTAGGAATCAAGAATGAAACCTCTGCTAATTTCAATATAACTGTCACAAAGTACATAGTACCTGGCCTGGGAGGCACTTTTATTTTGTACAGGGGATTGAACCCAGAGGCATTTAACCACTGAGGCACATCCCCAGCCCTTTTTATATTTTATTTTGAGACATGGTCTTGCTAAGTTGCTTAAGGTTTTGCTAAGTTGCTAAGACTGGCTTTGAACTTTCAATCCCCCTGCCTCAGCCTCCCAAGTTGCTGAGATTACAGGAATTCCACTGTATCCTGCTTGTGTGGGGACATTCTAAAAAAACAAAAACACCCTACAATCTGAAAAAATTCTCAATTATACAGTAGGTTGAGGATAGAGAAGGTGGTGGTAAAGAAAAATGAAATGATATTGTGAAGCAAAAAATAAAATTATATTGCAAAGCACTAATTCCATGGTTGACACTTCAGAGATGAGGCAGTGAGTGTAAGAGATGACCAGGAAGAATTATACTTTTTGTGAAGTATGTTGGAGGAGAAATAATGAGGACAAAATTGCCAAAGAGAAACTGCAGAGAAAGAATGTGTAGAAAGGAAGAAGTGAATAAGAAGAATGTGTAGAAAGGAAGAAGTGAATAAGAAAAAAGGCAGAGTTAGGATAATAACTAACAAGTATTGGTTACTTATTTATAATTGATCCATTATTGATACCAGGAAGTGATCTGTATGCTGTTATCAAATTTTATTTGTATTGCATAGCAACCTTCTGAAGTAAGAACTTTTAACATTTACATTATACAAAAAGGAAACCAAGGTCTGGGGGAGGTCAAGGAACTTGTCCATACCTAGTCACACTGCTGCTAAGATCAGAGCTAAGAATGGCAGTCTAAAATCCGTGCTTATACATATAACCACATAAAAAGGAGAGAACTCAGAAATGAATTTAGGAAGGAAAAGAAGAAGGCCTACAGGGTTTATCTCAGAACCAAAGACGTCTTGAAAAGTAGTGATGAATAGATAAGGAATCACAGACAGTGGCATAATAGGATCAAAGGTGTCCCCTGGGCTTGGACACAGGCAGTGACTCAGCCATTCACTGAGGAGGAGGATTAGAGGTCAAAATGAAAATGTTATCGTTTGCATAGAACACATAGGATGTTTAAAATGACTCTGGTATGCTGGCACATCTGCACACTCCTGTAATCCCGGAGGCTTGGGAGGCTGAGGCAGGAGGATCACAAGTTCAAAGCCAGCCCCAGCAACAGAGAGGCACTAAAAACTCAGTAAGACACTGTATCTAAATAAAATATGAAATAGGGCTGGGAATGTGGCTAGGTGATTGAGGGCCCCTGAGTTCAATACCTGGAACAACAACAACAACAACAAAAAAGACTTTGGTGTATTTTAATGTTGTTGTTTAGAAAATCTGATTATCACTCATCCAAAGTGTCTTGGTTGAGTTGTTCCTAAAGATTAATTATAAAGGAGAAATAAAATATAAAATTCAGAGATCTTAAAGAAGTGTCATTTACAGAAGAAATATCTGAATCCAGATAACTTTCTATGACTATTTAGGATTTATAAATATTTATTAGAATCATAAAGTGTCCTGAGTGCTGAGCCAGGTACTCTAGGAGTAGATATGACTGGGAAAGCATGGCAGCTGCCCCCACAGAGCTTATGGCCAAGACTCCCCTGGGTGTCGTTTCCCACTGCAGTGGCACAGGGCAGGGACATCTGTGCACAGCGCACTTACTCCCTTAACACACGTGGCTGCCTATATGTGCAATGTAGGAATAAATTTTTTCTGTACAGTGAAAAATCCAAGTCTTTCGAAATCAAATATAAGTGGAAAGAGCACTAAATTTAAAGCAAGAAAACCTTGGTTAAAAAGCAGAAGACCTTGGATAAAAATAGCTGAGAACAAACTACTAAAGGACTTAGGAGAAATTCCCACCTCACAGGGTTTTAGTGAGATTGAAACAGGTGATAATATTTAAGAATACTTTGTATCCTATACAAACACATAAACATCTCAAGCATTATTATTATTATTCCTGTAATTGTCAGAAAATCTTGGTTTTGCCTAGTTTAGAGAAAATTTTCAGAAAATAATGTCATGACATTGGAACTATGTCTTTACTTATGATCATATCTAGCAATAAAATGTGCTGTGGCATTAGACGTGAAAGCAGAATGGCTCTGGAGCTAAAGTCTGCAGTATTTAGAAGAAAAATATCAATAGTACATTCATTGTATACATACCCCAGGCTACAGGTCAAGGACTCTCTCAGCTGCCTTCCCACCACCCCTGCAGACTTATCTGCATCCATTCTTTCCTTCTACCTCGTCCTGTGATGAACCTTTCCTTCAACAGCTCACCTCAATCAACTTGTCTGATCAATTGTTTCCTCCCCCAGGGAATCTTTATTAGCTTCTTTAGCACACAAACATATTCAAGTGCCTTCCACGAAGAAAAAGAATAAGAGGTGTGTTAGATTTCCACTGCTGTGACAAAATATCTGAGAAAATCAACTTCAAGGAGCAATGGTTTGTTCTGGCTCATGATTTCAGAGATGGTATAGTCCCTAGTGCTTTGGGGCTGTGGCAGCACAGTACATCATGGTGGGGAGTTTGCTCACCTTGTAGAGGCCAGGCAGCAAAAGAAGAAGAGAAGAGGGATGGGGTCCAAATTCCTTGAAGGGTAGAACCTCAGTGACCTAACTTCCTTCCACTAGGCCCTATCTCCTAAAGGTTCCACCACTTCCCAATAGTGCCACTGTGCCTTTAGCACATGGGCCACTGGGGAACATTTAAGATCTACACCATAGCCAGGTGTGATGGTGCGCAACTATAATCCCAGCAACTGGGGAGGCTGACGCAAGACGGTTACAAATTTGAGGCCAGTCTTAGCAATTAAGCAAGACCTTCAGCAACTTACTGGGATCCTGTCTCAAAGTTAAAAATAAAAAGGACTGGGGATGTGGCTCAATGATAAAGCACTCCAGTACAAGACCTACACTATAGTAAAAAGTAAACTTAATCACTGTTTTGGTTTTTTTTAATTTGTTTGTTTTACTGTTTTCTCCCCTTCAGAGGTTAGTGTTTCCATAGATTCCTTTACATGTATTCTTTTCTTCTACCTCCTGTCCATTCTTTTTTAAGTGTGTGTGTGTGGTGCCAGGGATTGAACCCAAGGCCTTGTGCATGTGAGGCAAGCATTCTATCAACTAAGCTATATCCCCAGTCCCTCCTGTCCATTCTTGATCTCATAGAAATCTTGAAACTGCCAGATTGGATTGATCTGGCAAAGGTAGCCAGTGACCATCTTGTCACTGAAGACTTTGGATACTTTCCTTTTACTTGATTTCTCTGTGGAGTTCAGGGATAGAGTGAGTTTAAAATACACCTGGGACTTTTAAGTGGACATGTGAATGGGTATCTGCATTTGCAGAGGTAGTGCTAAGAAGAGCATTCTGGGTTCCTAAGATAGATTTGGTAGTCTTGAGCAAAGCCATAGAATATGTGGAATAAAAAGAGATAGAGGATAGGAAGGGAACCCAGGGAATAACCCATATTTAGGAAATCATGAAAGGAAATATAGTCTACAGGGACACTTGAGATGGAAGGCATAATGGTTTAAAATGTCTTTGAGGGTTGGGGTTGTAGCTCAGCAGTAGAGTGCTTAGCTCAAAAGTGTGAGGCACTAGGTTGGATTAAATAAATAAAATAAAGAAATTTAAAAAATCTTTGATGCTCCTTGATTCTTTGATAGAATTCCTTTCAAAAGATAGATCTTCGTTCTTTTCGCCTTCATTGTGGGCTAGACCTAGTCACAGTGACTCATTTCTCAAGACTAGAATGTAGCTCAGGTGTTACTGGGACCTCTGAGGAGTATCATGCAAAGGATAGCTTTTCATCTTGCTTTCTCAACCTCTGAACCTCTGCTTCTGGTTGGAGTGAGCCAGCTGCCCAGTTGGGAAGTGACAGCTGCAGCCCTGTGGAAGGCCCCCTGGAATAGAAAAGCCAGCCAGCCAGGTGAATGAGCCAAGCCACCCCGAAAGCAGAGCCTCCTGCCTCAGTAAAACCTTCCGATAATTCTAGGCCTCCAGAAAACAGGAAAAAACAAACCATGCTGCTCTATGTCTGAATACTTGACCCATGTAAATTATGAAATAATAAATAATTACTATTATTTCAAATTGCCGAGTTTTAGGGTGATTCATTATGCAGCAATAGATAATTAATACAGAGGAGTCACCAGGGCAAGAAAGAAGTGAGGAGAGTTTAGGCCAGAATTTAAACTTATCTCCATTTATGGAACTGTTAATTGCTGATGGATATCCACCAACTCCCTGTATTTTTTTTCTATTATATATTTTTAAATCAAGATGTAATTACATGCAACATGCACAGATCTTAGATGTTCTTCATGGAGTTTTGACAATGGTTTATACCCATGCAACCACCACACAAGATACGGAAGACTTAGTTCCATTGCTCAGAAAATCCTCTCTAAACCTTTCCAGTCAATTCTTTCATTTCAACTCCATAATCACTGTTCAAATTCTATTACTATAGATTATCTTTGATTTTTTTAAATGAATTTATATCAATAGAATCATGCAGTAGGTATTATTTTGTGTCTGTTTTCATTTATTTAGCACACTGTTAGTGAGATTAATCCAAGTCATTGTCTATATTGATAGTTCATTCCTTTTCTTATTGGAAAGTCCTATTTTACTGTCAAATATAATTTATTTATCTGTTATTCTGGCATTTATTAATTAAGATAAATTTGGTTATTAATACCTCATCATATGTGGTCAAAACATCAAATTTACATGTTGAAATATTTGAAATTATAAATACAAGGCAAATTTTGTAAATAGATAAAATACATGATGAAATAATTGACAATTATCACTTCTACAGAATTTCATAGGATGAGAAAAATCACAAGCCCACTGTTGACTATAAAGAGAACATTGCTTACATGACATTTAACTCAAAAATATAAACTGCCATGCAAAAATTATAAATGGGTCAATTCTTTTGAGAACAAAATAGGCCTAAAGACACATTTCAAATTAATGATGTCAAAAAATAAAATGGAAAACTATATGATAGTTTTTTTTTTCTTTTCTACATGTGTATATGGGCACAGACATGGATCAGCATTAACCCTGGAGTCATTTTAGATATGGAGTCCAGTGAGATGTTTGGAGATAACGGTATTGAATACAACAAACAAGTTCCCAATTATTCTCTGCAGTGTATTTGATACTCCTTTAAATGAAATCTAACTGGATGCTTTTGATATACTTAATTACATTTTACAGAAACTTGATATAAGCCTTAGAACTTTAATAATTTCTTTCTGAAATCTTTTTTTGTTGTTGTTGTTGTTCTTGGCCAATGCAAGTTATGTGCTCAGAAATGTTAGTTTAGATTATTTTTAGTTGGATTTCCTAAGGACATTTTGTTAATGATGTTACTTTTAAAAGAGTTGTCATCTTCCCTAATCTAAGCTTCTGAGGCAAAAATACTTCAAAATAATGCTAAATTTGAGATATACTACAAAGATAGAGGTACTAAGTTTAATTTAAATTTTTTCCCTGAGAATCAAAATAATCTCAAACTATGTGTTAACTACTCTCCTGCAATTTCTAGTTTACAATCTCTATAAGTTTTGAGTTATGAGAATAACCAAGAATATCTGAAAACACTTTGTTTCTACTTTGCCTTTTCTCCCAATAATATAAGTGCATGAAGAAGCTATTACATACCCTATAAAACAGTGACATCATAATTTATGAATACTAAAGAAGCCCCAGTTTATTTCTGTGACATCTATGATGAACTGGAAATGTGATTTTATCAGTAGAAAGGAGAGTTTTCTCATTCTGTCCTTAATGACCATCTAATTTCATTTGGCGCTTTGACTGCTCTCAATCACTAACCATTTGACAACAACTCTTCTCACCTTCTTCTTTGACTTTCCTATAGCATTCGAATGAAAATGACATTCTCACCACTATTATCTTGTGATATTGCCAAGGGTGATTCCCCTCAAACACGGTTTATCCAAGCTGCTGGAAATCTGAGCAGGAGTGAAGAACTGTACATTACTGCCTCCTTTGCTAGAAGCTGAAAACTGAACTAGGCAGTTATAATCAGACTCAAAGGATTACAATTTATCTGGGATGCTGTTCACTGTTACTGGTTTCATTTGTAGCTAGTCTCAGCTAGGCAATTATAGTAAGTCTTTATTATAAAAACACACAATTATCCTCCGAATCCACAGTTTTGCTTTTTGAAATTTTTAAGTGGAAAATTCCAGAAATAAACAATTCATAAGTTTTAAGTAACTTTTATTGCAGTAATTATCTTAATCATTCTATTTTATTATTAATTTACTGTGCCTAATTTATAAATTAAACTTTATCACAGGAACGCAGAGGGGAAAACAGTGTGTGTGTGTGTGTGTGTGTGTGTGTGTGTGTGTGTGTGTATACATGGTTTGCTACTATTTGCAGTTTCAGGCATCCACTGAAGGTCTTTATATACGTCATCAATAAGGGGGGACTAGTATATACACAACTTTAAATCATTCTAATTCTGAAACTTAGAAGGCATGTACAGGAATACCCTATTTTCTTGTTTAACTACTATAACTTACATCAAACTTAATGTTTTAAGGAATAGAATAGTAATATTTTTCTTCCTAGCTAAGTGCCAACCCAGCATTATCATCAACAAATAGAGCCTGTATGTAGTCCTCAATTGTTAATAACAGGAGTAATGATCTCCACCGATGTGTTAGTCAGCCTCCCATTACTATAACAAATGCCCAAGATAAATCAACAGAAAAAGAGGAAAGGCTCAGAGTTTTGGAGGTTCCAGTCTATTCTGGATTGGTATCATTGCTTTGGGCCTGTAATGGCACAATACATCACAGCAGGAGCACCTGGCAGAAGACACCCATTTACCTTAGGATACAGAAGTGAAAGAGAAGAGGCCTGTTCCTAAATCCCCTTTCAGGGCACAACCACAATGATCTAACATCTTTGACTAAGCCCCATCTCTTAAAGCTTTCTACTACTTTCTAGTTGCACCAAGCTGAGGACCCCAACATTTAAACATGGGCATTTGGGGAGTATTTATTCAAACCATAGCAATCGACTATTGTATATATTATGGTAATACTTCAAGGTATTTTTGTAAAGTACTCAGATAGCCTTAGGCTCAAGATAACAGATGATTCTATGATAGAAAGAATAACACCTATGATAATTAAGTTGTTTAACGTCATAAACAATTTAAATAGTCCACCCACTTGTTTGTCCATAAGCAGTGTACATACAGGATTGATTAACAAAATAAGTACTCCACAAGGCCACTGACTTTGGATTTCACATTTGGTTTTCCTGATTCTCATCCCTACCTAGGTGAGTGACTTCACAATGAGGTTACTTAATTCTGATAATCAATATTTTTCATCTTTAACAATGAAAACTATAATCATAAAGTGCTTATAAGGAGGTAATATGAAACACTGAATGTGCTTGCTGCAGAATATTCAGTAATTGTCCCTATTTATTATTATTATTATTTGCAGGTGTTGGGGAGTGAACCCAAGGGTACTGAACCACTGAGCCACATTCCTCATTCTTTTTATTTTTTGAGACAGGGTTTCACTAAGTTTCTGAGGCTGGCCTCGAACTTGTAATTCTCCTGTCTTACCCTCTCCCGACTCTGTAATTAGAGGCATACTCCACTATGTCTGGCTAGCTTTATTATTAATAAAAATGAAAAATTAATTATAGGTAGTGAGTTGGCTTTCTATGTTCCATGGACCATATTTTTCTCACTTGTTCAAAAGGAAGGTATAAGTAAAACACTGAAGTTAATAAAATAAGTAAGGGTGAAGAATATATTTTATCTTCTCAAAGGTACTTTTGTGGGGAGTTGGCAGTTTATAAGGAGAGCTGATAACAATAATTTAATAATTCTGAGGAAACAGCAGGAAATTAGACTTTCTTTAAACTAGTTGATTGAAAACAATTTACCTACCATCTTGGCAAATCATTTCTTTTTGAATACAGGTTTCTGGATGTTAAAATGACCATACCAAAGGCATATAAATACTTGGAAGTGATGGTATCATTTCTTAGTGGTTTCACTGAAATTTGCTGTAAGCAGTACTGACTAGAGGTATGCAGGAATTAATTATAATCAGCTTTATTCATTTGCTTTGTGACTTTGGGCCAACACCCTTCTATCCTAGCACATTGTAGGTGCTTAAACTTAACTTTTACATGTTGTCTGGCTAAAACTGCCCCTCTCTAGGGTGGACTCTCCCCCTAGGCTCTGCTGTCTAGTTAAATGAAGACTGCCTGAGAACTCCATCTATTTTATTTTATTATTTTACTTTATTTTTTGAGACAGGGTCTCACCAAGTTGTTTACGGCCTGGCCAAGTTGCTGGGGCTGGCCTTGAACTTGTGATCCTCCTGCTTCAGTCTCCCCACTTGCTAAGATCACAAGATTACAAGTGTGCACCATGGCCCTGACCCTTATACACTAATTAATAGAGCTTTTAAAAATAACGGAGATTTCACCATTATCCCACCATCTCTACAAACAATTTTTCAAAAAGCAAATACCTCAATGGGGAAAATACCTTTATTTTTTGGTTGGATTATAGAATTTAGAAGAGTCCACTGTTGGAAAATAAGAACAATCTAACTTCTGGAAGTGACTTCACAGCTTGGAGCGCAGCAAAGCCTATTTCGGATTAAACTGTCTGTTAATGAAACTCAAATGATTTAAACATTCATCACTTTGCATTGCACCTCCCAGAAAACAAAAACACAACAACAACAAACCTAGGGTTTTGAGTGAGGAAAACGGCCCCTGCGCGCGCGCGCGCGCACACACACACACACACACACACACACACACACACACACACACTACACATGCACACACTCTGCACTCACTCACTTACTCCACTCCTGTCTACAGTGCTCAGATTTTAGGAGGCCTGAAGATTCGCGCCGGCTCCCACCGGCGATGGGAAACCCGCCCCGGGGCCGGTCAGGCGCTGCATCTCAGACCGTTGGCAGTTGGCGACCCCCCTTGAATCCCCCTCTGCCGCGGGCTCCCCGCGGCCTTTGCAGGCTCCGCGAGTCGGCTCCAAATGTTTTCCATATTTGTTCAGCCTCCGTAATTCGAATACCAGGGCAGGTTCAGCCCGCCCTGCGCCGCGCTCCCGGCCCAGGGCGCTGCTCACGCTCCCACCCCGCCACCCACCCCCGCGGCCGCCATGGGCAAGGACAAGCAGCCCCGCGGCCAGCAGAGGCAGGGGGGGCCGCCGGCTGCGGACACCGCCAGGCCCGACGACATGGGGCCGAAGAAGGGCAAAGGGGCCCCCAAGGAGTGCGGGGAGGAGGAGGCCCGGACGTGCTGCGGCTGCCGGTTCCCACTGCTGCTAGCCCTGCTGCAGCTGGCCCTGGGCATCGCCGTGACCGTGGTGGGCTTCCTCATGGCGAGCATCAGCTCCTCCCTGCTAGTCAGAGACACTCCATTTTGGGCTGGGATCATTGTAAGCATCGAGTCTGTTTTGCCTAAGCGCGTTTGCCAGACAGGAATGCAAAGCCGCATGGTCGAGTTCAGACTAACCCAACTGCATGCGCCCTTCCCAGCTCCACTCCTCTAACTCGCGCTGTGCTTGGTGACTGGTGCGGGGCACACTTGGCTTTCCCAGGGGTGAGGCTGGGCGCAATCGGAGCCGTGCCCTTCTGCAGGTCGCTCCCAATGCCTCCAAGGGGACTGATGAACGCTCTGGAGCTGGGCAGGCGCTCTAAAAGGCTGCGTGTTGTGGCCAAATTGTGGCTGTTAGCCTCAGGAGCTAACAGCACTTTGACTTCTTCCTTATCTGATTCCTCAGGTGCCACCCCTGTCCCTAAATAAGTAGCAAAAAGTGAAGTTCATCTAACTAATCAAAGTAGATTAGGGAAAAGGCTGAAGTTGCCACTTTGGGTAGTATAATTGTGTTAAATGAGGTTCCATTAGTAGGTTTTATGAAATAATGTTTCAAGGCAGGAAATGTGAATGCAACAAGAACAGCCTCAATCCACTGGAGTCTAACCTAGGGTAAGCAGGGCTCTGGCCCTGGCAGAAGTATATTTGGGAGTTTGCTAATGGATGTACTGTTCTAAGCAGAACAGTGCTCAGCTGTTAGGAGTGTTGAAACACGTAGCATACTTGGCTTCATTCAATGAATTCCTTAATGTAAGATGGGTGCCATTTATTGAGCACCAACTATGTGCCTGTCCTGCTGGAAGCCTTTTAGATATTATTTCTAATCCCTACATCGTCCTTATGGGGCAGTTATTTTTCAAATGAGGGAACCCAGGCCGGACTGGCCCAGGTTAATGAGTCGACAAACATTCAGCAGATTGATTCCTTTCTACACCCGACTGTCTGCAATTTCTAATTGAGATCTGCTGCCTCACGTTTGATTTGCAATTTTAATACCATGTTATATTACAGTGACTATGGCCAACTAAACTTTCATGTGCATTTCATTTGAGCCATTAAATAATGTTTTGAGGTGGGAATTGTTATTCCTCTTTGGACAGAAGAAAACAGGCTAAGAAGTTAAACACATTCTCAAATCAAGAGAGTCAACAAGAGAGACTACAATCCACACTTCTGATTCCTAGTTTCATCTTACATCATTACTGCCATCACTGACCATGAAACTATAACTCATAAAACAACCTCAAAATAATTTTTTATCAGAGACAAACATTAAAGTCACCTGATAAATATGCATCAATGCAGGTACTTTCTAATTAAGATTATTTGAATTAACAAATTCTTGCAGAGTAATTTAAAACTTTTAGTCTGTGTACTAAGAATTCCCATGAAATTAACATGATTGGAGTTTTCTAAATCAAGTGATTTTAAAAATAGCTCTTCACTATACTAGGTACTTTCATCACCTCAATGGCTGTCAACATACTGTGAGGGGGGGGGAAGATCTGTTCTTTAAGGATAGGCAAATTAAAAGAAAAAAGGAACAAAATCCTTTCACTGAGTGTTTTTTAGTATTGTTTTTTAATGTATCTTCTGTCTTTTATTTCAACTCCAAAAAGTCCCATACCAAAGAAGCAAATTAGATGGGGGAAAAACTTGTTGTAATGTTGATGGCATAACTTACAAAATATGCAATTTCATGAGTTAAAGTTCCTATGGGATATGATGTGCTTAATTGTCCTGGAAGCTCCCTGAGTGTGGCCAGAGCATTGCATATATCCCAGGTCTCTGATCTTTCTGATTTTCTTTTTTTTATAATTTAGGATTCCTTTGAAATTTGCTCATAGTATGTGGCCCAGATGGTACTTGTAATCTTGCGTTTTCTTTCAACAGAGAGACCTGAGACTAGTGAGGAGTTCTCTGAGAAATCAGACTAGGAACACCTCTCATCCCTCTGGGGCCAGAGCTATAGGCTCTGGCATTGTCTCACGCATGTACAGTGCTTGCCCTCACCACATTGGCTGTGGTTTGGTCACAGGGCACTCTTCCAAGTTTTCAGGGAAAGGGAAAGAAAGGGAGGCAGATGGTAAAGTGTAGATGTATAAACACTGTGCACAGTGTTGAGCCCCAGCTCAGACACTATTTGCTGAATCACTTTGGGAAGTTACTTAACTCTAAGTTTTCATTTCTTATGGAATCGGAATGACAATGGTAATTTCTACCTCTTAGAATTGTCCTGAGGATTATATAAGATAATGTATGTAAAGCCCTTGGAATAGTGTCAGCTGATGGTAAGCATACAACGAGTTAGCTCTTTTTATTAGCTATCAGTGAAACAATCACCGGTAGTGGCATTCTTCAAAGTACAAGTGGCCGTATTTCATTTCTAGTCTAACAGAACAGTCATTTCTGACTTGCTCCATTTCTCAGACCCTTTTTATCATCTCACCCTTCTCTGCTCTCAGCCAAGTTACTATTTAGCAGGTACCATGGTATTAGATTAGTCCAGTACTTTCTGAATCTCTCTGGAGGTTTCTAAAAATGAACTTGGAAGAGAGGGGCATCCTGAGGGTCATTTTCCCTTTGGAGTCCCGGATGACTCTGATCTGGTATATCCTGCAGGGACAACTGAAAAGTTTGCCCTGTTGAGGAGACTCACCACACCAGAGCCAATCCATGAAGCTGAGGCAGAGCCACACCCACCTCCTGGACATAGGCAGACAGCTAGATCCACCCCCTCTACACTTTGTGTGCGTCACTCTTGTTGCCTCTTAATTGTGTGGTCGTGGCTTCATTTTTCAAGTGCTGCCATTCCCTTAACTTGGGATTTGGAGACTGCCATTTCCATTGTGGAAACTGGGTATATGGATAAGTTAAGTTCACTTCGGTGACTTCTTTCTGGTTGATCAAAGCCAGAGTGGACATGAATGTTCTGGGAACTTCTGTTTGTAGTCTGATAAAGCCATTGTTGATGTATGATCAGAGTTTTATGTGTAGTGAAATTTGAGGAAAACGATTAGGTTATATCTTATCTATCTTCCATATTTACCTATCCAAAATGTGACTCCACTCACTTGGTGGTGGTGGGGTGGGTGTTTGCAGGGGTGATTGAAGTCTTTTTACCTCACTTACAGAAGATTTCCATAAAAGAAAAGGGGATGGAGAAATGTGATCTGCACAAGTGCTGGTTTTGTTTGTTGTTTGGGAATGAACCCAGGGATGATGATGATGATGATGATGATGATTTTTATCACTGAACTACACCCTCAATCCTTCTTTTAACTTTTTATTTATTTTGAGTCAGGGTCTCTCTAAATTGCTAAAGGTCTTTCTAAGTTGCAGAGACTAGCCTGGAACTTGCTATCATCCTGTCTCAGCCCCACAGTCACAGGGATTATAGGCATCCTGTACTGTTTGAGGGTTGTAAGTAATACCACAAATTTAATACAAAGTGAAAGAGCGTCTCTGAGGATGAACTTGGCTAGGGGCAAGGCATCCTAGGAAATAGAAGTTGGTTCTGTATTTTTTCTTTTAATGGCTTGAATATCTGGGTCAGATAGGCATTCAAATTTGCTCATCATTTGGGAATTCTTATTGATAAAAAATGTATATGGATTTTAGGAATCTAAGAATTTGTGGCACTTCTTGTTCAAATGAATACTTCTGTTTTAGGTGAAGCATGTTTAAACTTGAGCTTATTTTTCTTCATTCAGAAACATTTTGGGGGGTGTCTGCTGCACTAGGCATTGATCTAGAAATAATGAATCATGTACCTGGAGGAGCTCTCCAGCTTCTGATGGACAAGTGCCCTTATCATACTTGACAGTAATGAATATTACCGATTAAAAAATTTAACCTACATGCATATTTTTAAAGACCATTTACCTTTTAAAGTAGTCACTTGCAGTGGATTTATTTGCTTTGGCATCTCTACTCTGAAGTCAATTTAAGAGCAAATTCATGCTCCTCATCTCCAGTGGGGACATTCAGTATTTGTTAATCTCTTGACCCTCTAAGGAGTATTCACATGGAAAGTGGGAATTTTCCTTGACTTCTGTTTTCTTTAAGCTTTCCTTCCCTTCCCTCAGTATCCTACCCACTGGAGTAAAAGCCCCATGAAATATACTTTATTAATCACATTAGAAAGTTTAAGTCAAGGACATAGGAAAAGGAACAGTATCCTTTATTTAATATCATTCACAAAATTATTATGTGAATCTGCAATGATTAAAAGTCCTGTCAAGAATTTCAATAACATGTTAACTTACTCTAAAGAATTCAAAAGGCAGATGTATTCAGATTTTGAAAATCTATTTTAAGTCTTAATAGAAGAGAAAACTGGAGTGGTTATTAATTTTGAAACCATATATATATTGTGAAATTTACAAGTTGATATATGACATATAGAAAATAAGGATCATATATAATATTATCCACAATTTATAAGTAAAAAAATGATTTATCAAACTGATGTGATCGTGGTTATAAAGAGAAACTGGAAGAGAGAAAGATTTGGCATTGAGGTTTTGATACACCCTTCAATAAGTCAAGAAGCTAAAAATGGTGTCAGTTTTCTATATAGTAGTTTTGACATTTGAAAAATTAAATCTGGAATTATATTTTTAGGAACACACTGCATAGTAATTCATTATTTTTCATATTGGGACTGTAATATGCTTCCAAAACCTAATGCAGCACCTCAGGTGCACACTGGGGAATAAGTTTTATGATAGCGACTGTCATAGGATTGTTAGGAACTAAGAAGTGGTAATTACATGGCCTGATTCAATCTCCATTGAGTATGTATAATAGATAATGGCAGGAAAATTATCTTATAGTCACATGAATTTCTCATAGTAAGTATAAAAATGGAATGTAATTGAATTAATTTGGAAAAAATTAATTTTAATAAGTGCATGAAAATAAAATGGAATAGGCAAGAAGTTGGTGAAATGTTTTCTGAAGGAATTTCAGGAATAAAGAGTAAGGAAGATTGTGCTAAAGAGAAATGAGAAGGGTATGCTAAAGAGAAATGAGTTTTTAACCTTTTTCTGTAGTTTTATACTAGATATGCAAAGGCCAAAGAAATGCTTATATAATGAGGAATTTTTCTCTAAATATTCCTTTTTTAATAAGGAGAATTAAAACCCTGTATTAGAGTTATATTCAACTTAGGAACTTGATTCAGAATGCTAATCTCTGGAACATTTGAGATGTTAATCATTATTTTGGTGTAATTCTTTTGAATAATAGGAATAGTAATACATAGAGTTTTGGGATAATCAGATAAAAATAAACAAGGTATTCTTCTATTTTATGTGTACTTACTATATCTGCAGAGCTACTGTATATCCCCTGACACTTTGGGATACCCAGTGTGTTGAACTATCTATTTATTTCATTCTTGACATTATTTGCATTTGCATTTGAACTTGCATATACCCCATTTAAAGTATAAATACAGAGAAATTTAGATTTATTCATAACATATAACATAACTGAACAATAATAAAGAATATGTTGTTATCCCATTTTGGCTTTGGAGTATTTAAAATACTTAAATTTTACAGAAATTTTTTTTACAGAAGTATTTAAAACACTTTAACTCATCATTATCAAGATCTTTTATTGCGCGTTATGACTATAGGACTTTAAAAAAGAGAGAAGCAGAGAAAGAAAGAGGTCATTTGACTTATTTTACATCCCTTAATTGGAATAAATTAGGACATAATAGATGTAGCCAAATGCTAGATGTTTATATTACAATCATCTACCAAGGAAGCCATGGCATTAAGTTCCCTAATATAATTTCTGATGTGGGGTACACTTTAAATTTTTTTTCAATTGATCTGAGGAAATGGATGGTGTCTAGACTTCTTTCCTTTCACCTTGTCCCTGACATTTCCATTAAGAATATTCTTTAACTGTGTCCACTTGCATGTGCTGGGCTCTGGAGGGCTAGCATCAACATTAAAAGGAAGTACAGAAGGGTGTGCTAAAGAGTCCAGCAAGCATGTTTCTATGTTACTGTAGGACAGAAATGAAATCTACTCATTAAACTTTAATTGGGTCTCATTTCACTGCAAAATACTGTCATTTTTAGGGCCTAAAATCTGGCAAACTAGAGAAGTACTGGTCACAAGAGCCCATCAAGATCTGGGGCGGATGGGACCTCATTAAGTCATATTCTAACCTTCTAGTTATTACCTGCTCTGAGTGTTCAAGTCCAGGGTTATTATAATGCGTTCATAAACTGATAGTGAACTCTAAAAAAATAGATGTCAGGAATTGGATTTTTAGCACAGATTACATGAAAACCCATTTTGGAGGCACACTGTCTTTCAGATAGTTCAGATGTCATCTCAGATCTTCATGTATTGAGATCCACCTTGGCAGAGGGATCTGTCAGATGCCTGAGCAAGGCAGCTAACTCACACATCTTAGTTAATTTTCAAATTCACATATGTACATCTACACGTATTGTATTAACTAAAATACATTTTTGTTTATGTCTTAGTCTTCTTGAGTTGCCATAATAAAATCCATACACTGGGTGCTTTAAACAGCAAGCATTCATTTTCTCATGGTTCTGAAAACTTGGAAGTCTAAGGTCAGGGTGTCAGCATGCTTGGAGTCTGGTGAAGGTTCTCTTCCAGGCTTGCAGATGGCTGCCTTCTTGTGTCCTCACCACAATCTCTTTCTTGGTTTATACACTTGGAGAGAAAGGAGATATTAATCCGCCTTTGTCTCTATCTCTGTCTCTATCTCCCTCTCTCAAGCCATCGATTTGTCAGATTAGGATCCTACCCTTAAAACCTCCTTTAACCTTAATTACCTCCTAAAAGCCCTATCCTCAAATACAGTTATTTTGGGAGTTAGGCTTTAACATATGCATTTCAGGGAGACACAGTTCAGTCCATAGCACTTTCCATGAGGGCTATACACTTGTACAACCACCTGTATTTCTTAAGCCCATTTCCCATCTTATTAATGAAAGCCCTCTGGCTTTCTGGGAATGGCTATGCATCTGAATGTTTCTGATGAAGATTCTGAGCCTATAAACTGACAAGTGGCAATACATCGGGAGGGGTGGCTCTGTGCTCATACCAGAAGTGAAACATTTGTAGGAGGATGCTTTCACTGCATCTACAAATTGCTTAAATTGCTTCTTTTGTCAAATTTCTGTAAAAATAAAATCAAGTAGATCCAGGTAGTCAATGCAATTCTAAGAGTGGCTTGGGAATTTTATTGATTGCATTAGCTTTTCAAGGCTTTAGCTTTTTAAGGTTTAGGAACCACAGAGTAGTAAATTCCTGCTTTCCTCCCCTGCTCCAGGGACTAACTGGCTGTTAAGATGCAGCTAAATGACATCTTGGGTTCTGAGGCATGGGTGGTTGGCTGACTGATACTGCTGGCAGATGCTCATATTTTCAACAGTTTGACCAGCCTGCTGTCCTGTGAGAGGCAATGATTCATACTTGGTGTTTCTGGAGCTCAAAGGAAGCTGCCTTTCACCTCTTCTTTGTAATATTCAGCCATCATTTTCATTTTTGATGCTATGTAAAATTAGATAAATATTTTTTGTTCTGTGGAACGTGTCAGGATAAAACCCTGGATGTGTCCCACCCTGAACCTCATTATGTAAGAGCCTTTTGTACCAGAGGTACTTCCTTGTCAGATCCATACTTAGAAACTTGTTCAAGGGCTTCTCATGGGATTCTGTTGGTGCAGCTTAGAAATCCCAAACTGGGCTCTGCTTTTCCTTTACCCAGTGCTGCACAAATCCAAGCCATCTCAGAGGGAAAGGCAGGGGAGGTTGCTTAACACTGTCAAGTATGCAGCCCTTCAGAACAATTGCCCCATCTCAGTTCCAAAATGAGTAGCCAACAGAAAGCATGGTCACTTCTAAAGTACCAGAAGAATCCCATTATATCTCCGGTTTTATTTTTGAGCATAAAGTCGATGCTCTCTGTTCTAATATTGCTAGAGCCACAGCCCCTTCTTAGTAGTCATGAATGGGTTTCAGCTGTGGGGGCTGGCAAAAGGCCAGCATGTGACCAGGCATTAGAAAGCAAAGGGTTTTTTCCCCAAATGAGCATTCTCAATTTCTGCTGAAGATTCTGTTGGACTTGAGTCTGTCTTGCAGAAATGGCCAACTCTCCCCAGGTTGGGAGTGTCCTGTTGGTGGGAGAAGCTGTGAACAATCTAGAGGAAGCTCTTTTAATGGCATCCCACTTAGTTGTTGTTTTTAAAGTGTTAGATTCAGCATTCATTATTCCAAGTTTTTAAAAATCTCCTTTAAGATAAGAGATATTATCAAGGCCTCTCTCTTGTATGGAGGATAATGACAGGAGACCAGAAAACAGGAGGAATTGTTAATGTGTTAGCTAGGCCCTGACTAGGAAGACAATTTTAGCTTTATTACAGAGGATGGGAGGATGACATAACACTTACTGGTCAACTTCTAAAGTATCAGGTGTGGGTCACAGGCTTCCTGAGGGTGGTACTTCATCTTCATGGTTGTACTTCAGGGCGGGGCCAGGTACCATTCTCAGGCAAGTGGATGGCTGGGCTACCCTCACCAGAGTGCAGAGCACCCAAGACTAGAGAAGAAAGCATAAACAAATTAGAATGAAGGAAAAAGATCTTCTTTCGACCACATACAGATGTGAGGCTGAATTTGAACACTGCAGTTTACCAGTTCTCTGCTCCATAAGTTTATGCCCTTCTCTCTGCTAGTCTGATTCTGAAACAGAAGGACCAAAGCCACTCAGGTTGGCTTTGGCTCAGAAGCTTTTCATTCGCAAGTAGTCTGGGATGCCTATTAAAGGGTTTCAGTCTGTACTAAGTGCTTTGAGACTGGCTATAATTTTTAAAATGAACCTTGGATGACCAAAACTATTGTGTCATAGAACCTTCGATAAATAATTCTCATTCAGTCACCGAATCTAATGCGTCACAAATTTTTCCACCTCGAGACCTCCCTGAAGCCCTTAGCCCAGTCCTCACACCCACATCACAAAAAGCTCAGTGTTTGGCTAACCCATGTTGCGTGGGAGGCACACAGGACAGGCTGCAAGCTGCCTGGGGACACTGGACTCCTCACATTGAAATGATAAAACGATGTTCAGATGAAAAGCAATATTTCTATGTATTGCTTAATGTTCCTTTATATCCTGTTTATTTTTAAAAGTACTCTCAAATGGAAAAGCCACTTGATAATATTTTTTAAAGGTTGAACATGATGGTTTCCTCATTTGTGCTACTGTTACAATGTTATATAATAGAATTTATATTGATTAACCATAGTTTCTATACACTGTACTAACAGATTTCTATTTATTGTACTATTTCACATATATGAGCCCTGGGGCATTAATGGGAAATTATCTCTGCAGTCATTTCTAAAGCAGGGCCTATTTTGAGAGCCTCCTCAATTATGCCTGAGTAATGAAATCCAATCTATGACTGTACTTGGAGTAGACTAAATTCACATAACAAGATCCCTCTCCTTGTGAGGGCTTGAAAAATACCAAAGAGAAGCAAACGAACTATAGGTTATTTATTTTTTTCACCACAAATACATAAATTTTGCTCCTCCTCTTGATTCATGAGAAAAACTGGGAAAATAATCTTTGTTTCGCCACATTCTTTGGCAATGGATTATTTTGCAAAAATAGGTATTTATTGATAGAACTTGGTGATTAGTCTCTGCTAAGTCACTGCAGGAGTGAGTTAAGTAATTGATAAGCAACAAGTTAGAAGCCTATAAAAGAAAGAATACTTGTTAGTAAAATAGAAACTTCTTAGATATAGACACTCTCCCTCTGTATCTCCAAATGGCATCCCCTGCCCAGGTGTTTAATCTCTGGGAAAGGCAATACAGGAAAAATAATTACATATAGTTTAAAAAGCCAGGTGTCCAGGCTGTGCTCTAAACCATGTTCAAAGGGGCAGGCATGAGCAACCCGGCAGGGGAGGATCAGCAAAGGCAAGGAGAGGGGAAATGAAATTGTAGGAGAGGCTCCAGCTTTGGAGTAAAAAGAGTATGGGAAGAGTCCTGGCTCTACCAGTTTATAACCATTTTCCAAAACATGTTTGGTAATTACTTTTTATTTTCATTTTTATGTGAGTGTGAACAAGTACACACAATTCTATGACATTTTCAGTTTTGTATTGACAAGTAGAAAATAATAAGAACCATTTATCAATTCCTAACTTTGTCAAATTTTAATATTTTTATAATTGCTTTAGTGTTTTGTTTTTTTTTTTTTTAGAAAGAAACATTATGGTATACTGAAGTCCTCTGTGTTTCATTTCTTAATCACATTTTCCTACCTGCCTGTCTTCCCCAGAGGTGTCTATTGTCCTGAATTTGGCATTTGTCATGATTTTGCTTGTTTCTTTTCATATTTTACAGCATGTACATATCCATAACCAATAATTATCTTGTTTTAAATTTCATATAAATGGTATTGTTTTTGTTGTTATTTGAGATTTATTTATAAAGATATTTGTTGTTATTTGAGATTTGTTTATAATAGTACATGGATACCACTCATTCATTTTTGCTACACTATATTTCATTTTAGGAATATTTAATTATTCATCCACCTAATGATAAAAATTTAGGCTGTTTTCAAAAATGATTTTTTTTTCAGTTATAAAGTTTAACTAGACATTCTGGTCCATGGCTCCCTTTGCCTGTATTTCAGTTTCTTTAAGGCATATTCCCAGAAGTTAAGTTATTGGCTTGTACAATGTAGGCACCTTCAACTTACTAGAAATTGCCATGTCACTCCCAAAATCCCAAACTGTGCTAATTTATACTTATATGAATGATATAGCAGAGTTTCTTTTCCCTGTCTTATTTGTGTACAGTAGCATTTTAAGTTGCATTTTTTTCTGATTACTGCTGGAGTTGGACATATTTTATGTTGATTGGCCATTTATGTTTTTCTTCAAAAATATTTTCTATGGGTTGTTTGTTCCTCATTTCTTGACTAATAGGACTTTTTTTAAAAATTTCTGTTACTTAACCTTTCTGGTTTTAAGTACTGAAAATATCTTTTCCTACTTGGTATCAAGTTTTGTTTATGGTGCATTTCTTATGAAAAATATTTAATTTGTATGTTTTTATAATTATCAATCTTTTTATGGTATGTGCTTTGATATATTTTAGAAAAGTTTCTCCTTACTCCAGCTCATAAGATATTATTCTATACAATTTTCTAAAAATGTTAAAGTTTTGCTTTTACTATTTATATCTTTAATCTGGATACACTAAAATTTTGCATATGATATTAAGTAGGGTCCATACAGATTGCTAATTATTTTAGTACCATTTAATAAATGGTATTTGAGAATATTACTTGAGAATCAGCCTTTTAAATTCCAAGAAAAATACTGTGGTATTTTCATGGGATTTTTACTTTCTATAAATGAACAAAGAATAGCTTTCCATTTATTTGGGTCTTCCCTAACTTTTTTTTTTTTGTATGTGTGTGTGTGTGTGTGTGTGTGTGTGTGTGTGTGTGTGTTTGTGTGGTGCTGAGGATTGAACCCAAGGCCTTGTGCATGCAATTTGATTATTGATTTCAAACAAATTGGTTTGTGTTCCTTCTTGGATAACATGCCCCTTCTTTATGATTGCTTTCCACATTTTCTCTTTGTTTTGCAGTTTAACTACAGTGTGTCTAAATATGGATTCTGCTTTTATGTATCCTACTGGGGACTGGTTTTATGAACCAAAGATTTTTGTTTTTAATCGATTCTAAATTCCAGCCATTTCCTTTCAAATCATGTGTCTGTCTTCATGTGATTCCCCAGTGTGGGACTGGTATAAGATGTATGTTTATAATCTTCTTCTATTTTCCTTATCTCCTAACCTTTTATTAGGTTTTATCTCTCTACCTCTCCATGCTGTGTCTTGGGTTAGTTCCTCAGATCTTTTAGTTCAGGGTTTCTCTCTTCACTTGACCTCAATCTGCCTATTACCTAGCCATTGAGTTTCTAATTCCATCAATTTTCTTTTTCATTTCTAGAACTTCTATTTTGTTATCATTGTTAATATTTTTGTATCACATATTCCTGCTGTTTTTACAAGTTCCCTCTTCTTTATTGATGTTTTCATTTCCTTCTTTCTTAATTCATGTTTTCAATTCCTCCTCTCATGTCTTTAATTGTTTAGAATATTCTTTTTTATACTTTCTGCGCATTAGTTCCATTACTTGGATTTCTTAGGGCTTTAATTCTTAGAGAATGTGTGTTTATACATGTACATGTTGGCCTTCATCAGTGAATTAATTTTTCATATGTTTGCTCATTTTGATGTGTGGGGTCATCTTCCAGGAGGCCTTACAGATGGTTTTGTCTTGCCATGTGTCCCTTTGGTATCATCAGCCTAGAGCCACTTCTTTTTTTCATAGTCTATTTATCATAGAAGATTTCTTGCACACACAAAAGCAGATACAATTGTATAATGAACCTCTGTGCTATTCCCATCACTCACCTTCAATGATTATTGTCTTGTGATCAAGCTATTTCATCAATATGTTCCTATACTTCCTCCATACCCACATATCACACGCTGAATTATTTTAAGTAAATCCCAGACTTCATAACATTTCATTCATAAATATTTTCCTATATAAGTTAAATAATAAAGACTATAAAATAATGAAAATACCAATATTACATCTAACAAGTTAATTTCATCACAGGATCACACGAGTGTTCAAATATGCATTATTTACTCATGATTATGTCTTCATAGTTTGTTCCAACTCAGGATCCCAGTAAGATCTATATGCTGAAATTGGTTCATATATTTCTTTATTTTTTTTAGTTGTAGTTGGACACAATACCTCTATTTCATTTATTTATTTTTATGTGGTGCTGAGGATCAAATCTAGGGCCCCACACATGGGAGGCAAGCGCTCTACCGCTGAGCCACAACCCCAGCCCCTCTTTTGTCTTCTTTACTCAAGGATTTTCACTTTCTCTCTCCTTTCTATTATCTTTCTATTTCTCCCCACCCCACCCCACCTCCTTATTTGCTGACATATCCAAGTCTTTATACAAGGTCACTTTTATGTAACTTTCTCATCTTAATAGGATCCAGTATTGTGCAAATAGTTAAAATACCCCCAAACCCCTGAGCACAACAAGTTTTGTTGACATCCAGTGTAAGTGGGTTAATTACATTCTAGTCTTGTAAGTGTGTGGTCATTTAAGAAGTCTACACAAATGCCATAGTCTTGGTTCCAACTATCTATCTGTAGACTCAGGTGTATTGTTGGCCTGTGTGGCCATTAAAACCAAGACTTTTCTGTTGTGAAGATTGACTATCATTCTCCCTGCATGCTACTCCCACCTTTCTTTGGGATTTTTGCTTTGTCAATTTTTTTCATTTTTTGGAAATTTTGATATTAATAAAAAATGTGTTCTACATCTTATTCAGTATTTCACATCGCTTTATAAGGAGTTTTCTTATAATGTGGTTCTTAAATCATGCAGATATAAAACATCTTCTTGCTTTTAAATTTTTTTTTAGATTAACTTATAATTTTCTTAACCTTGTTGAGTCAAAATATTCTATATAATAGATGATGTCTTTTTACTTATTGTATAGTTTTAAGTAATAAATGAGCTAATATAAATAAAGTAATACATAAAAAAGAGCTTTTCTGGATGAGAATATATTTGAGCAGGTTTAAAGAATGAATATGACTGAGTTTAAGGTACTTGAAGGAGGCACATTACACCAGGTGGATAAGAAAGTGAAGGGACATTTTAGGTCAAAGGGGCAACTGGTGACCTGTTAGCATTTAACTCAGTTTTCATCCAGAACCAACATTACTGCTTCACAGTTCTGTTGTTTATGTTGATTCAGCCTTTTGAGTATATAATTGCAAAAATTCTCAATAGTTCCTATAAAATAAGAAAACTTAGATACACAAAACTGTTATAATATTAAAACGAGACCCCGCCCTCCATAAAGGATTCTATTTGGATGTTATAATAAATGAGGCACTGGGATGCTGTGGGATTTCTTTTCTCAGTTTTCTGTGAGTTGATGAAATATTCCTTAGGATTTATTGGCTTAAAATGATGAGTTATTTGCAATTATTTCCAAGCAAGGATTTAGGAACTTGTGAATTGTAGCAACTTGGTGCCCACACGCCTCTTGCACCTCTTCTAGCTCTCCACCAGAAAGTTTACTTTGGCTGAAACATCAAGGAAAGTGTACTCTATCCATAGGATTTAGGGGATTCACACTCATCTGATCCAGCTGCTGTTCACAAGTTCCAACTCATTTTTATTAGTTCCATTGAAGTACTTTTCTGATATAGTATAAGCAATATACAAGGTTCAAGTGAACATCTGGACAGCACACTGTGTGCTGGGAAGTGGGACCGTCACTTAACAAACACGTTTGTCTTCCCGTGTTTCTCTGCTTGTACAAAGATCTGGCTGAAGTACACAGCAACACAAAGTTCAAAGCAATACTGGTGGAAAAAAATATTAGGAAAAATACATAATTTCAGTTATTGGATTGTTTCAAATCATGATAAAAGCCACCACTTTGAATTAGGAAGAATGTATCTAACCATACAAAGGATTTTAGTCTGGTATAGTTCTGCATGC
Organism: Ictidomys tridecemlineatus; assembly: GCF_052094955.1. NCBI lineage: Eukaryota > Metazoa > Chordata > Mammalia > Rodentia > Sciuridae > Ictidomys > Ictidomys tridecemlineatus. The sequence goes on along the minus strand of NC_135482.1, from coordinate 82,976,857 downwards.
TTCTTTCCCATCCAATCAGAACTTTGATCACAACAGAGGAAGTGAATGCACTCTCATTGCTGGAAATCACATGAGCAATAATTTATTTAAGAATACCTCACAAATTCTTAGAAATTTTATTTATTTCCAATTGATTTTGCAAAAAAATCTAGATTTAACAAAGCTGTCGGTAAGGATCAGCCTACTTTTATATTTTAACATAACTAGCACATAAATCATTACTTTGGTTCAATTGCAATGTCTTTGCATACTCATCTATGAAGAATTCATATATTATAGTAATTCAGACATACATCTGTCAAATATCAACTCCACAGGTAAAAGGACAATTATAACAACAATGGGAGAGAATAAAATTGACAAGATTTTGCAGACAGAGTAAACATGGGTATTGTTGAGCAAAGATTTCTTCTCTTTAGATCCTTAAGAAAATTCTTTTCTGTGGTACAATTTATCATGTAGAATTGACTTCTCACTGAGAAACTTTGACCTAGATGTCTAATATTTGCTTCTTTAAAAAATAACCTCTTGGTGCATCTTTGCAAAGTAACTATTACAAATTCTTCGTTCAGTTTCACAGAAAGATATGGCAATGCAGAATTGAGGCTGTGTGTCAAAACCTGAACTCTCCGTGCACAGGCAGAACTTCGTTCTTTGGTAAAGAGAGGATTTCTGTGCTAGAAATTTTCAACAGCAGATTTTACTCTTAGCAGAAAAATTAACAATAAAGAGTAAAACTCAGTGAGGCTCTGGGATTGTAGTAGATTCCTAAGGCACATGACAAGGCATCAGATATCTTCCTGATATATCACAGGCCAAATAAAACACTCATAAGCAGAAGTTCCTAGCTATAAAAAAACTTTGCTAGCTAGAGTTTTCTTCATAGTGGAAAAGAAGCTACTATTTTGAGCTTAGTTTAATAAAACCAAGAAAAAATGTTTCAAGATTATAAGTAGTTTTAATTTCTGAATATTCAGTGTTACTCCCTTCCCCCTCATCTTCTGCCATAAAACCCTGGGTTGATTTTTAGTCTATATTTACACCCCTATCACTTCTTTAATCTGCCATGAATATCTTTTACACTGTTTGGCTGAAAGCTTCTTTTAAAAAAAAGTAACATTGAATTTAGATTTGTTAAGGACAGAATATATTTTTCAGTGAACAACTTTCTTTTTTTTTTTCAGAAATTGAATGCTTGTCTTTGTAAAACCACAATAGGGTAACTGAAGAAATATATATAGCTTGGCATGGTCACTAAGATTGGCATAGGTGGTGTTGAGCAAGGATTCCTGGGTAGTAGATAACAGGTTTGAAGCAGAAATTTTTAAAAGCAGCAAAAGAAGTTATATATTTTATATATTTCTCAGGTATTTTCAAACTATTGTGTTAACATTACTGGAAAGACGCTTTAAAAGTGGAAACTATGAAAGCAAAACTAACCCAAGTAATGAGTTAGTTTTTAATCCATTTATTCAGTCAACAAATGTTTATTGACTGTATATATGTGCTGGATGTTATACTAAGCCCTTTACATTTGCTGTCTCATTTAATCCTTATGGCAACTTATGAAGTAGGCATCATTGATATCACCCTAGAGATGATGAACCAAGGCTTGAAAAGTTAACTTCTTCTCAATATCTAGAAAGATGGAGAGTTGGGTTTTGAACCCTTATCTAGCAAATCCAGAGCTAAGATGCATTGTCAGAGTCTATCTTTAGGTATGTGGCATGGCCCATTTTGCTACAAAATCTTGCATAGTTACCCTTACTTGTCCCTTCTTCAGGTCTGTGTATGTTGCATCTGGAGCTGGGAGGTCTTATATGACATGGGTGGGGGGGATATGTGTTGTTGAAATAATAGAGCCAGCAAGGCACTCTCAGAAACAACTGTGAGTTCGCTGTGCTGTTTCTTTCTTTTTGGAAGGACATTACCCAATTTATTTTTTTCCCAGAGGGACTTATCACTTTAAGGACTTATTGTTTGTGTTTTGCTAACCACTCTATGTCATGTTTGTTGGGGAATAAGTTAGGATAATAAGCGCTCCGTTCTCCATAGCTTGTCTCGACAGCTGACATCATAGATCTGCTTATTTTGTTCATGGTCTGCTTTTCCATTTGAAAACATGAGCCCTACCAAGGCAAGATTTTTGTCTCTTCTCTTCCCTGTGGTATTGCCAAGCCTCAGAGAGTACGTGGCACATGGTAGGTACACAATGAACATTTGTTAAAAGAACAGAATGAGACTATTTCCAAGATGTGATAGAGTGCTTACATTTACATATATTATTCATTTTCAGCTCAAATTTCAGAGTGAGTTACACTGGCACAGTTTGAGGTCATATGAGATGGAAAAAAATACCTACTACAATTACAGGCACATTACTTAAGATCCTTAAAAATAAATTATAAAGTAAGTATTATTTTCTCCATTTTGTGCATGATAAGACTGAGTCTCAATGACTGAGTCGTGGTCCCGCACCTTGGATGCTTGTTTGGACTTTAAGGATTTCCTCTTCACACTTTGCCTCAGGAGTAGTGCTTTAGCCATTCAGGAGAGGAGCAGAGGCTAGAACATTCTCCAAATCACTGCAGTTCTTGCTTGGAGTGCTAGTCAAGATTCCTCCAAGGAGGACTCCATGTTGTGTAGTAGCTAAAAGCCAGGTTCAGTACTCTGACAGGTATGGCTATCAACTTGGAGATATATATATATGTTTTCTCTGTGAGTTTGGAGCATAAAACCTTTATGGCTCTAGTTTCCTTATCTATCAAATGGAATTAATAATGGGAGTATCTTGTAGGGTTTTTTATGAGTAAGGACTGAGATAATTTACATAGGATGCTTAGTAAGATGCCTGGTATTAAAACTTCTCAATATTAGTATCAAAATGTCAAATAATCTAGACTTGGTGAGCTTTTCTTACATAAATATACAGATTACACCAAGTGCTCACTTGTGCTAATACTAAGTAAATCCCATAATATTTGTAACCCAGACAGTATCAATTCTAAACATGGTTATGCTGATAATATAGTTGAGTCTTTAAATATACTCTAAACTTGGTCTACTCTAATAAACATATTAATTGCATTAATAATGTTAGTAATTACTACTAGTTATTCTGTACCTATAAGGTAGATATTATCCTAAACATTATCCTTGTTTATATTGTCATTAATCTTCTTCTGATTAACCATTAAAACATTATTGTCTTCATTTTATAGGTAGGGATACTGAGGCCAAAAAGAATTAAATAACTTTGTCCAAGGTCATCTAACTTGTAAAGAAATAGAATCAAGATTTAAATTCTAAAGTCTGAATTTTTTTTCCATTATGCAACTGTCTCCTTAATTATACTTATGATTCTACACTTGATTTTAACAGAACCAAATAAGCAGTTATCATTGTTGAATGAACTTGATGTTTCATGTTTTTGAATGTTATTTTTTCCTTATCTCATCAGGGGAAAGGGTGTGTTTCTGAATCTGTTTATTTTAGCTTTTACTTAAAAACATAATGAAAAATAATAATTAATAATCATGAATGTGGGAAGGGAATGTCCTTCATAATTTTAGCATATTTAAATCCTACTTGATTAACAGCAAAAATTTTGTCTTTTAAAAATAACACGTACTTAAAAAATAATAAAAAAAACCCTAGATGATTCAGGGCTTCTTACATTAAAAAGATCTGGGTGGTTGATCAGTGAGGGGAGCCGAGTGAGCTGCTCTTGTCTGCTCATCTCACACCTGGCCCAGGTTGCCAAAGGATACTGCTCATGGCAATCAGCTTTTTTGTACCTCACTTCCTCTTCTGTAAAGTGGGCATTAAAGTATAAATTTCCATCTTCTTCAAACTCCCAGTTTCTATAACAATAAAGCTTTTAGTGATTTTACTTTTATTATACTCCCCAAAATCACTTGGGGAGTAATTCCTATATTGGAGTGACCATTAAATTATTATATATTCTGTATTAATATAAAATAACTTAGGGTGCAAGGAGTAGATACCTAAACGTTTGTATTTGTAAAGCCTCAGTTTTCTCTCCCTTGTGACAAGCCTCTGGAGGAATGAATATATATAGTATTTAGTACAGGGCCTACCACTTTGTAAGTACTCATAGGTATCATTATTATTATATTATGATTATTTATAATAAATAGCTCATTATAGGATACTCAACTAGTTGTAGTACCAGTCTGGAACCCTAACCATTGTGATAAACCTCAAAGCAGGCATCAGCATTTGGAAGACTATGTTTATAACGTAGGTCAATGGTTCTAAAAGTGTGTCTATAGGACAAGCAACATCAGAATTTTCTAGGAATTTGTTAAGATGCAGATTTCTCAGTCCCTACCCCAGACCTATTAAATCAAAAATTCTGTGGATAAGACCAGTTCTGACCAAGACCTTTAAGTGATTCTGAAACACTGCCTTAAACCTTGTCTTCCTATAAGGCAATGTGATGAGAGTCTAGTAAAAATCTTAAATCATGCTAACATATTCTCTACAGTCCTGAAATCTTGATCACATAAGCAACCTTTAATATATCTTCTTGAAATGTTCTGTTTCATATTATTTAATTTTCTGGTACTTTATGTGTTAACAAGTCTCTTGAGTAAGACTACATTCAATTAACAGACTGTAATATGTTTATCATTTGTTGAAAATGATTTCTAATATTTTACCTTAAATTATATTAAATAAATGAAAATCCATAGAAATTGCCTTAAGAAATATCCATCAAAACATTTACAGTTCTACTACTTCCCTGGGTGATCAATTGACTGTGCAAACATGAGAAGAGAGTTCATCTTGTTACGATATTGATTGAATTAAAGCACTTTAAATACAAAGGTGGAAGTTGATTAACTTACAGAAATAGAGTCACATTTCAGGTTCACAAAGGAAAGGTAGGCATGGAAGGACAAGAGGATGCTGAAAGGCATTTGACAGGGGAAGGTTGTATTCCCCCGATAACCCTGTCAAGCAGCACAGTCAACACCAAAAAGAAGAAAACAAATAAATTGGAGGTTGTATGAATGTCACAAGACCAGAATATAAATACGTAAGACATGGAAAGAAGTAAATACCGATAATGCTTATTCTTAGAGAATGTTTAGGGGGATACCTTCTAGCTAGAACAAAATGAAAAGGAAAAAAATATAGATAAATCTCTGAGATACTGATCCTGCATCTACCTTTTATTCACAATAAACCCACCTTTAAGAGATACCAGTGCAGGTGCCATAGGCCAAATCAAAAAACAAAGTCAATGTGTGACAAAACTCAGGACTCCTGCATCTAGAAATGTACTTAACATTCTGAGAACATTTCAACCCTGTTTTGCTTTCCACCTCACAAGAGAGAATGCAGACTTCAGCCTGTGTAGACAGAAAATATCAAGACAGAATGTGGAATTTTAGGACTTGGGTTTTCTTATTACACTGAACAAATCGTAGAAACACACATCTAAAAATTTCATGTTAAAATGATGTTTATCTTTTTTTTTCCTCTTTTCCATTAAGAGTCACTGTAATATTTTCTTATCAATATAATATCTACCCATGCATGGACTAAACCTTACTATGGTCTTAAACACTAGTTGTCCTGTTGCTTTCCCATCCCATGTTTTCAGTGCCACCCATTTTCCACTTGGCATCATGCTCTGTGACACCACCTGTCCACCTCAGGCCTAGGTGTCTGGTCCAATGGATGCCTTCCTGAAAACCCCACATAATTGCCTGTTTCCTGTTCCGTGGGCTTCACCTCGCCATATCTAATGGGAGTGCTGGCCTGAATTCCAGGAAAGTTGTGCCAGAAAAATCTGGCGGGTCTTGCTGCTCATTAACATCAACTCCCCCTTCCTTGCCTGGGAAACCAGAACACGGTGTCTTGCTGGCATGCCCATGTCCTGCCAGCTCAGGAAGCAAGACCCTTAGTCTGGCATGGAAAATCTGGTTTCCTCTCCATGGCCATAAAGCCTTCAGTTTTTAATGTTCAATAAATATCAATCTTCTAGAACATTCTTACACGCAATACAAATGAACTCTCTGATTTAAAAAAAAAAATCACTGTTAAAACTTCAAAGCTGGGGTTGGGGTGATGGCTGAGTGGTAGAGCGCCTGCCCAGCATGTGCAAGGCACTGGGTTCGATTTTCAGCACCACATATAAATACATATAATAAAGGTCCATTGACAGCTAAAAAAGATTTTTAAAAATTTCAAAACTGTAGGAAAGAAAATGAAACAATATCTAGTACCTATCAAGTTTTGTCATATGATTAAGAATTAAAATATGTTGAATTAATTCAATCTTTATAGCCAACACCCGTTACAAGGACCTAGATAGAAGTGAAACTTTCAAAAATCTGAAAAGATAATCAGTTAAATAATTTTTACACATGGCATGACGTACAATCAAAATTTTAACAAGTATATTTGAGATGTTTTCTGCTCAAGAGATTCTTCATAACTGGGTAACTTCCTGGGCCCTTTTGTTTCCACTAGTCTCTCTAGATGGGCCAGTGTTTCCTGTGGCTTCATTAGCTTCACATAGGCTGATGACTCACAAATTCTCCATCCCAGACCTCATTCCTACACTGTAGGCGCACATGGCTGAGCTTCGAATCCATGTGGTATCATCATTTCCCACTTCCATTCTGCTCCTCCTCATATGTCTTGGAGCTCATGAAATGTCAAAACCTGGCAGCTCAAGTCAGGTAAGCAGCTGAGCACCTCCCTAATTCTTCTCTCCTTCAGCCCTAATATGGAATCCATCTTTAGATCCTATGGATTTTGTTTCCTTTCTGTCACTCAAACTTACCATCTCTCTATTCTCACCTCTACCTAAGCTCATCAATTCCTTGCAGGAAAAGAATAGTTTCCTACAGGTCTACCCTCCACAAATATCATCACCCCCATTCATTTCATTCTTCGTAGTCAGGAGGACAATTCTAAAATGCAGAGTTGACTGTGTCCTAAGATGCTTACTGTGCATTTCTCCATGCTTTGGTACCTACTAGTACCCTTTCTGCCCAGAATAGCTTTCCTCACATCCTCCTTCTACCTAATTCCTGCTTATCCTTTGAAACTTATCTTGCTCCAGGACATTTCTCCAAGTCTCCTTCAGGTTAGTCACCCCTTCTGTGTATTCTCATAGCAGATGGGGTTTTAGTACCTAGATTATATTGTAACTTCACCCTTTTCTATTTTCCAACTGGAATAAGAGATCCTTGGAGGCGGGATTGTCCTTGGAGTAAAGAACTATGGTTTTTCATCTGTCAATTCTCAGTCATACAATAGCACAGGGTCTGCTATTATAAATCCTCAATAAGGTTCTTCCGATTGAAGAAATGAAATGCTCTAGAATGAGGTCATGGGTTTCTATGCAACATCTTACTAGAAACCAGGTTAAATGAAGGCTACAAAGAATTAGATACTATTGAAAGGGGAAATTTTGTTCCAGCAGAGGCATTGAATCTGATTTTTAAAGATGCTGGTCAGTTAGGCCTGATTATTGGAAATGTGTCTCTTGTAAAGACAAAGAGGAAAGTCTTTGCAATTGCCAACCTCAGCACTGTAGTCTCTAGGGACCAAGACAGTTACATGAGAAAGATGTGCTTGTCCCATGCCTCTGCAGACAAAAACTATCAAAGGAAAACAGGAATATACTTTGGGATATAACAATCCCCATACAAGCAGTTTTAGAACCTTCAGTCTGATTTGTTGCCATTAAACAAAAAGGAAAGAAGGTCTCTCCTCTGTTGTGTCAATTCTATAAATTCTTACTATGAGAATACATAGTACATCCTCAAGGCTTTATTAAACATGTACCTTAATTTCTAGTTTTTTAATGTGCTTAAAAACATTAAAAACCACCTCGTTTCTGACTTGGAAATGTCAGCACATTATAAGCTACAAAACAACTTCAGTAACATTACCTGTTCACCTGCCAGCCCTCTGCTGAAAAGCTGCCTCCCTGGATTCTGCATTGCTTTCCATCCACACCTCTCTAGTGCATGCCATGTTCACGTGCTTTAAGGCTGTGTCTCTCCACTGGAAACTTTACCTACTACTATTAAACCATGCATCAAGTCCTAATAACAGAAAACCCTGGAAACAAGTTGTATTAAAAGAAGGCTGGGATTTTGGCTTCATGGTCTAGTAGAAATCTGAACGACCTTCTACTTGGGAACAGATAAGGGCACAGGCAATTTATTGATTGTGTTAACACGAGATAAAAATAGAAGTGTTACCTTAAAGTGCTGTTGGCTTGCTTTGTAAGTTCCCAGTTCTACAAACCCAACAATCGTAGGATAGTAGAGCTGGTAACATACAAAGCCAACATACCATTGTAAGATTTGAAGCTGGCCATGGTAGGCATTGTGAATATTACCAAACCAGTTGTTTACTTCTCAGTGACTCTCAGCCACCCCTCCAATATCCATCTCTAGGAAAATTGTGCCTATTAGAAATGCAATTCTATTGCGTTATGTTTCCTATCTTTAGCAACATTTTAAACTTTCCAAAATTGAATGTGAACAGATTCACTTTGATTAGAAATTTCAAATCACAGTTTAAAAAATTCCAGTTCACAAAAAAGAAAATACAGTTTAACTAACGGAATCAGTGCATTTTCCCAAAGCTGCCACTCCTCCCACCAGCCTTTCTGTAAGTCACATCTACCTTCTGTCCATCATCTTCACTCAAGACCTTGGAAGTTGCTTTCCTCCCAATATTCGTGCAATACATTACTATACCTTTTCCCTCCACTGCTCTATCTGAAGTTGCCTGCAATCCCCTGAGCTCTGACCCACCTGATATGTTAATCTTGCTCAGGTTTGTAAAATAAAATCCTGATGTTCTCTTCCAACCCACCCAACATCACTGTTCATTTTCCTGAAACAGTCTCAAATCATGTCATTCCCTGTTTGAAAACTTTCAAGGAGGCTCCACGACTTACTAAACCAGCCCTGCATCCTCAAATCTTGGTCCTACTTTTTCTTCTCTACGTTTCATTCATTCAACTGTGCTCTTCTTTCAAAGTGCATAGTGCAGGTGCAGCTCCATGCTCCTGTGGCTGCTTTTTACCCAGCCTACCTGGTTTGCATCCTGGTTCCATTATTTACTTGCTTTATGCCTCTGCTTCCTCATTTACAACATACAATAGCACCTAGATTTTATTATGACGATTACACGAGGAAGTACCTACAAAGCCCTTAGAAGAGCTCTAGCACATGGTGTTTAGTAAATGTTAGTGACCATTATTGTTATGTCTTTCAAAGGCCATTTTCAAATCCACTTGTTGAGCGAAACCTTTTGTCTTGCCTAACTCAATGTAACTTCTTCCACCTTTTGTACTTCTCTGAATAGCATTTGATATATTAGGCCCTGCCACAGTGTAGTGCATGTATTTATTTTGGCCTCTACTGAACTGTATGCTGATTAATGTTGAGAAAACTTTATTCATCCTTGTACATGGGATCATCAAAAGGATATAATGAATACTAGCTAAATTGAAATACATTGATTTTATTGTGTTCCACAAATTAAGTAAATACATATAAATAAGTAAAATGAAATGAACAGCTTGATAACATGGATGTTACTAGTGAAAGACACTGAGATGTCAGTAGAACCATGACTTGCCCTGATAACATCCTTTATTCCATGTTCTGCATTTCAGGTCTGCTTAGTGGCCTATCTGGGCTTGTTTATGCTTTGTGTCTCATATCAAGTTGACGAACGGACATGTATCCAGTTTTCTATGAAAGTAAGTTGTTATTTTTCTTTTCTTTATCATCAATAGAAATACAAGTATAAAATAAAGGAGTGCTTTTGAAAGGGTTGCATATCTGATGTGTCTAGAAATTACATTTTCAGGCAGGCCAAAAAATGTTTTAGGAGGGCATTGATCCAGACCCAAAGGTAATGCTAGTCTTAATTTCCATGAGCTGGGCTGGCATGGAGTATGTGAAGTGTGTCCTTTAATGCCCTTAAAAGGAATATTGAGCATTCATCAGCTCAACAAAACACTTGGCCAGGGAAAGGTGGCTCTTTCAGTACCCACTTCCATATCTTGGGGGTTATTTGGAGTATTTTAATAAAGAAGCAATTTAAGTGCATTTCCCCTTGTAGGTGGGATCACTGAGACAGAAAAAGTACATTGGGTGCATCCAAATGATCTGTGCCAGGAGTCTGAGGGCAATGGTTGGGATATGCATGGCTTGGCAAGTGTGTGTTTCTTTCATTTATGTGAATTTTTTTCTCTGTTAAGGACAGTGAATTTGCTTGGACTCAATTCAAATGCACAGCATTTTCGATGAACAGAATATTCTCCAAAGGGAAACATAGATACCTCCTTTTCAGAGTTTAAGGACATAAAACACTGAACCAAGTAATCAAAGCTAGTAGAAATCAAATTCCTACATTTTCTCTCAACTATTATAGCAAATAATAAAAAATTATCAATAACTTTTTTTTCTATTCACACTATTTACTTTTGTTCTATAAGAAAACATAAAAACTTTATAAATATGTAACATCATTATATACAAATATAATGCACCCGTAAAAATGTAAAAAGAGAAAAAAACATAAAAACTGGATGTTCTTTTGTTCACCTCAACTAGAATAAAATTAAGTCAACAGTATTATTTGGAAATTATGAAGATGAAGAACATAAGATGTATTGGAATATTGTAGTATAATTGAAGCTGTTAATATAAAAGAGCAGAGTGCTGATGCTTTTTAAAATCATGCTGTAGTTGGGTGTGGTAGAACACACCTGTAATTCCGTGACTTGGGAGGCTGAGGCAGGAGGATCACAAGTTCAAGGCCAGCCTGGGCAACTTAGTGTAATCCTATCTCAACATTAAAAAATAAGAAGGGCCAGGGATGTAGCTCAGTGGTAAAGCCCCTCTGGGTTCCATCCCTGTACTGCAAATAAGCAAACAGATAAATAAAATTTAAAAATCATGATGTAAAAAGGAAGTTAATGGAACAAAGAAAGTTTACATTTTATTAACTAATGAAAAAAAAAGCTCGTTACAAAAAATTTATCATATGATTTCACAGAAGAAAGACTATCTTTCATTGTGCATAAAAAATAGTTACCCATGAGTGCAGGGATAAAGAGCAATATTTTGTAGTTTTCTCCAATTTTGAAATGTTCTCCAATGGTGAGACATCACTTTTCTAATTAAAAAATAATAGATGCTGTTTTTAAGAAAATTGTGAAGAGTTAGAATTCTGGTACAAATATCTACATTTGAAAATTTTACTTTTTGTGTCTAAGGACTTTCCTTAAAAGAAGAAGCCTAGATAGAACAAAGCCTCAGTTCAAGTTTTTTTGTTGCATTCTGACTAAAAGAAGGCTTGGTGATGGAAGGAAGCAAGCAAGCAAGCAAGCCTGGTAAAAATGGTCTGTTAAATAACAGGAACTTAATTCAGTAGGTGAAAAACCCCCTAAACTAGGTTTTCATTAATTTATGTGCAATACCCTCATTTTCCCTCACAGATGATCTCAGAAAACAGCAGAACGAAATGCCTCACTTTCAGAGAGACCCCTAAAGGCATCTCAATGTCTGCACCTTAGTTAAAATAAGGAGCAAGGTAGAAAAAAGGGAAAGAAAGAAAAAAGTCACTGCCAATGTCAGCCAGGTTGAGAATTTCCCACTAGGAAGATCTCATTAGTTACCTAATTTTTTCACCTGTGACAGACATTGACAAATACTGAGGCACTTTTCTCTTCCCCTGAATGTGACCTTTAGTGGTGCTTGCTGCCAGCAATCTAAGGTGCTGGCTTATAATATCTTCAGGTCCAAAATCAGCTTCACTCATCTCCAGGTTTTCCAGTGGTCCAACAGGGCACAGTGATTTCCTCTCCCTTTTAGGAGGGGGCAGGAATGAAATGCAAGTTAGGTGTTTCTTACCAGCACAATTGCATTTGAGTGCCCCCATGTTGGCACCCTGGCTTAAGCATTGTCTGAGAATTTCTTTCTTCCTGTTGAATGCTCAGATAGCCAGGGCAAGCAATAGGGCCATGATGATAATCTCCTTGTGGTCAGAGAGAGAGAGAGAGAGAGAGCAAGCAAGAGCCAACACACACACACACACACACACACACACACACACACACACACACACACACTCCTCTTTTTCCTTTGGCAGGTCTTGGATGCCACCAGTGCTTTCCTCTTTCTCCCTGGCTTCTAACCCTGGGCTTGGCCGGTCCATCTTACTGTGGATTGCGCCTCCTGCCTTTCCCCGTGGCCCCTATTTCTGGGGGCGCACCTGAATTTTCAGAAATGGAGTTCATGTGCTTGCGGGAACATTCCGGGGCACAGTCCCTCGTACCCACATCTAGGTAGCCCCGGGGCTGCTGTGGCAGCCCGCTCTTGCGCGGTGTGCAGAGGGGACTTGACCATTCAGGCCACCGGGGAAGGTAATTAAATTGAAACAGAACCACCTTCTCCCGAAGTCACCGAATGTGAAAGCCTGAAAGCCGCAGCCGGGTACCAATTAGAGAGAGGCAGGGAACGGAGGAGCGAGGGAGCGAGACCCGCCTGGCGCTGCTGTTACATAAGCACCCGGGGCCACCGCGCCTCCGCCCGCCGCCGCAGAGCGCCAGACCGCTGCGCTGACACCCGCAAGACGAATGCCTCCCGCGCGGGGCTGTTATCAAGATATATTTGCTCGGATTCCCAAGGTCATCGTACACTCTTTCATTGATAGTTATTCGTGCTGTGTAGGTAAAACAAGCCACTTGATTTTAAATTATGGATTCTAACCCGTAAGCTTGTTGCTGTCAGATGAGTTTAAAGCCATGAAGGCAAAATGCTACAGCGTTGCAGATATAGCCCACAGGCTTTAGCCGATCAAGTCTATATTTATGACCTAAAATGGATAAGAAACTCTGTTCTGTGGCTTCTTCCTGTTTACTGATGCTTTTCTGAGTGGGAGAAGCGGAGGCACCTTTACGTGTATGGGAATTTGTTCATATTCAAAGGAGCTAAGGGGCATGCATAGCTTTTCTTGTACTCTTGCTGGCTTCTAACATATTTAAGAAGCTCAATTAAAATTGAGCAATCACTGTACTTGTGTAAATGTTTACATCCATTCCACAAGCCAAGTATGTATTGTTAGTCCCACACGACAGAGAATAAGACAAAGACAATACCACTGATATGCTAAGGGTCCTGTGGACTGGCAATCCTTCCCCTTCTCTACTAATTTGTTTATTTATTTCACAAACACCTAAACAGTGCTACTATGCACCAGACTCTGTTCTAAGCCCTTTGTAGATGTCAACTCTTTTGATTCTGATAATATTCCTATGAAGTCAGTGCTATTATGATTGTCATTCAGGTTTACAGATGAAGAAACACAGGTGCACATGGATTGATTAATTTGCCCAAGGACCACAGCTTTTGAGGGGACAGCCAAGTTCTATCTCAGACAGTCTGGCTCCTTGATTCATGCTCTTAACCATCACCCAGTACTGCTGTGCAAATCTTTTAATTTCTGAGCCAAGAAATTATCCGTTTTAAAAATAGGAAAAACTGTAGAGCATGGTGGCACACACATATAGTCCCAGCGACTTGGGTAGCTGAGGCAGAGAGATCACAATTTCAAGGCCAGCTTCAGCTATTCAGCAAGACTTCTCAGTAACTTAGCAAGACCCTTTCTCAAAATAAAAAATAAAAAGGGCTGGGGATATGGATTAGTGGAAAAGGGCCCCTGGGCTCAATCCTTTACCCAGAGGCACTGAGAAGAAAAACAAAATAGATAAAATTTCCAATTTTAGCAAATGGACTTTTGTCTCCAATAAGTATTGCAGAAATCTACTATTTAAGGGTATATGGCTGTGAGCGTGTTGAGGTAATTATAAGATCTGCCCATTCCATTCATTGGTGGCAATAAAAAGAAAACTCCATTTGGGGTCCTTCTACTAAGCAGATGACTAGCCAGTAGGAAATTATCACCTTGACTTGAGTCTTTTCTGCTGGTAATTATGAATGAAGTACTGATGTTCCCAGAGCAAATAGGTCCCAGCTCTCTGCTGGCTGCTCCAGAAACAGTTGCAATGGTATGCTCACACAACATGGCCAACACAGTTTGGCTCTTGGCATCAACTGTTTAAAGTCGATCACCAAGTCTAAATATTTCAGAGCAACCCAGAACATTTCAAGTATTCTGTTCCATTAGCTGCACACAATAAACCCATACTTTTAAGCCCAAAGAGTCCATTTTTGTATAAAATATAGTCACTAAATATGCTGGGGACAGGAACAAAGCACTGCTTTCAATACAGCAAATTACATATTTCCTTTTTAAATTTTATAATACTGCCACTTTGTATTTATCTGGTTCACTTCCTCCAAGGAACACTAAACACAGTGACTATAAATTATCCTTGTTATGTGCCTGAGATATAAGATGCTTCTATAAACTGTTTCACAGATGAAGATTAACTTGGGTTACATCTGAAAACCCTATGAATGATTTGAAAAGATTATCTTTGATGAGAAGATTCAAAAAACTTATGTACTCCTTAAGATATACTAAGACAAAATGATTTTAACCAGTTCCACTCTCTTCCAGTGACTTCAGATATCCAGTCAAGCTGTATGGGATCTAGGATAGATTTCTTCACAGGCAAACAGAAACACATGGTTAGGGCACCGGCAACCATGTGTGTGCACACACACACATACCTTAAATAAAAATTTTATTATTCCATATTTAAGATTTGAAAACACTTGAAATTGTCACTGTGTGGGAAATCACTCGTTTAGATGACTTTCATACATATATTTTATATTTTTATGTGTTTTTATTTTAATTGACAAGTAATTGGAGGTGGAAGAAGGGCATAATCTTTTCTGAGCTACTTTAATCTGAAAAAATGAATGGAACTAACCTTACCTTGGGGAGTCCCCATTCACCAGAACTAATCCTTTTAAAGAGCAACTTTGGATTATGGTGACATAAATCTTAAACTACAAACTGTGGATGCTAGTTCCCAGGTCTGCAAAGTCTGATCCTTTCTAGATTCTCAGCAGGTAGACCACTAAGAGAAGCATTACCAGTAGGTGAGTCTAATCACAAGAACATTTCTTGTCCTGTATGAGAGATTTTGCTGTGGCCATGTCAGTGGGAACCAACAATTTTTGATCAAAACATTTCACTGTAAGTAAGCCAAATGTTCTGAGGTTCCACAGTTCTTTTGCAGAAGAATTAAAACTTAAACCACCTTCAATTCTGAGTCTAACAAGTAGGTTAACAGTGCTCAGAGCCTTGGGGGCTGGGGAGCTATTTAGAGTTTATTTTCACTCCCAGGAACTACGTGTTTTTAGCAGAATATGAGTGATGAAGCTAACATCAAGTCATCTGCCTTCTGGAGCCATAATTTTCTTCTCCCAGTAAACTCTTGCTTGGGTCCCTGGCTTTTATGGACATAGTTTGGCAGCCACCACATGGAACAGTCTTTTTTCATTAACCTGTATTTTTAGTTGATCAATTACTGATAATTTTGGCCCACACAGTGTTTGCCTTACAGAAACCTGTTCTTGACTTCCTAGTCTTGTTATCAGCAGCTCTTGATTTCAAAATAAGCCCAATATGTCATCCAGGAATGGCTATCTGATTTGGAATTTATTTAAAATGGCTTGCTACATCTAGACATCAGCCATTCCACAACGAAGCTAATACGGTTGGCTCAGTTCTGTATGGCAGAAAGGGCTCAACATCTGTATGGCAAATGGTATTAGGATCAGGGTTTAAGGACTGCTTGCTAATAAATAAACACGAAAGTTATTTCCATGTCTTGGGTGCTGTGTCTCTGAGGAGATAGCCCTTCCATCGGAGAACTTCCTAAGAGAGAAGGAAAAAGAGTGATGTCAATTAATTAGCTTTTCAAATAGTCATCCCATGTTCTTTGTAACCAGAAAGGTTTCATTCTGCTTTCTTGCAGCTGTTGTACTTTGTGCTGAGCGCCCTGGGCCTGACTGTCTGTGTGCTGGCCGTGGCATTTGCTGCCCACCACTATTCGCTGCTCGAACGGTTTACCTGTGAGACTGCACTTGACTCCTGCCAGTGCAAACTGCCCTCCTCGGAGCCGCTCAGCAGGACCTTTGTTTACCGGGATGTGACTGACTGTACCAGCGTCACTGACACTTTCAAACTGTTCTTACTCGTCCAGATGGTGCTGAACTTGGTCTGCGGCCTTGTGTGCTTGTTGGCCTGCTTTGTGATGTGGAAACATAGGTACCAGGTCTTTTATGTGGGTGTCAGGATGTGCTCTCTGACAACTTCAGAAGGCCAACAGCAAAAGGTCTAATAGTCTTGCTCAGAGGTGGAAAGAAAACAGCACATGGAGTAGCTGAGGTGGCAACAAAATGTGTTTTTTTTTTAGAAAGAAAGAAAAGTTTGACGCTAAATACTATTCGCCATTCTAAATGAATGTTTTTATATTTTTCAGGAAAACAAAAGAGCATTTCTTCAGGTTTCTATTGCATTTTTAAAATTCATTTGAGGAAAAACAAATCCAGATTGAGTTTGGGGAATATTCGAATTTAAAAGAACACTGAACCGGGAAAGAAGGGCACAGATCTTTTTTTTGCAGTCTGGCGTTTATTTCTGACACTCATTTTATCCCTGACTTACAATACAACCTTCTTTCCTGTTAGTCCAGTTTTGGTGGTATGAACTGGCACTTTGGGGCCACTTGCTAGATTGTGTAGTATCTTCTGGTCCTTGCCACCTTGAACCACAGTTCTCATGGTATCTTAGAGAAAGGCAGGGTAGAGGAAGAGCCAAATGTCCAGGCTAAATCTTTTTATTTTTCCTGGTAGAGATGTCTTCAAGGCATGAAAGAGCTTTACAAAATCAGAGTAGAAAAGGAAGAGACTTTGCAAAAGGCTAAATAATTATAACCACCTGGGCTGGGGCGGCGGCCTTTTTAGTTCCCTGGGTTTGGCTGTGTGAGTAGATCATTCTCCGAATGCTTTGGATGATCATCTGTTTCTCAATAATTGAAAGGTGGTGGTAGTTGTATTCTTAATGATGTAGAAGTTTTAAAAATAATTACATTATGCTTCTATTCTATTGTCTAAAACAAATCATTAAAACTAATTTCTAGCTAATTGTTAATTATAATTATGCTCAGAAGTCTATTTAATGAGCTCTGGCTGTACTTAGGCAGCACTGTCAGTGTTAAGAGAAATTACTCTCACAAGAGAAGACGCCTAAAGATCTTTTTTTTTGGAAGCCAAGCATTATAAGAAAAGAAAAAAAAATATTAATAGATTAAAAGCACTCACTTAAACAAAAACAAGAGCATTTGTTATAGAAAATGTTCTACAAATGACACATTTGTGATATGTTGAAAAGTATCTCTCTTGGCAACTGAGTACCTTTGAGGAAGATTGGGTACTGCAGATGAGTTCTATTCATAAAACTGTAGTTGATACATAATCCTATTATTGATTTATATGCATAGTGAACTTCAAGACTCAATGTTTTGAAGTGCTTATTTGAGAAATATGTCCAATGATTTTTTTGTTTTGTTTTGTTTTGTTTTTGAGGCAAGGTCTCACTATTTTGCCCAGGCTGGACTTGAACTCCTGTGCTCAAGTGATAGCCCATTTCCACCTCCAGAGTAGTGGGTGTTATAGGCATTTTCCACTGTAACCAGTTGTGTTTTGCTTTGTTTTTGACTCACTATGATTAAAAACAAGTAGCCTGTGATAGGGGACTTTGCTCTGTTTTTGCTATTATTATTATTATCATCATCATCACTATTATTAACTTCTGAATGATATAATTGTTTCAAAAAGGAGTTCAAGATGGAAATTCATGCAGCATAAATGCTATCAAGAACTTTCTCTATTAGTACACTCTGTTGAAAGAGAAGTGCAAGGTAATGATTGAGCTCAATATGCCTCTCTGCATTGCTTATTGATATACTTTAATAATCACAAAATTCAACCCCAAAATCAAATAGATTCTTTGAGGATAGATGAATAATTTCATTGCTTATGATAATCGTGTCAATGTCTGCATAACATAAATATCCAAATAAAAAAGTCACAGAGGATTGTAAATATATTTTTATATTCTCTAGATAAATAACTTGATTAACAGATGTTAAAACCTTTTTATGTTTTGACCTGATTTACAAATGGCCTTCCTACCCAGTAGGTCAGGCCAAGGAGGAACATTGGAGAGCTTAGTGGCCAAGAGTCTGGAGCAGGATTGACTATATTCAAAAATTTCACTGACAGAATACCAAGCCTCTGAGGATAACATGAAAAGTCCTTTGTGCCCTGTTAAAAAAAAATCTCAATAACTTAATCCATTTTGGTTTTTGATAATGTTTGCTGCATGAAGAAGAAAATGACGAGAATCTAGAATGACCAGGTTGCCCTTAAAAGAGTAAGAAAGGACTGAGTTAGTGCTAGTTACCATGAATCAGGCACCCCTGGAAGCACATCCTGAATACCTTTAGCAACTTTTTATAGCAAACACTACAGGTTTTTATATTAGGAAATTGAGATTCTACACATCAATTAAGGTGCTCTATGATTTCAAATGATTCACAGGGTATTCCAAATGGTAGAAAAACTTTAGCTTTTTTTTTTTTTTTTTGCTTCCTTTGTATAAATAATGTAACCAATAAAAGCTGACTTGGTAATAAGCTTGATATTAGTATGTTGAATACTCAGGAGATGTGTGTGTGTGTGTGTGTGTGTGTGGTGTAGTGGGGATTTTGCTATTGTGGAATCAAATCATTCTTAAATCCCCAGAGAGAAAAATATAAACGAAAAGAAGGAACAAAACCAAAAAAAAAAAAAAGATTCCTTTGCTTAGAGCTTGCGGTATATTGATATGTGTAAGAATTGTGTTGCATGAATAACAAACTGCTTTGGGCTGGATTTGAAGTATTTTGATGTTATGTTTTGCAAATATTGAAGTTACAATAAGGGCAACAGGAAAGGAACAGACACACAGCTTTATACTTAGCAAAATGTTACATTGAAAATCTGACAAGGAGCCAAGATGGTGACTGTCTCCTCTTTTAAACCATACAACAGTAAGATTTGCGCAATCCTCCTCCTCTCCCACCTCCTTCAGGAGTATTAAATGAATCAAGACTTTGGAAAGAAAGGGAAACAGCCGGGACTTGGCAGTACTTGAAATAGGAGGAATACAGCAGCCTAAATGTACAGACTTTGTCACGGAGCCCACTCGATGGGTCTGTGTCTTCACGTGACCACCATCTGTGCCTCCCTCTCGCCATCCAAATGTGTGTAGGCAGAGACTTGGAGCCAAGCCTAAAAATACAGCTACACCAGGGCCCTGGAAACTGTAGTCAAGTAATAGGCCTAACTTTTTTTTTCCTCGTTGGATTAAAAGTGTGGATGATCTCTTTGGAGGGGATTCCAGCCATACATATCAGAGTGTTGTTCTGACAGGAAGAATCCATTATATAGGTATTTTCTATTCCTGTCCAAGGCATGAGGATCTTTTGATATCCTTGTACCTCTCTTCTCACGTGCAGTATATTTGGCATACATTTATAAAATTGTAGTAAAGGCTAGGATAGAGGGTGTCCAAGGAAGATTCTCAAGGACAACTGTGGTTACTGAAAAATAATAAAAAATCAATTTAAAAGCTGCCCTGCAAAACGAATGGCTTCTGTACCTAAAACATGCCTTTATATTTTCTAGTGATTATTTGGAGTTGTGGTTTATTCTTCTGGTCTTGATCACATAGTGAATAGAATACCAAGTGTTTCTACACATTTGAGGTTGTGGTTTTTAAAGGTGTTGTGTATAAGCAGATTTTCTTTATTAATAAAATTTCCATAGTCCTTGGACACACTGCATTGAGATGTGCTCTAAAGTGTCTGGTGCACACAAAATCTCTCAGGTTAGTGTTTACTCAAAAAAATCTGGCTTGGGAATCCACAAGACCCAATATCATTTTGACTCTTTTGTCCCAGGGACTGTCCCTATTTGGGGACTCTGGTCCATCACAGAAGTCAAGATTATAATGACTCCCCAGGCAACGAGTCTGAACCAGGAAAAAAAAAAAATCTTTTGAAAGGTACCTGGAATGTTGCTTCTTAGTTTGTATGATCTAATGTCAAATAAAGCCTGGACTAAAGAATTAGATACATGCTGAGAGTTACACATCTGAGTCTTTTTCCATTTCAAGTTGGAATTTTAAGACTTCTGCTTACCCACTCTGAGGCCATTGAAAGAGTTAATTATGTGGTAAGATGCAGTGGTTCTTTTTGTTTAGTTTGAAAAACTTGTAGAATGCTTGCAGAAAAAGCTAACAATTTAGGACCTACTCTGCAAGCTGGATTGGCTGTCCTTGAGTTGGGGCTGTAGATTCCAGGCTGGGAAGTCTGGCTGCCATTTTTTGCCTGTGTGACTTTGGACAAGCCATTGGCTTTTGGTTTCCTCATATGTAAAGTAGAGAAAAATCTAACTGCCTCACAGCATTATGGGGAAGGTTAAATGAAATAGCACTTAGCAAAAAGATGGTCTCCTAGAGAGCTCTTAGTACACATTTGGTTTCTTCCTTCTCTATCGGATTCTATGTAGTGTGCAAAGCTTCTCCTCAGTGATACAGGTTTCTGCTCCCACATCAAACTAGAAAAGTAGCTCTGTTTTGTTGTCACCTTTTGTGAAATCATTTTAATACACCAGAAACAGAAAGAAATTTTGCTTTTAAAATAAGATAGCACCAACTTTTATTGCTAGACACAGAATGCACATAATTTTGGGCTGGTCTGATCCCTTTGTTGTTTTCTCTATGCGGATGTTTTTGAATGAGTTTATCTTTTCTCAGTTCTTCTCCCCGGCAGAAATAGAGCCTGAGACATTTCTCTTATTTTTCATCTAAATTCTAACATAATGCAATAGAAATGTGTTTAACCCTAACTTGGTTTTTATTTTTTTAATTTTTTTTGGCGGTGGGGAGGGAGTACCAGGGATTGAATTTAGGGGCACTTGGCCACTAAGCCACATTCTCAGCCCTATTGTGTATTTTCTTTAGATACAGGCTCTCACTGAGTTGCTTAGCACCTCACTTTTGCTGAGGCTGGCTTTGAACCTGCAATCTTCCTGCCTCAGCCTCCTGAGCTGCTGGGATTACAAGCATGTGCCACTGAGTCCGGCTTTTTCTTTATTGAGCTTTTATATATTACCAGTCCACTGCATGTTAGGTCCTAGTGTACAATCCTTCATAGATTTAAAAACAAGCAATCAAGCTTGTCTCTGAATCACCAGTTCTCATTCAAGAATCATAGAAGGTTTACTTTTGAGCATAGACAGAAAAAATGAAATGGGTCTTTATTCTCCAAGCTAGATCTGAAAACATTGATGCCAATCTTTAAATTTGAGGAAATTTAATTATTGACGTTATATAGCCAGTAATATACTTTTTCCCTTGATAAAGTCTATCCATCTTAATAGGTCATGATAAATTATTATTTTTTATTTAACACATTCATCTTTTCTAAGTTTTTTTTATAAAGCATAAGACTATTAAATATTATATTGTATTTTTAAAAATAAAAATTGAAAGTGAAAATAAAACTAACATGGGGATGACAGCCCGGAGACAACAATTTTTTTCATTTTCCCCAACAAATATTTATATATTTATTGGTAATCCTTTTAAAGCATGGGTGCTCAGAGGTAATCCTTTTTGTTTGGTAAATCAATTAGAAAAATCCTTTAATCAATGGGATGTCGGACACATATTCACTGGTAATGGAAAAAGCAGATACCACCAGTAATCCAAAGGCAAAAGTTTCAGAGACAGGAAGTCGTTGGTTTAACAACCTTCTCTGAGGTTGCAGGGAATGAGGCCTGGAGTCTTCTGGAACCCATACTGGAGCTCTCTTTTGCACATAGAAGCCTGCTGGAAAGGGAGGGAGGGCCCCTGCAATGGGGTGAAGGTCCACCTGATGCTGCCAGGAATTGTAGGGGAGACTTGGGCAACACCCCAAGAGGGGACTGAATCATAAGAGGTCAGGTGGCACTGGAGACATTGGAGTACCCCTTTCTGAGCAGGGCATCCCATCTACTCTATCTGACTTTCTGCCAAGACCCTTCTCCTCAGAAATTCTCACTGTCTTATCTCTTGACTGCTCAGGGGGTGACTGTAGGGAGTGAGAGGATAACTCAAGAACCACAGGGGAAGGGGCAGTGTGAACAGAGAAAATAACTGTGATCTTGTGACATTCTCCCCCAATTGGTCTCCTACATTTTCCTAAACACACAGATCTGTTAGACCATCAGTGTCCCAGGGAAGTGATGTGCCAACCAGAGTGGACTGTCACAGACAGAGACCAGAATGGAGAAACGTGAAGTTCAAGTCATCCCTGACCTCAACAGATGATTTTAAATTCCCTTCCACTCAGGATAGAACTCACCTATCATTCCCTCAGATAGCTTTGCCTCAGATAGCTTTATTCTTCCATTAATTTCCCCTCGAGAGAGCAATAAAGTGACAAAAGGTTGGTGTACCCTTTCAAAAAGACAGAAGGCTTGCTTTGTTTTAATACAGGGAAGTTAAGAATCTGAGACTCTGAGCTTGACTGTTTAACCAGCGGCTGGGAACATGCACTTAGACAACTGTAGGGAGGAGTGACATCATGAGCAAATCTGGGGGCTGGGTGAGGTGACCACAAATGAAAACCTGGATTCCATTTGGCCTGGCTGGGTTGGAGTAAGAACAGCCATCCTGGTGCAAACTCACACCCACTCGCCACCTGATTTTAAAGTTGCTCCAGACAGCTCTGGGAAAAATCACCAATCCAGTTACCAACACTTCCAGATCTATATCTTTTCCCTCTCTTGGGCAATTTTTACTTTTCAGAAGAAGAAGACCCCCGCCCCCATACACACACACACACACACTGCAGAGTCACCCTGCCCCTCCCTCCATTTTCATTAGACTCTATTAAGGTACTGCTAATTCAAATGCTAGCGGTTAACACAGATACCCCGGTGGGCACTGGTTTCACTTTACTAGGCCACAACTAAAGATCAGGAAAGCTTTCAGATTCACAGAAATCAGGTGGAGACTTGTCCAAGAGTCCTTCATACCCAGCCACGTCGCCACCTACTCCGATTGCCCAGGGTTCTCATATAGCTGCAGAGCCCATGGGACTTGGAGGACACTTCCCATTAGCCTAGCTCTTGCTTTTGCATCTGCAGCTAAGTCAGATGCTCAATGCATTGGAGCAAACCTCAGCTCAGACTGGTGGAAGGGAGGCATCCAGAAACTGTTTCAAAGGGCATTTTACTGTGGAAGGCAGGATGAGCAGAGGGAAGAATCCATGCAGAACCTCTTGGCCCCGGCGCCTGGCTCCCTGACCATTACTCACGGATACAACTCACCAAAGTTGAGAAGCTTCGCTGGGACCCCCAGCTTTTCTATTCACCCCCCACAGAACATCCTCAGACTTTGGCTTGGCTTCACACTGCCGCCCAGAGCACGACGTGTCTGCCACTAAGCAAGGTTAATGCTCATTTCTTGCTGAAAAAGTCCCAAAATGTAACTTAACAGGGTAATCTTTTTGTTGTTGTTGTTAATTTCCAAAATGTGTTCCCCCCATCCCCCCCAGTCCTTGAGCACAGACCTGTGGTTTTGTCTCTCCTGGTTTTACAGTCTATCTGCCTCCAGCCAAGAGACTTGGCTGTTTCTGCCCCCTGAGTCACAGTCTCGGCTGGTAGCTGAACCCAGGAAGCCCTGGCCCATGTCTCTCCCTGGAACCACCAGACCACACAGCTTCCAGTGCTCAACCCTTTGGCGGGTGTCCTGCCTCCTCTTTGTTTGGAAAGAGACTTCTTACGTAACTCCACAACCTACTAAATGCTCCATTGTCTTCCACTTGGGAGAGCTCGAAATAACCCATTAGTGACTTATGACTTATCACAGAGATAGAATCTCGTACCCACACACCCACAGGCCCCATGGAGCTAGCCTCACCTCTCCTACCTCATCAACAATGAGACTGAATGCTTGTGGTCTTCGGAGACTGGAAAGTTCAGTACAAGATGCAGGGAATACAAAGGTCAGTTCATCTATAGGTCATGGTACTTTGCTCCAAAGGCACATGAAAGTCATTTGTAATTCAAGACTGAGGCAGTCATAAACAATTCTGATCTGATTATCCTTTTACTAATCTGATTTTGATAAACAGCTGATGAAAATGGGAGGTGTCTGGTTATCAGAGGAGAGATACCCAGGCAGTGAAATCAGTTTCTCTTATCTCACTGGGCAGGGATTTATTTCAAGACTCCTATTAATAGCCTGCAATGCCAAGAACTGTGATCTCTACCCTGGATTTCAAGAACCTTCTGAGCAGAGTGGCAGAAACCCATTGGGTAAGGTCTTCTCCTCCATCTTTATTTTCTATGAATCTCTGATTAGCCCTGTTGGGGATTCTAGTAATTACTTAAAGCTGGCACCTCTATAAAAAATTATATACCTCTTAGGATTCAATTAAAAATGAAAAGAACCACTGCATGTTGTTTCCAGGGAGCTTTCACAGTGTAAGACAGGGGTGTAGACCAGGACGAATAAAACACTTCTGCGTTAGGTGACATTTCCATCTGGCTCTGCTGCCACAGCAGCTCTGGGGAGAGCAGCTACAGAGAGGAGGGGGGCAGCCTGTTCTGTCCTCCCCATGGACCTCATGGTCTTTCAAGGATTCCTCAGGCCCTTTTCTTATTTCTTCCTGCCACAGACATTTTCTCACCTGGGACCAGCTACGTGACTAGGTGAGGTGGGGTCACATTTCTTTGCCCGCTCAATAACATGTGAGTCTTAGGAAAAGCTTTCAGAAAGGGTCTCTGAAATTGGTAAAGTGCAAGTGTTTCAACATACCTAGGCAGCGTGGAGACAAGAGGCAAGAGGCTGTGTCTCTCTTTGTCCCTGCTCTCCCTCCCACTTCCCTTAATGCCTCCGTGTCTTGGACACCAATTTACCAGATTCAGTGCATGTATCTTTGGACAGCAGCTGCCAAACTCAGAAGGCAAGAGATTTTGCTGTGCTTAGTTTTGGGTGAAAATGTGACTCGGGTCTCATAATATTCAGTTCACTGAGTTTCAAAAAGCTGAGTATAAAAGGGGCTTTCTATTCTGGCTTTTAAAGTAGGGATTTCTGCAAGGTTATTTGAAGACCCCCTTCAGTCTTTGGGTCCAAGCTTCTTCTAAGGAGCTACTTGTGTATTACAGGGAAAAATTTTAGGTCTTGTAATTTGGAGACTCCACCGATTTTTAAATAATGTGGAAAAAAAATCAACTTTTGATTTCTTGTTCATAGGAAACAAACTGAGATTCAAGTTCATCTAAAATGAGAAGATTAGATTCTTTGTGAAGGAAATACAAGTTTTAATAAAACTTGCATCCAAAAATGAACAAGAGTTGCTTATACTTACTGCAAGGACAATAGCTCAAAAGCTCAACACAGGCATGGACTTGACATTACAAATCCATTTTCTTTCTCACTGCAGACTGGCTATAAAGGAAGGATTTGGAATAGACATTAGGAAGAAGTTCCTAACTATAAATGTGTAAGATATGAAAGAAATTACCAAGGGAACTTGTAAAATTCTTATTTCTGCAGAATAGAAAATAATCTTCTCTGAAAACTATTGATAAAATAGTGTATCCTCTCTTTCTACAATGGCTTCATTTAAACACTACCCTTAAGCTCTTATGAAAAAAAAAATTTTCCAACTGAAAATCATGGGAATTTACCAATCCAATAGAGACTTCTAATGGTGTCATTGTCCTTTCTTATCGGTCCTCTGTCCTCTTCTCTTTCTAAAAGCACTTCTGATTTAGGAAATTTTGGAGACAGGGTGAAAAATAGAAAAATTAAGTGACTAAAGAAAGGAGTAGAATTGAAATACCTATAAATTACCACTTCAAGGTAACAATAAAAATAAAATTTAAGAAACCTCTTATGTATAGTCTACATATTTTAATACATAATATAATATGCAAACATGTGGTCCTGTTTAATTACACTTGGGAAATCCCAGAATGATATTTTTTTTAGAGAGAGAGAGAGAGAGAGAGAGAGAGAGAGAATTTATTTATATATGTTTTTAGCTTTCGGTGGACACAACATCTTTGTTTGCATGTGGTGCTGAGGATCGAACCTGGGCCGCACGCATGCCAGGCGAGCACACTACCGCTTGAGCCACATCCCCAGAGCCCAGAATGATATTTTAAGGAGCCCTTGAATTCAGAGTCTGTATGTATTTGAGAGGCTACACATCGTGATCATGAAAGGTACAATTCTGGAACCAGGATGCCTGGGTTGAATTCCAATGGGGTCTTGGGAAAGCCAAAAACTTCCTTTGTGCCTCCCCAACTCAGTTGCCTCTTTGAAGGATAATGATATGGTTTTTGTGAAGAATGAATGAATTATTAAAAGTAAGAGATTTGTAACAGTGCCTATGGCCTATGCTACCTCTAGGCAGGATGATGCTGATGATGATAAACTATCGCATAGAAATTCAGGAAACCGGGAAAAGAGTGGTAGCACCTAAAATCCCTACAGCAGAGCACTCTGCAGAAATACACAGTGGTTTCTGTCTTCTGTAGACTAAGGACAACAACAGTCCCTCTGACCCCTGCAAACATTGGAAAGTGCAATGCCAATTGTTTTCTTATGTTTCTTTCCCAGTCATGATCTCTATTCACTGGGAAAACTAGATTAGAGCTTCCAAGTCCTGGCATCTGGGAATCCTGAGGCTCAGTGACCTGGAGGAATGATATGTCACAGCCAGAATAAGATTTTTAGAGCCCAGAACCAGTCTGTGGCCATTCCCCTACACTCTCAGATGTGGGTGCTTTCCATGATAATAAATACTTCCTACGACCTTTAAGGGAATAAAAAAGGTAGCAAATGCTTTGAAGAATGCTTTGTTACACTGGGAAGGGCAGCCCCACCATCTTTGCCTTGGAGACTCTGAATCACATGTTTGTACAGATTCATGTGACTTTTTTCTTGGAATCCAGCTGGCAGAGTTATTTTCTTTCTACGTATCCATTAGCTCTGTCCCTGAGCCTTGCCCAGCACAGTAATTCAGATTCTATGGAGGGGCAGGACCCTGGCAAAGCTCTGGTAAGGACCTTTGTGTGAAAATAGATGGCTCATGGCAAAGTGACACCCTTGAATTTTACAGTTCCCTGTCCACACCATCAAGGTCAGCTCTGGCATCCACAAGATAAAATCTTCAGAGATCTTTTTCAAAGCTGTCCTTACCAAGCCACACTGCCTGTCCCCAGGGCCCCAGGGGGTGGTGCTAGAAGTGGACTAAATATGCAAGCCCAGTCTGTCCCTACCTAAATGTGGAGTTCTATAAATTGACATCCTGGGTACTCTAAAGAGCTAAGATAGACGAGATTTAGCTTCATAGCATGCTCATGAATTAAAAATAGACCTTAAATACAGACGTGACCAAACTATCCTGTGGGGGAAGAGTGGCCCCGCTTCCTTGATGAGCAATGTCATGGGCTCAAGCAGACACTCCATCCACAGTCAAAAATCCCTGAGGTCAAAATAGAGATGGGACCACCACGGCCCCTCAGCCCACACCTCCTCCCCTCCTGGCCCAAACATACTCACTTCCTCTGGAGTTCTTTCATGAGAAGAAAGAAGAACCCAAACCAGGGGAGGGGCCAGGGAGATGGCATGGAAACCTCTGATACCTGCTTGCAGGGCTGTGTGTACACTCATCCTCTAAGAGGAAAGCAGCTTCAGGATGAGAAAGAGCAGGAAGGTCAGAGTGAATGAACATGTGAGGTACTTAAAGATAAGAACCGGTGTTTCCATACTGTTCCATAGAAAGCTAGGTTTTACTCAAGGTTCATGCACTCTCTCTCTCTCTCTTTTTTTTTTTTAAATTAAGAATTAGGTGTTAGATGAGGGTTTTATAAATTACTGAATTTTTAATATTTTTTGAGATAGTATTTCTCTTCTACTACCTCCAAATTGCCTTCCATGCTCTATATTTTGTGCTATTCCCTGAGTGCATTTGGGGCCCTTAGACATAAAGCAAAAGAAAGAAATCGTTTTCTGCTAAGTTTTAAATTTTGGCATTTGTTACCAAGAGTCAAAAATTATTTTCTTTTACTATTTCATGTAAATAAGAAAACGTATGAAAGGGAAAATAAAATTTTACTGCAACCTCTTTTAGTTTACTCTTGTAATTTCTCCTTAAAAGAAAATAGTTATTTCTTAACTTAAAATTATTGTGTTGGAGCTAGAAGGAATCTTTCTAATTCATCTTATGGAAGAAAGAACTGAAGCCAGATGAAGTTAAATGACTCCCTCAGGGTCATTCAACTCAACATTCTCTTTTTTACTCCTTGGTAACACAAATTTTTGGCTTTTCTTTCCCTCCTTTTCTTGATTCTTTATCATATGAATTTAAAAGTTTGGGGTCCACAATTGTGCATGTCCTAATTTCAACAGGGTGGAAACCCCTGTTCAGTATTCTCCAGGAGGCTAGGCAAGAACTCGCTGTTGGTTTTTGTTTTTGTTTTCTGGGTGAAACCTCCACGTTAATAGTATTAATATGTCCCAGGATATTTTCTCTCTGTTTCTTTTAAAATGAAATAAAATAAAAATTGCTCATCTTCTCCCAACCTTGATGATCCAGAGTGAGTGGAGGAAGTACAAGGTGATGGGAGCGCCCCAGAGCCCATGCACAGAGGAGCTGGCTGAGAGTGTGACCAGGAAGCACTAGGAGCAGAGCAAACAGCCTGTTGTTTGAGAATATACCTTGGTGTTGATAGACAATGCTGGCAGCTGTACTCCCCAAGGGAGCTTCCTCTCTAACTCAGTGTGGTTCAGTGATTAAAAACAGACTCAGGATCAGTCCCTTTGCCTGAGATCCAAGTCTAGGTTTTGCTACCACTTACCAGCTAGATAGACTTGGACAAATTCCTTGACTACTCTCTTCCTAAGTTCTATCACCCACCAAGGGGAGTTAGAGAACACCTCCCTCACGTGTTCCTTGTAAGGCTCGCATGCATTAGTAACTATAATGTGCTGGGAAGAGTGTTTGGAGCACTCAAAGGCTCAACCCATACTCCTTATTACTACCTCCTATCCATCCTATTTTCTTTCTTTGAATCTGAAAATAAAGGCTAGATGTGCAAGAGGAAAGGTGTTGTATTATTCTGTCTGACTAGCTACCCAGATTAGCAATGCAGTTATGACCTCATGGGACAGTGAGGAGTCCTTTCTCGAGTCCTTTCTCATCTATCTCCACCCAGCTTACACCATTAAGGGCACAAATGCCTGCAGTTCACCTTCAATTAGAGAGCAATTTCCAGAATGTGCTATCTCAGAGAAATTTCTGGTAGATTTCAGACTTTTAACTGAAATCTGGTTTCTGGCTAACACAACAAATCCTCTCTGAAACTCGTGTGTACTGGGCTTTCTCATTGTCGCATCAGATCTGCAATCAGAAATGACAGTCCTACCTATTCCAGGTCTTCAGAGTGGGATTGGTTTTTAGACTCTGTTCCTAACGTCTCTATTGCCAATAAGCTTGGGCTATTCCTGACCAGTCACCTGCCTCCGCTTTCAGTGTTCCTTTTCAAAGCTGGACTGGTCCTCTGGAGAGAGACATGCTATACTTCTAAAGAGCCCCCAAGGATTTCAGCCCTTCCAAGCTGCACCGAAAGGTTTCTTAAGCAAATAATGGGATTCTTCTCTTCTCCATCATGTCCTCAAGCCTTGCAGCATGGTGTCAATCCCTTTGCCAATACTGGGGTGCAGTGGACCACACTGGGGGTGTCCCATGATGACTAACACACAAGAAAAGAGTAAAAAGGGAATCTAAAGAAAATTTCCAATGATAGTTAACTAGTCTGACACCCATGCATTCTGAAGGCTGTTTTAGGCTGGGAAGAAAAGCAGTGATCCCTGGGTTCCTGGCCTCACAAATGGAACCATGCAGCAGGAGTACCATCCCCGTTTCTGAGATTTCTGTGTCTTCCTCATAACCACCAAGGCAAACACAACCCCCGCAACAAATGGAGAACCTGGTTTGTTGCATAAGCTCCTTCCTTCCAGAGTAATTCAATCTCATCCCTCCCCACCGGATCTGAAAGAAGGAGCAAATGTGCATTGGATTTGGGGGCTCGTGGTAAAACAGAAATATGCATCATCATTGGCCAGGCCACCAGAATGCTTTGGAACATTCCTCACCTGCTCCACTTAAAAAAAGACCTGGCCCTAGCTTATCTTAGTAAGTGACTAATGTGCACTCCACCCGGGAAGGACTGCCATGGCCTCAGATCTTCTCTGCCACTCTGCACAGTGCCCTTGGCAATACCACAGCAGGCCACAGAAGCTGGGCGAGGCCAGGCCCAAGGAGAAGGAGAGGATAGCCCAAAATAAGATGCAGCTGCTGAACGTTCTTTTCATTATAGCAATTTCTAGACTTCTGGATACCTTCTGAAAGGGGTGGGAAAGGACTAAAGGAGACAATCTGTCTGCTTTAAACCTAACTGAAATTGAACAATAATGAAAGCCATTCAGCCTGGGCAGAGATAGCCTACCATGATCACTGCTCCACCACTCAATTCCATTTAGGAACCTCCATTTCGGCTCCACTTTGGGGGCAGGAAAACACAGACCCCTGAGGCAGTCTGCAGGCCCACTGCAGTCTCCTCTGGCCCTGCCTTCTCTCTTACCTGGAGCCATTCACCATACCAGCCCCTTCCAGGTTGGGAACAAGGGCAGAGCATTTGCAATATGGCTGTAGGAGCAGCACCCTCTATCCAGCTTACTCAGTGATGCTGCGCCTGGAGTGCATCTATGAGCAATGGGCCACAGTCCTGGACCATTAAATCATTCATGTGTTTCATATTACAGTGTATGTTGAGAGAAAAAGATGGTCAAAAAGATGTTTCTTAGCTTTGCCAGACCTGATGGGATTGAGGTAGGGGGTAGGAAGGTGGTGGACCAAAGGGGAGGTGTTAGTTTTCTTCCCAAGTCCTCCATTCCAACCATTTCCCTCATTTTCTGCTTGAGGACCTTTTATTATGACCTAATTCATGCATCTTTGAATGTTCTGTGCTTCTCCAGAATATCCCTACATCTTAGTCCCAGGGTTAAAAAAAAATGAAGACAAGAGAGAAAGAAAATGTGAAAGATTCAATACTTCAGTAATGTCTACAGCACATTAGTCACAATTCTAGGAGCTGGATGCACAGAGATCAACAACAGCAACAACAAAATAAGCTTACATTCATGAGGGAGAGACAGAAATAATGATCAAAATATAAGAAAATAAACAGAACAGAATTTTATGTAGAGGGTAAGAATTATGGAGAACACAGTTTTCCTGCTGGAGAGAGTGAAGGGCAGGGCAACATTGGGAAGGGTGGGGAGGGAAGGCCTCTTGCTGAGCATGCCATTTGATCTGGAACCTGAATAGCTAGAGAGAGCCAGACAATGATCTGGGACAAAAGCATTCCAAGCAGAAGGGACAGCAGGTGTGAGGTTAGGCAATAGAGGGGAGAGGAAGAGGGTGAGCATACGTTGATCAGAGCTTCTGAGGGGCAGGCTGCTGCTAATGGGAATGAAGTGGTCAGTGTGGATCAGATCACAGAGGCATTTGTAGACCATCATAAGTAGTGGTGCCATTGGAGTGTTTGTAAGCACCAGAGTGACAGGAAATTCGTCCTCTCTGTTTGCCTCTCTGTCATTCATAACTATGCATATACACTTATGCATAAGCACAGAGAAGATACATGGTTGAGGGTCAACTGAGTTAGGGTTGCGAAAATATTGTGTTTCTATCATACTTCCATTATGTTTTTACAATTGTTCATAACAGTTTCATAACTGAGGACTTCAAAATTGACATTTAGAAGGATGAACAATTTCTCAGAAGTACAGAATGAAGGAAAATAAACCAAATATATATTTGAAGCCCTTTTATAAAATTAAAACCTAATTATTATAACCTAATTCATGCATCTTTTAAGGCTCTGTTCTTCTCCAGAATATCCCTACATCTCAGTCCCAGGGTTAAAAAAAAAAATGAGGACAAGAGGGAAAGAAAATGGGAAAGATTCAATACTTCAGTAATGTCTACAGCACATTAGTTTAAATGGCACCGTCCACACACATCAAGCTGGACATTAGTCTTTCAAAGCCAAACTCCAAGATATTTTGCTGTGGCTAGAACAGGGACACAACCGGAAAGAAAAAGCTGTATGACTTTGCACGGAGCCTCCCTCACATATCCAGTGAGAAAAAGCACAGCTTGGTTTAAGGAATCCAAAACCAGTAATTTGCGAGTACCAAGGTTTATCCATATTTGCACAGGGCACTAGGCCTCCCTCTGAGATCCAGACAAGAACCCTCAGTTTCACCCACTTGTTTAACCACAATGGCCTTCATTTAGACAGATTTTGGAAACTAGTTCAATGATTAAAAACCTGAAGAATAAAAGTAGCATACACTGAAGTTTGGTTCCCCCAAAGATATCCTTGTTCTAATTCCTGGATCCTGTCAATTTTATTTTAGATGGCAGAAAAGGGTTTTGCAAATGTGATTAAGTAAGGGTCTTGAAATGGGCAGCTTAGCCTGGATGATTTGGGCAGGTCCTAAGTGCAATGACACATGTCCTTGTGAGAGAGACACAGAGGGCGAGGTGACACTACACAGAAGAAATCTAAGACCTAGGATTTTCTGGTAAATACCTGAGCACTGTCTCTCTCACTGTTTTTAAAAATCTATTTATAAGTAAAAATAAACTGAAGATTATTGTATAAAGTTTATGTCCCTGGAAAATTCCATCAGTAAACTAAGCACCGACTTAGATAGTCATGAAGAAGAGGACCAGTTTTGAATTAAAACTCCGAATTCTTTTTTTTTTTTTTTTTTTTTTGACACAGAGAGGTACTAGGGATCGAACATAGGAGCACTTTGCCACTGAGCTACATCCCTAGACCCTTTTATTTATTTATTTATTTATTTACTTACTTACTTATTTATGATGCTGGGAATTGAATTCAGGGGCACTCAAGCACTGAGCCACATCCCCAGCCCTTGTTTGTATTTTATTTAGAGATAGGGCCTCACTGAGTTGCTTAGGGCCTCTCTTAATTGCTGAGACTGGCTTTGAACCCATAATCCTCCTATCTCATCCTCCCAAACCACTGGGATTACAGGTATGTACCACTGAACTTGGCTGGACCTTTTTATTTTTGAAACAGGATCTCACTAAATTTCTCAAACTGGCCTCAAATTTGAGATACTCCTACCTCAGACTCCCGAGTCACTGAGATTACAGGTATGTGCAATAAACCTACTTGAAACACTCCTGAATTCTAATCCTGCCTCCTCACTGTCTAGCAGTGAGAGCTCAGGCAGATGACTAAATTATGAAAACTTGAGGGACTGTCTTTCTAAAAGCATGATGTCCTCATCTTTAGAATGCTGATAACAATACACGGCTGATATTTTTATACAGAGCAACTGAAATGAGACAGTATAAAGTTCTGTATCTGGCACCTAGAATACAACACCTTCTTAGTAAATGAGAACTATGATCATTACTATTTTAGTCAGAAACTTAGCTGGGACTGTGAGGTCGCTCAGTAGCAGAGCCTGAGTAGCTTAGCACGTGGGAGGCTTTGCAGGCTCTGGGTTCAACCCCAAGCACTGGGAAAAAGAATTATAGCTCAGGACCCTTTCAGCTTTTGATTAGCTAATTTAAGTTGTTTATTTTAACTAGAAAACAAAACACATAAGAAAAATCATATAAAATAAAAATGTCCAGTTTAACTGGCGATAATAAAACAAATGTGCAAATAACAAATACAGGGTCAAAAAGAACGCATTGCCAGCAACCAAAATCCTTCACTGACTCTCTTTCTGCCACCCCCAAGAAATACTTCCTTGTGCCTTAAATGTAGCTGCAATAACTGTCTTTTTCTTTTTCTTTTTCTTTTTTTTTCTTTCTTTTTTTTGGTACCAGAGATAGGGATTGAACCCAGAGACACTTGACTACCTAGTCACATCCCCAGTCCTTTTTTATTTTGTTTTGTTTTGTTTTGTTTTTTAGTTTTGAGACCAGTTCTCACTAAGTTGTTTGCGGCCTAGCTCAGTAAAATGCTGAGGCTGGTTTTGAAATTGGGATACTCCGGCTTCAGCCTCCCAAGTGACTGAGATTACAGGCATACGTTACTGTACCCAGCTGATTTTTAACTTTCTTAACTCATGTGGCAAATATTCCTTCGCTTTGTTTCTAATTTTATTACCTAGACAGAAATAACTTTATCAAGACTTTTAAAAACCTATGAGTTGCCCTAGAAAGTTTGGAGGATTGAGTTCATACTTATTGAGAGATACGGTGTGCAGAAACTCTATAGAAACTAATAAGACGATATAGGCTGCTTGCTCTCTAGGAGCTTATAGTGATGAAAACCAAAACCATACCCCTGGCTCCCAGCTTACAGAATGCCCTTATGCCACTTTCCTATTGAAACAAACAATATTCACTAGAAGCAAAAGTAAAACAATAAATTGCTCTTTTAAGAATCCTTTTCAAAGCTGACTGTCTACTCACGTTTCATGGTATGAAGAGAAAGGGAAATGGGAAGAGGCTCAATGTTTATTAGCACCATGTTAGAGTTTTTAAATTTTACCTACTGATTGTTACAATACTCTATTATGTTAGATATTGTACAGGAGAAAAGGAATAATTTTCTTCATACCCTTAATAATGCGTAACTGGGATTGTCTGTAACAAAAGATAGATTAACAAGAGGAAAACAAAAAGAAGTTTATTAACATGCATACCTCATGTATACATGGAGGAAATCCAGAGAATGAATAAATCTCTGGAATAGACTTCAAAGAGTTTAAACTTCAGGCTCAAATATTGGCATTTTCTTAAAGAAAGAAAGGAGAATATAGGAAAAGTCAGGTTCAGATCAGTTGGCCAGGAAATGAATATAAAGCAAAGGTAAATTTGTTAGGCTGATATGAATCAATACTTCACCAGTGTATGAGTCTCTATGGATTTAGTTCCTTCTTACTAATAGAGATTTCCTTTATAGATATAAATTTTTCTTACAAAACAATGTTTTATGCTATTCCTGTGTCTTTGGTTTCTCTAAATAATCAGTTCAACATAATCAATTTGCTCAAGAAGCATGTTATAGGGTGGCATAATATCTTCTACAGTATATTTTGGGATGGTGTGTCCTAAGCACCATCAATATCATTAATCTTATTTGAATTGTGAAGATGTTGAGGCAAGCTAGGAAGTTGGGACAATAAAATCTTTTATTTTTATTTTAAAATTTTTTTTTGGTACTGGGGATTGAACCTAGGGAAACCTACTACAGAGCTACATTCCAAGCTCTTATTATGTTTTATATTGAGACAGGATCTCAGTAAACTGTCGAAGCTGGCCTCAAACTTGCAATCCTCTTGCCTCAACCTCCCAAGTCTCTGGGATTACAAGTGTGCATCCCCATGCCCAGTTGGGCCAATATAATCTTAAAAATAGAAAATGGAGAGACTTCCATATCATGACATAAGGAAGATATAATAATGAAACAAAATGTAACAGAATTGAAAGAACTTTACAACTAAACTACTATAGTTGAAGATTTCAGTACAATTATATACATATGACATCAGAATGCATTACAATTCTTATTACACATAGAGCCCAATTTTTCATATCTCTGGTTATATACAAAGTATATTCACACCAATTCGTGTCTTCACACCTATACTTTGGATAATAATGATCATCACATTCCAACATCATTAATGACTCCATGCCCCCTCCCTTCCCCTTCAACCCCTCTGCCCTATCTAGAGTTTGACTATTCCTCCCATGCTCCCGCTTCCTGTCCCACTATGAATAGGCCTCCTTATATCAAAGAAAACATTCGGCTTTTGTGTTTTGGGGATAGGCTAACTTCACTTAGCATTATCTCCTATAACTCCATCCATTTACCTGCAAATGCCAGGATTTTATTCTCTTTTATTGCTGAGTAGTATTCCATTGTGTATATATGGCACATTTTTTAATCCATTCATCTATTGAAGGGCATCTAGGTTGGCTCCACAGTTTAGCTATTGTGAATTGTGCTGCTATAAACATGGGATGTGGCTGTGTCCCTGTAGTATGCTGTTTTTAAGTCTTTTGGGTATAGCCTGAGGAGAGGGATAGCTGGGTCAAATGGTGGTTCCATTCCCAATTTTCCAAGAAATAGAAATGCTAGACAAAAATTATCAAGAATATGGAAGATTGGACAACATTACAAACTAACTCAAACTAACTACATAAAGAGATTCCACTCAACAACTGAAGAATGCACAGTCTTCTCAAGTACATATAAAAGGACCATAGGAGGGTGTGTTCTGGTTCCTAAAATAATTCTCAGTGAATTTAAAATGATTATGATCATATAAAGTATGCTCTTCGATGACAACAGAATTGGAAGACCTATAACAACAACAGACAGAAATCTGAGAAATCCTCAAATATCGGGAAGTTAAACAGCACACTTCTAAATAACCCCTTGTTCAAAGAAAAAAAAAATCACAGGGAAAATTGACAATATTTTAACCAAATGAAACCAAAGTACAAGATGCCAAAATTTAAGGCATATAGGTAAAGCAGTACTTAGAAGGAAATTTATAGCTTTTTGTTGATTTTTGCAATGCTGGAATTGAATCCAGGGCTTCACACATGCTAGGCAACACTCTACTGCTGAACTATATCTCCATCCTGAAAATTCTGGTTTTGAATGTCTATATCAGAAAAGAAGAAAGCTTCAAATCAATAATTTCAGCTTTTAACAGCTCAGTGGTAGAACATTCATCTGGCATGTGTGAGGCACTGAGTTCAATCCTTGGCACTGCATAAAAATAAACAAATAAAATAAAGACATTCTGTCCATCTGCAACTACAACAAAATTTTAAAAAATAATGGCAGCTTTTATTTTAAGAAACTAGGAAAAGATAAGCAAAAATTTTAATGATCAAGAAGACTGACAAACTTTTAACTAGACTAACCAAGGGGGAAAAAAAGAGAGAGAGAGAGAGAAGACAAAAATTACCAAAATCAGGAGTGAAATGGAGACAGCATTACCAACCCTACAGGAATTATAAGAATTTTAAGGGAGTATTATGACTAACTTGATGCAAGCAGCTTACTCACTGAGATGAAATGAACAAATTCTCACAAATCACTGAGTTTAACTTTAGGAAGAAATAGAAAATCTGAATAGACCTTTAACAATTTAATCAATTAACAATTAAACATTGTCTCACAAAGACAAGCCCAGGCCCAAATAATTTTAAGAAATGATACCAGTCCTCTTCAAATTCTTTCAGATGTAGAGGAGAGAACACTTTTCAATTCATTCTGTGAGGCCAGTATTATCCTGATATCAAAGCCAAATAAAAACATTACTAGAAAAAAAATTATAACACTTATGAACAAAGGCACAATCGTCACTACCACAATACTAATAAATTAAATAATTATACACAAAGACAAATTATATTCCTAAGACATTTATCTTAATTACAACTTATCTTGGGAATGCAAAGCTAGTTAAACATCTGAAAATTAACAGAAAATAAAAAGGACAAATACCACACTGTCATCTCAATAGATATAGAAAAACATCTGACTAAACCTAACATCCACTCATGATTAAAAACTCTCTACAAACCATGAATTGAAGGAAATATCTCCAGCCCCTGTGGCTTGGTAGTGTTTGCACAATTCTCTAAATTTACTGCAAATATTTAATTGAATACTTACAACAAGTAAATTTTATTATATTTAAATTATGCCTCAGTATAGCTATTATAAAAATGAAAAATGATAAAGATACTTAAATCTCTTAGTAGAAGGTTCTATAGGCAAGAATTGTATGCTTATTATGTTCCCTTTGGAGCACAAAACATTAGGATTCCTCAACTTTTAGTGAATGATTCAATTGAGATTTAAAAGATGAATCATGAATCCATGGAATTCACAACCAATAGCCTGGAATTTGGGCTGCTACATATCATTGCTACAACTGATTCTCTTTACTCTTTTTCTCAAACTAACTTTCTATACCCACTTTCTCATCTCTGTCTTTGTTCACAGTATACCCTTGAGCCACAAGGTGGTACTTTGGACATGTGTAGCTTGGTTGCTCTCCAGAATGACTTCAGGGCAGTTTGAGAGAAGGGGATACATGATGTAAATAGGCCATTTGACAGCTGGATAGTCACACGCTGAAGAGGGCTTTGATTAGATAGAGACAACTTTAACTCATTCATAAAATAAATCTTTTTTTCTCTTCCTCACTAAAAGTTGAATATGAAGAAAGTAATGGCTAGGAATATTACCAAAATATGGGTTCCATGGGGGTTTTTTTGCACCCAAAAGCCAACCAAATGAAGGACCAAGTGGGGTGTTAGATAGGCAACGGGGTTTTGTTCATTAATATGGGCATGGTGGAGCTGACATTGACTTAGGGCAGATGTTGTGAAAAGGAGGTTCAAGTTGATATTGCAG
This sequence comes from Ictidomys tridecemlineatus, assembly GCF_052094955.1. Taxonomy (NCBI): domain Eukaryota; kingdom Metazoa; phylum Chordata; class Mammalia; order Rodentia; family Sciuridae; genus Ictidomys; species Ictidomys tridecemlineatus. The sequence goes on along the minus strand of NC_135482.1, from coordinate 82,938,233 downwards.
TTCAAGTTGATATTCAAGTTGATATTAGAGCTAATATTTATTTAGCATCTGTTTTTTGTGCCAAGTATACCATCCCAAGTTTTGGAAATACTGTCACATGCAAAACAAACTCTATTCTCATGGGGCTTGCATTATAGTTGGGAGGGAAATAAACAGTGGGCAAATAAAGACTGGTATTTAGTTCAGGAGGGCTCTGGAAAGTCCTGGAAAGGAGAAAATGGGACTGGTGAAATGGTGAAGGTGGCAGTTACCTTTGTATCTGAAATGGACAGCCAAGGATTTCCTAACAAGATGGTATTTGAGTGGGTCTGAAGAAAATGTGAGAAGGAATCATGCTCTTCACTTGGCAAAAAGCAACCAACGAAGAGAGAACAAAAAAAATATAAGGGACTGAAGGTGGGAGCCTTCTTGGTATTTAAGCCAGAAAAAGAGAGCAAGAACATAGCTGCAGCGTGGGTCTTAAAGGTACATGGCAAAGATGAGTTTGGAGAGGTAGCAGTAATATGGCTTGCGGGCATGGAGGGTTTTGGATCTGGATTTTATTCTGAGTGAGCTAGAAGCCACTGTAGAATTTTAGAAGTGACCTGATCTGACTTCTGTTTTAAAGGGGTTATCCTGGCTGCTCTGTTGACACTGACTACAGTAGGGCAGAGGGAGAAGCCGGGAGACCAGTTAAGGTACTGTTGTAATAATCCAGGCAAGAGGTGATGGTGGCTGAGATCGAGGTGTTAGCAAGGGAGAGGGGAAATGACCATATTATATATATATATATCTCTAAGGAAGAGTCAACAAGATTAACTGATGATTATTCCTAGGGTATGAGAGAAATCAAAGAGCCAAACATGATTATTTATTTTAATCGTCTAACAAGACTTTGTGTACTAATTATGTACCAGGCACTGTTCCAAATTCTTGACAAATACCAATCATTTAATCTTTGCAATAGCCCTGTGAGACAGGTACTACTTTTATAATCATTTTTCTCCTTCAAGGTTTTGGCTCTGAGAAGATAAAAGGGTGGTGTTGACATTGACTTAGGGCAGATGTTGTGAAAAGGAGGTTCAAGTTGATATTCCAGTTGAGATGACTGAAACAACTTCACAGTGATGCCAAGCATGCAACTGGCTCTCAAATCTGGAGCTAAGGAGAGAGATCTAAGCTGAAGATCCTCATTCAATGGTCCTCAGTGTAAAGGTGGCCATGAAACTGGATGAAATCTCTAAGGGATTATGTGACAGAAGAGAAGAGGATCAGGAACAAGCTTGAGGCCATACAGTATTTAAATATGGGGACAAACTCTCAAAGAAAGCAGAGAAATGGCCCAAGAGGTTGGCATCCTGGAAATCAAGTGAAGAAACAGTTTGAAGGAGGAGAAACAGAGCAGCTATGTTGAATGCTACAGATTGGTCAAGTAAGAAAGACTGAGAATTTATTTATTAATTGCTTTGAAAGAGCCGTTTAATTGATTTGGTAGAGATGAAAGTTTAAATGCAATAGGTTTAAGAGGAGGAGAATAGGAGATGGTAAAGGTAATTCGTTTGAGGCATTTTCTTTCTTTTAAGCTGTAGATGAACACAATACATTTAGTTAATTTATTTATTTTTATGTGGTGCTGAGGATCAAACCCAGTGCCTCACACATGCTAGGCAAGTGCAAGAAGGGCAAAAGCCCCTCTTTTGAGGTATTTTCTATCAAAAGAAATAAAGAAATATGCAGCAGCCAGAGAAAAATATAGGGCTTAGAGAGAGGTTTTTTGCTTTTGTTTTATTCTGTTTTATTTATAAATGAGTGAAATAACAGCATATTTGTACACTGATAGAAATGGTCCAATAGAAAAGTTAAATAGATAGATAGATAGATAGATAGATAGATAGATAGATAGATAGATAGATAGATAGATAGATCAAGCAGAGAAGAAATGAAATGAAGTCAATGGCAGTTGAAACAGGATGATAAAGTCAGGGGCTTAGATACAGAGGGATTTCAAATTTAGTAAATGAAAGAAAGGCAAGAATGAATACATGGAAGTCCATGGAGATAGGTGAATGCACAGAGAGATATGATTGGCATTTGCAGAAGTTCCCTTCTAATTTCTTCTATTTTCTCAAAGAAATCAGGAAATGGTCATAAGCTGAACGAGGTCAGAAGTGAATGGAGTTTTGAGGCCAGAGAAGCTGTGACACGAATACCTAGGAAAATGGGGACTATATTCCAAAATTTTATAAAGCTCAACCACAGGTCACTGTATTGTTCTAGTTTAATTACGAAAGTTTGGATCTTCAGGAGACCCCTATTAAAATGCAAATACTGGGAACCCAAGTGCCTTCCAGCTGCTTTGCTTGGATAACACATTTGTATCAGAATGTCTGAGCTGTGAGACAGCTGAGAATAAGATTCCCCAGGGTCATGATGCTTGTAATCAGTCTTTCCTGGGAAATCTAAATTTCATTTCCTTTTTTTAAAAAAGGAAAATAAATTGTTTAATGTAGAACTGAAAATAATTGATTTGAAAAACTTAGTAAGATTTAATATAACTAAATCCATATATCAGGAAAAAAATTCATCAAACCACTTGTCCCAATTTTTCCCCCAACTACAGAAATAAGACACAAGTAAAGGCCTTTGGAAGGAATCAACAAAGTGGGATTGAGAGAGATACTATTCTTAGGAAGAAAGGGGTTGTTCCAGACCAATAATACTTGCAAATACTGGTACTTTGCCTATCAAACCTAGCAACATATTATTTTATTAATACTCCCTCTCATATTAATAAATGCTGAGTAGAAACATAATTATTTGTGCTCTCTTCTACCATTATGGCCCAAGAATTTTTATAGAATTTTCTTTTTGAAAAATACAAGCATTGAATCACCTCTAGGATGGTAATAGAATGCTGTGCATGAGGTACCTGGGTCCTGGCATGCCCCTTAAGCTTGAGCTAGAACCTCAGTTCTACTCTATCCTAGCTTTGTGACATTGGGAAAGTTTCCTGTCCTCACTGAGATAGTTTCCTCTTCTATAGATCATGGGCTACTGATGAATGTTGTGAAATTAAATGAAGCAACGTGTCACAAGAGGTACACAGGCCTGTGTCCTGCAATTGAAAGAGCTCTCATTCTTAATCAAATGTTGCTCAACATGGAAGGTGGTATTGTCCCTTATACCTGGAGAGACAGCTAGAGCTTCCTCTGAGGATTTGTTTGAACTTGTATCTGGAAAACAAACTGTTTCTCACTATACTCTCACTTAAAACACTCACTTCATTTCTAGCTGGCAGAGCCTGTGGGATTCTTTCCCACACCAAGAGATTCTCTAATTCTCTGTAGACACCAGCTGGGTGTCCTACAGCTCAACACTATTCTGACACTATCTAAGGGTAATGCAGACCCCTGGGGTTAAGGGCTCAGTCCCACAAGACCACCGCCCCCCCCCCCACTTCAGATGCCATGTGCAAGTGCTGTATCCTGAGGTTCCTTCCAGTTTCTGTCCACCTTGGCTACAAGTTGGAGATTCTCAAGATCCCCTTCTTGGCCTGGATAATTTGCTAGAGCAGTTCACAGAACCAAGGAAAGTAGTTTACTTTCTAGAGTACTGGTTTATTGCAAACAGTATATGAAAGGATACCACTGAGAGCCAGATAGAGAGGTACATAGGACAAGGGATGGGAGAAGAGGCATGAAGTTTCTAGGCCCTCCAGAGTGCACACACCTCCCAGCACCTCTGCAAGTTCAGCAACAGAAGCTCTGCAAACACTACCTTTACCACTTAGGTAAGTGAATGAGTAGATGGGTCCTTGGTGATTCACTCAATCTCCTTCTACTTCCAGGAGGATGGCAGTTGGGTCTGAAAGTTCCAGCCCTTGAATCACTTGGTTGGTTCCCTGGCAGCCAGCTCTCCCATTTCCCTCCACCACATTTAGGGGCTTTCCAAAAGTTGTCTCATTAACCTAAACTCAGGTGTGGTTGAAAGGAGCTTTTTATGAATAACAAAAGACCTTTATTACCTTTAACACTTAGGAAATTCCTAGGGTTTCTGGAACACTAGCCAGGAACTGGGGATACAGACTAAAATATGTATTTCTTACCGTATCATAATACCATGGTGAACAATGCAAAGACCCAAACACCACCAAAAACAGAAGCAAAAGAGTTGGACAGTGGGTATAGCTGTGTTTTTCATTGTCCCCTTGGCAGTGTAAGCATATCAGGGACTGCCGATATGTTTTGCTCATCTTTAGCCAACTGATGATGATGAGACCTTCATTTTACCATAATATTTTTAAAGTTCCAGAAGGATGGGGACCATGTATCTAACTGAACTCAATAGGGCTGCTTACTAACTCGTTAAATGAAGGAGAATACTTAAACAAAAAGGTGTGCTTTCCCTCAGCAGTGGGTTTTAAGGGAGTGCAGCCACGAGGTCCCTCTCACACACACAGGCTGGGCCCTGGGAAGTGAGTGGGTATGCAGGAGGCTGTGCTTGAAGTTAGGTTTAATGATGTCCTCCAACAACTGCATCCAATGCTGATGTCGCCATTGGAATTTTGCAGCTGCTTGGCTGCTGTGTGCACTTCTTATATGTTACAGTGTAAAATGAAGAGGGCAGAGAAAATGCTTAGAGCCACATCTAGAACCCCCATGGGCAGACTGTGTCCTCCTGCTGGAATGCTTAGGGAGCAAGACAGCCAAGTTTCTGTGTTCTGCAAGAAAGCCTGTCCTTTTGTGACCTCTGTGTATCAATCAGCTTAGATTCCAGACACTTTGTCCTATGGGAAAGTCTAAGGCCCCAGGTCAGGCCCAGCAGACAAAGCCTTATCCAATAATTCAAACTGTTATTCATTAACCTGATCAGGTACTAAGGAGTCAGTTTGTGCCTGACACCCTAATTACAGACCATGGCCATGGGGCTGTGTCTTTTATAAGCACTTGGAGTGTGGGGCCACTCCCATGCTTGTCACCTGGCCCTTTCTTTCCTGGCAGAGAATGTTTTCACCTCTTTAAGGCCTTCTAGATTCTGGACTTAACAGTACAGTTTGAAGGTTATCCTGTACAATGGTTTTTAGCTTTTTTATTTTGCTCTGACCCTCTTTTCCCATCAAAATCACACCCAATTCCAATATTTAAAACAGCTCTGAAAAGGTTGGCATAGAATTTGAAGCTCCTGAGATCGTCATCCTAGCCTTTCTTTCACAGCTGAAGAAGCAGTTCTAGGTCTCTCCTGTCCAATATGGTGACCACTAGTCCCTAGTAACCAGGGAATATTTGAAATGGCTAGTCCAAAACAGAGGCATGCTGTATCTGTAAAACACTCCAAGAATTTCAAAGATTTGGTACAAAACAAAACAAAACAAAACAAAAATGTAACATAGCTCATTAGTATATTTTTATTGAGAACATGTTGAAATGATAATATTTTAGATTAGTTCCGATAAGACATATCATTAAAAATTAATCCCATTAGTTTTACTTTACCTTTTTTAATGGGAGTACTAGAAAACTCAGAATTACGTAAGTGGCTCATATGCATAGCTTGTGTTATAATTCCATTGGACAGCACTGGTCTAGATTGTTTTTATAAATGCCTTCTTCAAGGGTGTGTAGATCATCAAGGGCAGGTCAGGACCATGACTCCGAACTTGTGTTCTCTCCATTCCGCCATTCTCACATTCCTCATCTTCACAGCGACATAACTGATGGACAGCAGCTCACAGTAACATCCCTGGGAAGTTTCATCTACTGTAACAGGATCAGAGGAAAGAACTCACAGGTGAAGGTCAAGGTGGAGTAGGATTAGGTTGATGCATGGTCCTCCCAAACACCTGTTTATTTGACATCTAGAAGACCATGGCTTAGGAGTCTTGAAGTAGAAACAAGTGCCGAGGCTAGACCTCTCGATGATTACTCCCTATCTCCTTGGGAAAATTGCCAACCTGCCCAGTGTCATTTCTCCTATCTGCCAAGTGAAGGAATATGTTTATGAGCTTCCAAAGTCCTCTTCCAGCTCTGGAATTCTGTGCCCCACCATTTTTTAATTCCCCTACACTCTTCCCTGCTAGCAAATACTTTTTCATGAGGTGGACTCACATCTATTTTTCCCCCTTTCTCATAGTCTCCTGAAAGCCAGCTTCAGCAAAATGAAATTGAGGTGGGAAGGGGAAATGACTTCAAAGACGACCTTAAATCGCTTCCTTTCCTCCTTGCCCCTGAAAACAATGGAAATTCAGCTGTGTGCTCATCTCTCAGCACCATGAAGAAGAGTGGAAAGGAGGGGGGAGTGGAAGGAAGAAGGGGAAAGAAGAGGGCAAAGAGGAGGAGGGAAATGGCTTTTAGAAATGCACACTTAGAGGGGTGATTAGTCATCTAACTGCACTCCTAGAAAGCAGGGTCCTCTGTTTGAGGGGTGGGAGCCGGGTTGTCTTGTGCAGTACTCCAGCACACTACTAGGCTGTGGCCCACAGATCTGAAGCAATCACTTGGTTAGGCACACGGAGTTTGTTTATCGCCCCCGCCTTTTATTTGTGGCACGTTCCTAATAGGCATGCTAATAAAGGCAGATGAAACACATAGTTACACAGAATGAGAGAAGTCAAATTAAACAACAAATTTATTAAACTTTTTACCTCCTTCAGAGCTCCTGTGAAGCAGAAAACACCCAGACATGTTTTAAGTCAGGGAGTTTCCAGCCTTGCAACTGAGCTCCCTGGCAGAAAGCCAGGTTGCCGCCAGTGCGTGGGAGAGAGCAGCCTTCTCAGGGCTGTGTTGGAAGTTGCAAGTTTATGAGGCATTTATGGCAGGGTTTAGCCAGTACCTATGGGTTTAGACTATAGTTTTACCTTGAAAATGAACTTCATTTCTGAATTGCTGCATGTGCTATGACGCTTATTATGACTTTTGTTTCCTTGACCCATTATGTATAACCATTGTCCTGTTTATGGAACACCTAAAAAACTAAAATATGTGGATTATTAACTTTGAAATAAATAATTTTGGTTTTAGAATTCTATGCTGTTGAGGGCTCGAGATGTGGCTCAGGGGTTAAGTACCCCTGGGTTCAATCCCCAGAACCAAAAAATGAAAGAAAAAAAAAAAGAATTCTATGCTTTTGAGAAAAGTAATAGGTGAATGATTAGTGATAACATTCACTAATATTATTATTGGGTTTTTTTTGTTGTTGTTGTAAGTGGACACAATATCTTTATTTAATTTTTTAATATGCGGTGCTGAGGATTGAACCCAGTGCCTCGCATGTGCTGGGTGAGCTCTCTACCACTATCCCAACCCCAACCCCTCATTAATATTATTAATGATATCATTAATGATAATAAATTATATACTTAGCTCTAGATTATGATTTTCAACCTATGTTAATGTACCTGTGCCAATTTCATTGAAATACTTGCGTAATTGAAAATTTGGGATTTAATGGGTTAATGCTTTTTAGTTTCAAGTTTTGTCTTCAATCAATTTTTGAGACTAGATGCTTCTCTTGGGTCCCACCCACACCTGACACTCCTAGGGAAGAGCAGTGAGAAGGGAAGTGACTCTGAGGCCAGCCACAGGGCCCTATTGGCTGCATCTTCGTGTGTGTAGGTTTGGGAGAAGGGAGAAGAAACTGGTGCAGCTTTGAAAGGCAGCTTGAACTTAACCCCTCCTGCCCATGCTGGGGCTATTGACAGTGGAGCCTCAGCCAGAACCAAAGAGCATCTTATTAAAAGAGACTTTTGAGAAAAGAAGAAAGGAGGAGAAAAAAACCCAGAACATCCAATTAAAATTAAAATTTCAGATTTCTGGAATGTTAGAAGAGAATAAAATTGGAGCAATTATATGGTAGCAGTTGCGGGGGTCAAATCATTAATCTTGGGGGGTATTTTCCTGTGGAGTCTGTTGTCTAATACCTGCCTCACAGAAGAGAGAACATAAATTAAAGTGCCAAATCCAGGAGCCAAGTAGCTAACGCTGCGGGGGTTGAGGATTCTTCCTGGAGCCGCCCACCCAGACCCCTCTGGGCCAAAGTACAAGATGAGTTTCCCTTGATACACTGCAGGCATTTTCTTGACTGCACAGGGGCTGCTGAAAGCCTGGGCAGGCTCTGGGTAAATGGGATCACAGTGGGGCTCAGCAAACATGCCCTCCGGGTTGAGTACACTCTGTTCACACAGTTCAGGTCACAGTGTCCTGGAGGGCAAGGCCCATGTAACTGTGTTTCCTGACGAGGGCCTCTGGGAGACACGCTTCTCCTGGCCAGGCCTTACCATCCTTTCTATTTTTGTCAAAGAGCTCACAAACTCAACCTTCACATCCCTTCACACTCAGGGACTGACTGGGGGAAGGAAGACCTCTCTTTCTGCAGGCCCTCGTTGTCCTTTAATAACTACACATGAAAGACACAGGCTCTGAATTAGGAACAGAAGTGAGGGGCCCCCGTTTAGGGGAATTCAGTGTCACCCTGTATCAGAGCTGACTTGGGCTGCCATAACAAAGGACCGTGGACTGGTAGCTTAACAATAGAAATTAAATGTATTTTCTCACAGTTCTAGAGGCTAGACATCTACCATCAAGGCTCCAAAAGGGTGGTTTCTTTTGGAGCCTCTCTCCTTGGCCTGTGGATAGCTATCTCTTCCCTTTGTCTTTGCATAGTATTTCTTCTGTGTGTGTCTCCTAAGGACCCCAGTCATATTGGATTAAGGCCCATTTCATGATCTCATACTAATTTAATATGAGATCAGGCTCTATAAAGGCCCTGAGCCTGTGGTAAGTGAAATTCAGATTTCTTTCTTTCTTTTCTTTTTTTTTTTTTTTTCGTACTGGGGATTGAACTCAGGGGCACTGGACCACTGAGCTACATCTGAGCTACCACTGAGCCCTGTTTTGTATTTTATTTAGAGGCAGGGTCTCACTGAGTTGCTTAGTGCCTCACTGTTGCTGAGGCTGGCTTTGAATTCATGATCCTCCTGCCTCAGCCTCCAGAGCCACTGGGATTACCGGCATGCGCCACCACGCCCAGCCTGAAGTTAGGATTTCAATACATGAATTTGGAGAAGGGGGCATAACTCAACTCATAACACCATGTCTGTGACTTTCAGGAAGGCTGGGAAAACCTCAGTGTAGCCTCCCACGGCACCACATCAACATTAGGATAGCCCAGGAATGCCTTTCTATCTACTTTTCTTACAAAAATGCTCCAGTATTTCTGGTCTTTCCGAGCATCTTAGACTGGTCTTCTACCAGGATCTCCGTTCCTGAGGATGTTTTCTGGAACATTCCCTGGAGGACTGTAGCACTGCCAAGCCCACAGGCCAATGTGCTCCCTCACCCACAAATCTTCCCCTCCTGGCCATTCCCAGTCAGCCAAAATAGGTCCAGTTAAGGAGGGTTGTGGTCTTGCCCAAGAAGCCAGGCATGGTGCACTCTCCCCAATCTCTTAGGTGTGGCCTCCCGAAAGATAACCATCTCCTCAGGTCAGCTTGTCCTTCCTCTGGTGTTTACCACCAAGCCTTCTCCCTGTGACACAGGTTCCAGAAATGGAGATCCAGATTTGTTTTTCTTCCCACTATTCCTTAAAAATAATCCCCTGGTCCTACAGGTTGGGAAAGAAAATTGGATTCCTAGCCCCCTCACCCCTCTGGGTTTTGTTGTGGTGATGGTTATTGGTTCATTTATTTGTTTAGTTGTTATTATTTTTTAAAAAGTAGCCATTTAAAGGCATGTCCCCTCTCCCTGAACCGGATCAACCACGATCACCTTTACTTGGGCTTTGCAATTCAACTCTGCTTTCTACAATCGCAGCGCTGAGCTCATTATACAAAAACAGCTCTAGTGAATTCTCTTGCTGAGACTGAACACTCCTGGGTGGTCCTTCTTGGGTGGGTCCCTGGGCACAGAAACTCCACGCCACGTTTCACGTTTCCTCCTCGCTCAGCACGCCAGGCAGATTCTGCCTCACGCAGCTCAGCTCCAGCTCATCAGGAGATAAGATCAGAGACACTACGGAAGGGCCTTGTTTTAACAAGGCAGAAAATACAAGCTATTGCAAACATCAGGCCTACTGTGCAGAAAACAAACCCCCGCAGCACACCTTGGCTTTGGGGGCCCTCGCCAGAGAGGGTTTCTCCCCTCGTAAAGATCAGTATCATGGGGTGAGGAAAGAGTCATGCCACTCCCAGCAGGGCTTCCAGGCAGAGGGCTTCACTTTCAATTACCCAGAGCAGCTGTAGACTGCTGCTTATGTAACGGGCCCTGCGCCTCCTTCCCGGGAGGAGGATGTGGAACCATTTGGTGTTTGCTGAATAATGAGTCATGGTCAGAGTTAGGGAGCAGAAACACTGAATTTCTCCCCTGCATTGCTTCATCCGGAACTTCTAGTAAAGAATGATAAGCCATGAGTCAGAGCCCAGCAGGGCCTACCCAGGAGGAAAGCACCAGAGAAGGTTCCAAAATGCAGCCCCCAAAGGGCTCCTGCGAGCTGCAGAAAGGGGCTGTGGGGGCATTTGAATCCCAGATGGGCACTTCATGAGGAGAGGCACTGTTTATTTTGGCCTGTGGCTGAGCTGCCAGGGGTTTTCCTATCTTTAGTGACTGTAGCCCTTTTCCAAGGCTCAGCCAGGATCCCTGAGTGTGGGGGTAAAGACCAAGGCTTGAAAATGAGCAACACTCTCTCCAAACCTCATTTAAACCTAAAAAATGAAACACGTCTCAGGGGTGGGAGGAAGGGGTATATTTACATCAACTGAGAAATCAAAAGGTTTGATTTCAGCCAGAGAGAGGAGAGAGAGAGAGAAAGAGAGAGAGAGAGAGAGAGAGAAGAGAGAGAGAGAGAGAGAGAGAGAGAGAGAGAGAGAGAGAGAGAGAGAGAGAAAGGGGGATTCTTCATATTCTAAGGTAAACATAAATATACAAAAACCCAACAAAACAAAATTAAACCCTGTAATAAAATGGGTCAGAAATTACTTGTCTCTTTTGTTTCTAAGGGATTCTATCAAAATTTATAGACTTTCTACATCAGCACATAATTTCTTGTGACTCGCCAGTCCCGCCCCGTCATGCTTTCCAACATACCCAAGGAGGAGTCACAATCTTTCTGGGGCGGTAGCTCAGTAGCAGAGCCCTCACTTAGCATGCAAAAACGTCACGGCCTTTATTGTCCTTTTTCAGCAAATCAGGATCCAAATCTGGGTAACATGCAAGGCTTTCTTCCTAAGTCGGTCTAAGTCGGTCTAAGTTGGTGGGTCTACTTTGTGGTGGTGTTCTAAGAAGCTCAGGGCAACTTGCCTGATGAATAATAATACTTTTTTCATTGTACCAGCTCTTAGGAAGCTGAGCTCTGTCTATGAGAAGTAGCATAGCATAGAGGTCAAGGTCAAAATGTCTGGATTTAATCCCTGCTCTGCTACTTACCCACCAGCTATGTAATTCTGGCATACAATTAGCTCCTCTGCTTGGTTCCCTCAGCTATAAAATAGGAGCAAGGAGAGCCTCTACCTTATAGGGTGGTTCTGAGGACTGAGGCAAAATTTCTAAAGCCTTTTGAATGATCAGGATTTCTTTTTAAACCTATCCTCAACATCATCATCATCATTGACATTTACCTTCACAGACTTCTATTCAAAAACATGTTTGCAAAATGTGAGCAGATCTTATGGTCAACTAGATATCGCTTTTTATAATTAGCAAGTTTTCTCTTTCATCTTTGCATGTACAAAAAAGGAGGGGACATCACAAACATATAGTGAAGATTCAATAAGATAAAGTTTATCAGGCTTAGAACTAACACTCAAATGATGGCAACTATTTTGATTATAATTACCAATTCCACAGATTGAATCTGTGTGCAAATTCTAGAATATCGCATGCAGCTAAGTGAAGTTCCAACCCCCTAGATCACAAACATCTCTTTAGAGTATTTCTACATGTGTTCATGATAACGAAACACCAGAGGGGAAGCAGATTCGTCAAATTCTAATTTAACACAAAGTTCATAAGGCATTTGTTCCGGTGGTGGGTCAAGAAAAGGAAGGAGGAAAGATGAGGCCATTCTTTAGATTCTTTAACAGGGCACTTTCAGCTTGAGTTATATTGATTGATTTCCTGCTCAATCCAGCTGACCACAGAAAGTAGATGACACACCTCTGAGACTGGCCCTTTAGCGCCAGACAGATGAGATGGGTGTTGTAGGGCAGCCACAGGCCTGACATCATCCCCACCAGCATCACCCCACATGGCGTCCATGTTAGAGGTGTTAGGCACAGTGCTAAAGGACTTGATGTATTAGCTCAGTTTTATCCTTACAACAATCTTGTTGGCTTAATATTATTATCTCCATCTTAAAGGATGAGAAAGCTGTTCTTTCCAGGCTTGCAACCCTCACGGTCCCACAGCTGTTAAGTGATAGAATATAGAATTCCAGTCTCAGACGCTGTCCATGGGGCTCTATTGCCACTTGCTACTGGGGTTGGGGCCTTCCCAGAGCTCCTCCTGCCGTCCTGGCTTGCAAATCCTCTGCCTTCATGACAATGTTCAGCAGCCACCAGGTGACCTGCTGGGTTAGTGCCCCCACAGGCCCTTGGCTGGGGAGAGATGTCTGTGTGGCTGACAGACTTCCAGGGGCTGTGGCCAGCTTTGGACCTTGGCATAACTGAGACGGACTTGACAGAAACAATTCAGTTCAACAGCAGCACGAAGTTCCCCCCAAGTTATTCTGTGGAGGCAGCAGTAAAGGAGGAGTGACCCCTGCCCCCAGGTCCCAATGTAGCCAACAGGGCCCCGTGAAGAAGGGCAGAGCTGATGGTTTGGACTAGCTTCTTTTCTTGAAACCACGTTAATTTGTCCAGTTTTGTGGCTTTTTTATGTGGAACAACATTAGCTCATCCAAGCTTGTGGTTTATTTGAAAACGAAATTCCGGTAAATCTTTCGCACCATCTGGCAGTGCGGTGATTGGCCACGAGTTAGGGAGAAGCCACTGAGCACACACGAAAACAAAGCGATGAAAACCCACCCCAAACAGAGAGGCTCTGTGTAATTTGCCTACCCAAGAAGCCCCACCGGCGTCTCTGAGGAATGGATCTGTCCCCATGAGCGGAGCCTTGACCTGTCACTCTCAGGGTGGGAATCTGTTTCTCTCAATAGCTGAGGCTGTGTGGAATTTCTTAGCTTAAGCCTGAGCCAGGGTCTTAAATTCTTTCTATAGAAATACATTAGAAGGGGCTCTTTGAGGACACAAACAGGGTGTAGAAACCAACATGAGTGATCAGGAGAAAAAGGGATTTAAACATCAGCAGTTGACTCTTGGGTCTGTGGAAAAATGAGACCTGGGTCTCTGAAGGATGTAGATGTCATTCTTATCTGTCTCCATTCCATAGTCCTTCCCTGGTATTCATAATACACATAATAAATATTCACCCAGGGCTCTCTCTGGGTGGGCCCCAGGCACAGCAGACAGAATCATAGACAAGGCAGACAGGCTCCTTGCTTTTAGAAAGCTTATATTCTGCCAGATGCGGTGATACGTACCTGTAATCCCAGGACCCCTGGAGGCTGAGGCAGGGGGATCGAACGTTAAGAGCCAGCATCAGCAACTTAGCAAGACCCTAAGCAATTTAACATGATCCTGTCACAAACAAACAAACAAAAAGAACAGAAAACCTGAGGTTGTTGTGCAGTGGTTAAGCACCCAGTTCAATCTCTAGTACCAAAAAATAAAAAAAGAAAGCTATGTTCTAGGATAAACAATTGAAAAAGCATATCATTTAAAGTAATAATTTTAGGCAAGCATGGTAGTACATGCCTAAAATCTAGCACCTTGGGAGGCTGAGGCAGGAGGATCACAAGTTCAAGGCCAACTCAGCAACTTATCAAGTTCTTAAAGCAACTTAGCAAGGACCTGTCTCAAAATTAAAAAAAAAAAAAAAAGAAAGAAAGAAAGAAAGGAGGGCTGGGGATGTAGCTCAGTGGTAAAGCACCTCTAGGTTCAATCCTCATACAAAAATAAATAAATAAATAAAATAATTCAAACATAATAACTGGTATGTAGAGGAAAAACAAGCACTTGAGAATAGGAGATGACATTTGAGCAGGAACTGCATATTGAAAAGCTGCCAGCCCTGGGAGGTGTGGAAAAGCTAAGGGATCAGCCTGATGAGACAGTGTAAGAGAAGGAAGCACGCTGACATGAGGACAGAGAGGCAGCAGGGCCACACCCAAGACACAATGGGAACTTGTTCCTCCTTTCACTCAGGGGGGGAAAGAGCACTTTAGTCACTGGGGGAGAATGGACCATAATAGTGGGTGCAGAAAAACCAGGTAGGAGGTTTCCTCAGTTATCCAGACCAGGGACCACAAGCCTGAGCCCAAATGGTGGAGAGGGAGCAGAGGAAGAGAGACTTGAGGTAGAACCAAGAGAATTTGCTGATGGATTTGATGTGGAGGAATAAAGAGAGGGATCATGGAAGAAAGCTCCGAGGTCCTGTAGCCGAAGCAACTGGGTGGGAGGTAATGCCATTACCAAGAGTGGGGAGATCAGAAAGGGGAGCACAATGCTTGGGGGGAAAATTAAGCATCTGTTTTAACACATTAAATTTGATATAACTGTGATGTAGCCATGTGGGAATATCAAGTAGATATTCTGGAATTCCTCAGAAAAAAAATAAATATTTAAGATGTCATTAGCATGAAGCTGATATTTGAACCCATGAGAATTGATGTACTGATCTAACAGAGGGAAATAGAAAGTATTCCAGAAAAGATTGGGAATGTCTCCTAACCCAGCCTGCATGCATACTTGGGAGGGGTACACACAGAAAACTTAAACACATTGTGGGGCCTTGTGCACATACACGTGGACACACTAGCCTGCTTGTGCAGTGCTGTGCACACCCATAACCCCCTCCACACAAAGCACCCATTGGCTACTACTCAGGAATGAATCTGGTAAAAGGCCCCAGGCAGATCTTGGAAATGAGCCTTGAGCTATTTGGACAGGAATTCCAGGGCCCCAAGGCTCTGGAAAATAGTGTAGAAGAGAACAGCACATGAGCTTGGTAGATGTGTTGCTGCAGACCGTGTTCTCCTCATTCATCTGGGTAAGGATCAGAGCAGGTAAGGTCAGAGCTGGGACATCTAAAGCACCGGAGAACAAGTAGGGACATTGGCATTCATGTCCAAGGGTGAAACTGCACATCTTATATTCATCAGGGTGATCAAGGGCGTTACTTCAGAATCTCATACGTAGTTCCGAGGAAGGGAGCCGGTGTAACTCACCCTGCCATGTCCTAGACTCTCCCTGCAGAGTCTGCTGTGTGGGCCTTCCCTTTGCTTCATACTGCCCTTATCATAATGCAAGTGGGCACCCTTCCTAAATTGACCAAAATTTATGTTGGTGGGAAGGAGAAGTAAGTGAATAGGAAAGATTGGGTCAAGGGGGAAAACCCCTGCCACAGAGTTCAATCTCAGCTAAATAGATCAGAAAGTCTGATGCACACAATCAATGGGCATTTGAACCTCAGTCATGGTACACCTAGGTCCCCAGGCACAGGCCATCCCTCAGGACGTGTTCAACGGGAATTCCATGCATAAATGATGTGCAGGGAATTGAAGGGCAGCATGGCTTCTCTTGTTCTTTGCATTCAAAGCTCAGATCTGCTGAAGACCAGGATCCATCCAATGCACACTTTGACCCTCAAAGGTTAGGACATAGCAAGAGCTACTCAAGGCATTTGAGGCTTAAGACTACTTTCCCATTTTAGTGAATTATAAGAGTGCAAGCAAGGCAACTCATCTTCTTGTTGTGAATGGTCCAACATTCTGGGCAGGTCGGGAATCTAAGGAGGAGATACACTTGAGCAGTCACAGCCGCCTACATCTCTAAGATTGGGCATTCTGACATGAAGAGTTAATTTTCTTCTCCATATACAGGGCTCAGTCGCCCTCCTTTGACATGTGTGGCTCAAGTCAAAGCAATGCCGTAGGCAAAGCTCATCAGCATTCCCTTTTCAAAGCCTCAAAGGCTGGCAGCCCTCCCATCAATTCCAGGACTGGTGACCAGGCCTTATTTGCTGTCCAAATAATGAAATCCTTAGCTTTCCTCATCTGCTCAGCACCCTCACAACAGGCGGATGTCACATACAATAGGGCTATAAAAATTGTACAGCTGCATGACACTTTCTAATTCTTCTTGTTCCTTTCTTTCTTTTTTGTCATCACAGCAACCCTGGAATCCCTGTAGCCAAGCCAAAGAGAGGTAGAACTGTCAGGGGAAAGTCTAAGCGTCAGAAACGATAAGTCTCATTCCAAACTCTAGTGGTGGCACATCTTGTGGCCTTGGGCAAGTCACCCAATCTGTCTGCTCCTTCCTTCCAAAAAGAGAAGCAAACTGAAAGGGGGCTGGGCGAGTTCATTAGTTTGGTGGAAAGGTTTGAACAACTTGGTTCCATCAGTGCAATAATGACCTCTCTCTATTTACAAGACATTGGCGCCTCTCTTCATTTCACTTTTGATAGCTGAGTGGATTTGCAAGTAAATGGGAGCTCTCAGCAGCAATCTGTGGAGCATTCTAAAAGCCTCTGGTTTGAATCTTCCAGAGAAAATGTCAGCCACTCTGTAGAATGTTACTTTAAGGGGCTTTCAACAGGACTTAAGTCCTCTGAAGCAAGGGTTACGTGAGAGTGAAATTATGCTATATTCCTTTTTCAAATTAAGGCAAAAGGAAATTTGTGTTTTTGAATGGTGGCCTTGAACTTTATACATTTATGTACCTCAAAAGAATGAATGACTCACATCTGGTGCATTGCTGTCTGTGTTACATAATGCTTGACAAATATTTATGGCTAAATTGATGAATGAATGGGTGACTATAGGTAGCAAAAAAAATAATCTATTGTTAAATTTTATTTTAGAATGCATTTTTATCCCAGAATGCTCAAGATTTGCTGTTGAGGGTCTTCAGTCATATTTGATATCACTCTGTACTATCTTACTTTCACTGGGTGCAGAGATTTTGCTTGGATTTAGATGAAACCAAAAGTAGAATCACTAGGCTTCACTGAGCTGTGGGAGGACGCTATGTCCTGTCTATGTGGGGCAGAAGTCCTGTGGTATGGTCATAATTCACAGAAAAAGAAACTAAAGCTTGGAGATACTGAACATTTCAGAATGGCCTTATCCCTACTGGAACAAGTAGGCACCTGTGATCTCAGAGGCTTTGAAAATCCCCTGCCCCTAAACAGGAGGGCTGCGTTGGTCAGCTTTTTGTCACTGTGACCAAAATACCTGACAAGAACAACATAGAGGAGAGATGAAGAAAAGCTTATTTTGGCTCAGGGTTTCAGAGGTCTCAGTCCGTAGTCAGCCAGCTCCATTGCTCTGGACCTGCGGGGTGAAGTAGAACATCATGGCGAAAGAGCTTGGTAGAGGAGAGGTGCTCAGCTCATGTCAGTCAAGAAGCAGAAATACAGGAAGAGGCCAGGAACAAGATTAGTGCTTTCAGGGTGTGCTCCCAGTGAGCTGCTTCCTCCAACCAGGTCCCATCTCCCAGGAGTCCATTCAGCTAGATAGGTTAACCCATTGATGGGGCCAGAACTCTCCTGATCCAATCATTGCCTAAAAGCCCAATGATCCACAAGACCCCATGGAGACTTATAGACATCCTCTTCCCATTCCACCAGGAGGCCACAGAAGATACACCCTTTCCTCATATACCCAGACACCAGTCCCTGAGAGAAGCCAGGGAAGGGGGCAGAACAACTAAGTATTTTATGTAGAAGAGATGGAAGAATTACATCTGGAGATTATTTAAACGATAATACCTAAGCTTATTGTGTTGTTAAAAAACCTTATTTCTTTATATATGGCCTGCAAATCAATAGCTTCAACTAGGAGCTCATTAGAAATGCAGAATCTCTTTGTGATGAGAACATTCAAAATCCTCTCTTCTGTAATTTTGAATTATATTATACAATACTCTTAGGTATTATCTTTTGATTAAAAAAATAAAGTTTACTAAATTAAAAAGAGAAGGAAAGAAATGCAGACTCTCAGGACCCATGCCAGACCTATCAAGTCAGAATTCTCATATTAACCAGATCTCTAGGTGATTCATGTGCATGTTAAAGTTCGAGAGGTGCGGCCCTCAAGTACAGAACCCTTCCTTGTCTCTTGCCCATTGTCCAGTAAGGACAACCAGAGTGGTTGTGGAATAGTCCAGAACTACATTTTATCTCTACATCTTACTGATGTATAAATCTGTGACTCCATCACAGTTGAATGAACATAGAGAGCAAACTTAAGAGAAGGGGAGTAGCTTCTAGCACCTTCTGAATCAAAAGGAACAGGTAAAATTGGGTTAGCAATGGGGTGTCCACTGATGTCAACCCCTTCTATTGATACCACTGGCTCTATTGCTATAGTGAGAAGGATTCTGAACCATGTCAAAGGTCAGCAGGAAAGGGCAGTGCAGGTTAACTATGACTACAGTGATGTCAGGCTAGAGATACCAGCGTACCTTCCCCAAGTCGGCCATCTCTGAGGTGGCAGGTATTCCAAGAAGAATCAATTGGGAAAGAGCCTTTGATGTTTCCTGACAAAAGTTGCACCAGGGATTTCCTGCTCTCTTCTCCTCCTTCTCCTTATTTTTGGTACCAGGGATTGAACCCAGGGGTATTTTACCAATGAGCCACATTCCCAGTCCTTTTTTTAAGATCTTCTTAATCTTGACACAGGGTCTTGCTAAGTTGCTGAGAACCTTTCTAAGTTGCTGAGCCTGGCTTTGAACTTGTGATCCTCCTGCCTCAGCCTCCCAAGCTGCTGAGATCACGTGTGTGCCACCATGCCTGGCTACTCTCTGCTTCTTGAACAAAGTTTGTCAGTGATCAAATGGCCTATAGCGAGACTTCTTCACCTTAGGAGAAGTTGTAACCTGCATTTTATAAGAATTCTTCTTAGTATTCATTAAACTGAAGTGGCCAAGAGAAAGGATTTTGCTAAGCCCAATTATCAGAAAACCAAATTACTCAGGTCATAAAGACTTTGCTTGTGAAAATTTTGCTATCTTAAATTTTAGAAGCGTTTTGAGAATGAATTTAAGAATTTGAGAAAGAATTGAAGCATCCTGTGAATTTTATTGGCAATAATATTTTTCCAAGTCAGCTATACATTTTCTTGAAACTGCATTATTTAAAATAAGTTACATAATTAAAGTTTTAAACTTTTTAAAAAAATCAAATCTCTTTCTTCCATGCAGCATTGTGGTAAGAGCACTGACTAGAAGTCGAGAAGACAATTGCTCCAACCCTGACTCTCTTGACCATTAGTTACATCTACAGGAAAGTTAACTAATCTCTTCAAGCCTCATTTTCATTGGTGACCACTAGATACTCTGTAATCGATAAATTTTAAAAAGAAATCAATCCTATCCTTTTCTATAAATCACATTTAGTTTGAGTACATATTGTTAACAGGGTGATTTCTTTCATCAGTAAAATTTTCAGGGTATCTGGCAGATGCTGATGGTGGGAGGATAACAAATCTTTTCTGCTAAGATCATTTCTCTTCTGTCCTGGATGATTTCATGCCATAGAGCTCCCTGGAAGTGAGCAACCAGGCCAGAAGACCCCTTAAGCTCCCTGGCATCTTTAAGGTTGTATCACTCCCTAAATAAACGTGGTGACGTTGAAGAATATTAATAGCAGCAGAAGCACAACAGGAATTTGCCTCTCAGCTTCCCCCTTCCCAAATGGCAAAAACAACAAGCAAACTCCTTCGTCCAGCAGTGCCTGGGCCCCATCCCCAGCCAGATCACAAAGCAGACAGGGCTATTTGCAGCCAGATTGAGGTGCTGGTTCTGGAGTTCCCAGAGAGATTACTTCTTAACTCTAAGGGAACCCATTCCAGTGTCACTCACAGGCAAATGCACTTTCTAGGTGGTTGTTATGAACAAAATTGTGCCCCCTACCCATTCAGACCTATATGTGAAATTCTAACCCCCAACGTGACTATGTTTGGAGATAAGGTTTTTAAGGGGTAATTAAGGGTAAATGAGGTCATAACGGTGGTTTCAAATCCAATATGATTGATATATGTGGATATATGCACACAGAGGAAAAAACATGGGAGGACAGTGAGCAAGTGGACTTCATAAGCCAAGAGGACAACAGTCTCTGCAGACATCAAGCCTGACAATACAATCACGGGCTTCCAGGCTCCAGAATTGTGCAGAAATACCTTTCTGTTATTTGAGGCACCCTGTAGTATTTTATTATGGCATCCCTCGCAGACTTGTGCACGGGTGCTTAGCAGGCTGAAGATTGGACACCCACTACTACAATAGTCCCACCCTGGACAGCCAGGATGCCCCAAAGTTAATGATGCAAAACTGACTTGCTTCTGAAGGGTGGGGCAGGAAAGGGGGAGCAAACTGAGGTCCCTGGGCCCATTCCCAGCTGCCAGCTCTATTTGAAGCCTGAGATCAGGGACAGCAGATGGGAGAGTGATGAGCCCCTTCTGGTGCAGGTGATTCATAGGGCATCTGGGCATGCAGCCCACCTCTACCACCAGTGGGAGAGATTTCCCATCTAGCCCAGCCCCTGCTCCACACTGGAGAGTCATGTGAGGCTGGGCAGGGGCAAGGGGCTCTCAGTCCTCTAGTGCATCTGCTCTTCTGCCCTCAGAAGCCCTTGGTCTGTCGGTTAGCTCACTCGGGCAGCTGTGTTTGTAGTCACACTTGCCTTTGACTTGCATCAGCTGCTCTACCTGCCTTGCTTTTTCTGTTCTTCCTATATCTCAGCCTCTTTAGGGCAAGTCCTAGACCTTCCCCAGGAATGCCTTCACCAAAAGGAGACCCACTCTTCCTAGTAGGACAATCGAGACATTCTTCCCTGCAGCAGTATAACAGTCTGTGCTTTTTGGCACCTTGTTGCCTATATGTTGGCCAGGTTTGGGATCCTGATCTGTGGCTTGAGGACTTTGACACTACGTCATTGCTTGGCATTTGTCTTGTGCCCCAAAGAGAGTCTCTGATGGGGTTGGGTCCAGTACCCACTCTCCTTCTCCTTGCCTTGGCTAGGATACTTCTCACTGGAAATCCACTGTCTGCCAGCTGGGAACTGAAGTCTCTCTTTTCCCTGGAGGTCCTGGTATTTTCAGTGTCACCTGAAGCACATAGCAGCTTCATTCCTCACTGTCAAGGGAGATTCCCTCCTTCTGGACACTTGGAAGGCATCAGAGTCAGTCCTCCCTTCCCTCTCTTGCTCAGTTCTTCTCCCAGGGAAGGAGGCTAAGATTTTTGTTCTCTTGTGATTTCTGGTTTATGGACAAACCCCAGAAGTCAACAGTGTTTTACCCAGGCTCACTTCGGTGCCACCTTGTGTCCTTCCCTGCCTGAGTGGGCATCGCAGCAGCAAGAGCCTGGAGTGGCTTCCCAGCCCCCAGCATGTGACCCACACATGCTCAGAAGCATGCAGAGCAGCATTAACCTTTTGGGGGATTTTCCGGAGCCAACGAGACAGCCCATGGAGTGTAATTTATGTCTCTTTCCTTTGTCCTTCCCCTCACCCCCCTTCTGGAAGCAGTCATTTGGAATGGACAGAGTAAAACAGGAGTTAAAGAACTGTCTGCATATTTTTCCTAAGCTATAATTAAGATGGAAGCTCATTTGCCATCACTGGGATTGGGGTAATCAAGCATATGACAGAGCAAGACTTTGGAACATTTTTATCAATTCTGGAACCACAGTTCCTCCGTGGCCAAATTTCTCTTCATGTCTCAGATTTCAGAGAATAGACTAACATTTCCCGTACAGACAGGCCACCCCTCTGCTCTCCTGATTCAGCTGTCCACTGTGCACTGCAGCTACATGCAAAGGGTAGGAGTGGACGCATTCCAGCTTGCTGGGGTTTGGAACGGCATCTCTCATCCCCAGAGAAGGGATTCTCTGTGGAGGCTGAGCTGGCGGTGCTTGAGCTTGCCTTGCGGTTGGCACGTAGGCCATCAGAAATCATCTGAGCATCAACCTGCCAAGCTGGGGCCATCCTGGGGTGCAGGGATTTATTGCCAAGAGAGGACAGAAAATAAGCCATTTCCTTTGCTCTGCTCTGCAAGCCACATTCACGTAAAGGGACTCTGCTCTTGCCCCTGTCGGGTCAATACCTAACTCATCAAGCTTGTGTTCGGCTGGCAGTTCAGGCCTGTCTGCTACCAGGAACAGGTGCCAAATCCGAGTGTGGAATTTTCCCAGCAGGCCCCAGGGAGTACTGCTGCCAAGGCAACTGTGGTAGAGTTGGGGAGTAACTAGTGAACCACAAATCCAGAAAAGGAAGAGGAGGCCACCCTCTTGGCTTGGGCCGACTCAGGTACAGGCTGTCCCTTGAGGAAAGCTGGGGGTTGCAGAGACTCCCCAGTGCCAAGGGCAGACAAGGCCAGAGCAAGCAAGGCTGGGCCCCATGAGGCAGCTTCCCAGAACCAGGTGAATCAGACCAGGTGAGGACAACCCAGAGAGGCTGTCTGCTTGGCCGCAGAGGACTCTGGCCAGCAGGAGTGACAAAAAACAGTTGGTTGCCGGGGAAAACCAAGGGACCTCTGTTTAGCAAACAAGATCAGGGGGTCCAAAGTGAGCTCTGGATCTAAGTGGCCGGGGAGGAAGCAGAGTTGTGTGCGATATAGAAGCAGTCCTGGAACTCGGGAGGGATGGCACGGACTGAGCCAGTGATACCCAAGGATTTGAGGTCACAAGTTCAACCCAAAAGAGCAGAAACAGAGAAACCAACCAGTCCTTTGGACCCAAACAGTAACAATTGCATACTGACACCACCTGACAGAACAAGTCTTTCCTCATCCCTGGAAAGGGGGTCCCACCCGTGGCCACCGTGGCAGCAGCACACCTAGACAGATGGAGATGGTTACCAGGCTGCTTGCCTGCCTTTACTCCTCCTGGGCCCCCAGATCTTGACTGCAATTCTGAGACCACATTCAAGCACCATGGTGTGATGTTCAGTGGGAACAGGACAGGGAAGCACACTGGTCATGGCCAGGATTTGATCTTCCTGGAGTTTCACTTAACTTGGAGACTCCATTAATTTCATGAAGACAACAAAATGTTGTGCTGAGAATGACTGAGCCCATAATTTGAAATGAGAACCAGAGTTTTATATTTCACATGATAACTAATTTAGACCACAAAATTATCTTTAGCAAATTAAGAATATAGTGGGCCAGGCCTTTGTTACTGAACGAATGAACACCCCCTGCCCCCAGTGCACCTGATTATCCTGTTCTCATGGAGATTTGATTCACTTACTTTGATTGCTTTTCTTTGAAGTATATACTTTTTTGATAGGATTAGATTCTCTGGTTTGAAACCTAAATCAAAATTATCTTTTGGCTGAAAATAAATATGACACTCCCTATATTCCAAAATTATGCAGCCCTGTGGTAGCAAAACTATAGTTGTTGCTTTCTAACCACTATTGAGTAGGTACAGAAGATGTTGTTATGACCAATGGCTTTTTCTAGGAGGAGGGCAGTGTGGGGTATTTAACCCAGGGGACTTTGCCACAGTGCTACATCCCCAGCCCTTTTAATTTTTTTAAAAATTTTTTGAGACAGAGTATCACTAAGTTGCTAAGACTGGCCTTAAACTTGCAATCCTCCTGCTTCAGCCTCCCAAGTCTCTGGATTATAGGAAAGTCTCACCATGCCCAGCTGACCTTTTAAAGCACATGAAACAAACTACCTCCTACTTTTTATAGGATCATAGCTGGGCATGAACAATATCTGTAAGGGGTCTAAAATCTCAAGGTTTTGGAATGGTAAACTGCAGAAATAAGAGAGTAAATTAACATTTTTGAAAGGCCAGTTTCCAGCACTCTATTGGTAATTTACTCTATATTATATCCTTAAATCCTTAGAACAACCTAGAAAAGAAATCATCACACCCATTTTTTTCTATGGGTATTGTAATGTCCAGAGAAAATAAATGTTACAGAGTGAGGGCACCACATGTGGCCCTCAGTTGCTCCTGCTGGACTCCATTCCCTTGGTGGAAGCTGTTGTGAACCACCTGTTTCTTCAAGTGCTTGACACTATAGCTTTGCAGCTGAAAGCATAGCTGCCTTCAAAATTATATAATAAACTGACTAATCAGTTTGAAAAAGAGCTCAGTGTTCTTATTTCCCAGTAGTTGTTATTATTTAATGTTGTATGTATACTTTAAAGTGGAAGATATTCCAACAAAAAAATTTAATTCATGGGGAGATGATTCTGCCAAGTTTACGACCCATGATTAAAGGTCAAAAAGTACAGCATGAGTCAACCTCATTGATTCTTTCTTTTCCATTTGGGGATTTTAGACATTCTCAAATATCTGTTGACATCATAGTCCTTGTGTAGGAACTGAGCTCAGTTTTCTTCTAGCATCTTCTTTTTTTGTTTGTATTTGCCCATTCTTCTTTGTGTGAGGCATGCAGATCTCTGCTTTGAGATTCCACCTCCTTAAGGAACTGCATTTTAAAGCATGAACAGTTCTGGAATATCTTATGGAAGGATCTCTGAGGTATATGGAAATATGGGAACAAAGAAATTATTGGCCTATGTCAGAATTAATTGCAAAGAGACCCTGGAAGCCCAGATCTGTCCACAAAAAACCTGGCTATTTCAAAGGGAAAACAGAGGCAAACTCTGGGTCTGAAAGCAAACACTTAGAGGCATTCAGGAAGGTGCCTTTAGAAAATAAAAACTCTAGAATAGAAAAAAAAAACATTACTTGGGGTGCAGGTGCTTTTTTTAATCCCTTAATTCTCCTGAGCCTGTGGATTTGAGATGAAGGAGAAAGAATTGAGATCAATGACTGCCTGCCCAGGTAATGTTGATGAACTGGATTTGGAGTTGGGGCCCATTGGCTTAGAATGCTGGAATACTGGGTTCTTGAGCATGGCTGGTTCACATTTCACATGCACAGGAAGAATATTTCAGGCTCAACACAATGGAGGAGGGAGAGAAACAGATAAATCTGGGAAAACAGTTATTAAGGAGCATGGCAGATGCAAAGCTGGAAAGGAGCAATAGAGTAGGAAAGGCCATGAAAAGTTACATGTAGGAGTAGGGAACAGCCTTCAGTATCAGTGATGGAGTTCAGGGAGGAGAGCAGTGGATAAGCATGCAGGTATCTGGCCTTCTCTCTGGGTCCTGAAGAAATGTTAAAGCAAGTACACAGCTTAGGTGGGGATAAAGCAAGAGGCCAGGAGGTGAAGAGGCAGGAACAGTTTGTGAATCTGATCCCATAATGTCCAAGAAGTAGGCTCTAATATCTCCAGGTTGCCAGGGGATATTGAGAACTGGCTAGTGTGTATGTGTTGCAGTGGGGTAAGGGGTGATGGGTGGGGAATGTTAGAAGGCTTGTTAGAAGGCCCAGAGCTGGGTCATAAATACATCCTTGGATTTAATTTCACACATATCAGTAATTGGGTGGAATGAGACTCACAAATCAAGTGAAGGGTTTTATATTAATTCCTTATTTATTCAACAAATAAGAATTGAGCAATTATTCTATTGGGATGCTGGGGATCGAACCCTGAATGAGAGTGACAAGAGCATTTCAATGAAGGAGTTTACAAAAAAATATACAGACAGGTAAGCAATTAAATAAGTAATTTATGCTATGAAAAAAAAGAGAGAGAAAGAAACAATATAGATTGAGAGTGATGAGGTCAGTTTGCATAGACAGAGACATAGTTGACATGGCACAGGCATCTCTGAGAATGCAACATCTGATTTTTTTTTTTTTTGAGCCCTGGATTTTGGGATGGCTCCACAGTGTAGAGAGATGGGATGGAATGATCCAAGTAAAGAACAGGAATCACATGGGCAATGGAGCCAAGGGAGGACCCTTCCTGCAAAGTCTGAAAGAGGAAATAAGCCAGAGTGGCTGGAGGATGGCGAGTGGAAGGCAGGAACTGGTTCTTTAAGTTTGGCCTCTAGACTGGTAGCAGTAACATCATCTGGGAATGTTTTAGAAATGCAAGTTCCTGAGTCCTACTCCAGATTTAGTAAATAAAACTCTGAGTGAGGACCCAGAAATTAGTGTTTTAACAAATTCTTCAGGTGATTTTGAAGTACACTAATATTTTGAGAACCAGTACTTTATAGCAAAAAAGATAGACTTTATGACCATTACATCAACTGCTCTTACACACTGCCCCACCCAGAAGCCCTAGCCCTGCATCGAGATGAAATGATGTTTTGAAGGGGAGTGCCTGCCTGGAGGTGTTTCTTGTGTGTATAGACAGGTGCTATCTTTTAAGGTACAGAATACACTGTTGGTCTTTCTCCATCAGGATTACAAGAGAGCTTTTAACCATACTGAAAATGATTTGAGAGCTATTTTCCCTATTCTCCGGTAGATGATCCATGGCTAATGCTGTCCTAGACTCTTATGAGGAAAGTTAATTCATTATGTACAATGGATGCCTCAGGGCATTAGGGCTTAATATTCTTGGAGAGTCCTTTTTGAGAATAGCAGCTATAAATCAATGACCCCTGTTATGGTTTGGATGTGAGGTGTCCCCCAAAAGTTCACATGTGAGATGATGCAAGAAGGTTTAGAGGAGAAATGAATGGGTTGTGAGAGTCTTAACCCAATCAGTGAATCAATGTCCTGAAGAAATTAACTGAGTGAAAACTGAAGGCAGATAGTGTGTGGCTGGAGGGGTGGGTCTTGGGGAGGCATGCCTTTGGGGTATATATTTTCTACCTAGCTAGTGGAGTCTCTCCCTTTGTTTTCTGATCAACACGTGAGCCACTTCCTTCCACCACATTCTTCTGCCATGTTGTTCTGCCTCACCTTGAGCCCTGAGGAATGGAGCCAGCAGTCTGTGGACTCTGAAAAAGTGAGCCTCATAAACCTCTCCTCCTCTAAAGTTGTTCTTGTCAAGTCTTTTAGTCACAGGAGTGAAAAAGCTGACTAAAACAACCTTTAGAGTTTGTTGTACCCCCAATAGGTAGAATAATGAATGGGTCTGGGAAACAAGGAATGAAGATAGGCGTGTGCCTCAGTCTGGCTGGGCACAATTCAGGAGCCACTTGTCAAAAGAAACTAACTTTATTTTTAGAACCACACAGGCCAAACAAAACAGCTCCTCAGGAAAAACCCTCAGAGCCCAACTGCCACCACCGGCTTCCTACAAGCCTCTCACACAAACATAGGCCTCTCTCCACCTCCCACAATCCTCCTGCTCTCGAGGCCGATTGGCTGAGTCACTTGGGCGGAGCCAAAAAAGTCCCCCAATGAGCAGTTCCGTGGTCTGAAAGATCAGGGAAACAGCCCAATGAGCATCACCGCAGAGGAGCCAATCAGCTAGATGTTGCTGGGGCCGCTGTGAGCCAATCATCACCCCGCAGCTGGAAGTTTGCTGGGGCCCCTTCGGCTGTGGCTCTCAACATCTCAGTTTGCTGGGGCCCTTTCGGTTGTGGCTCTCAACAGGCATGGCTCTGCTTACCGTGGCTCCCAATGACCCACTTGGGAAATCCATATTCCTGTCCCTACAATTCTGGGCTGTGTAAGTCTAGAGGTCCTAGTTCCAAAAGAATGTGTTCCAGCACAAAGAAGGAGTAAATTAAGAAAAAAGAAAACGTTTTATTTGGAAAGGAGTGGATATAACTTACAGGGAGGATGAAGAAATTTCAGGATGGTAACTACACAACCTGCACTGAGGACAATTACACAGTTTATGTTATGCATAAATAATATATGATACATATTATATATAAAAATATATAATTATATGATATATACTTATATTAATGTATTTGTATATAATATTGTTCAATGCATATTTATATAATGCATATAATATATATGTATATATTTTTATTTATATCTCAGGTAGAAACAAGTATCATGAAGGAAAAAGGGAGGAGAGACTCAGCAATGGCAGGTGCCCTCATAGCTCAAGGCAGTGTCAACCACAAGTACAAAGGAACAGAGGGGACATTCCTATTTAAGTCAGTGGGAGGAAAGAGGGGTGAGTGTTGGGTGCTTGAGGAGTAAGAATATGTGGGGCAAAGTCAATGAGGAAGGTAGAAAACCAAATACTAGAGAAATGAAGGTTTAGTGCCAGGCAGCACTGTGCCCATTTGAGGTTTGTGGTCATAAATTTAAAGGGAGACTATTCAGCATGGTTCTGATTTTTTTCCAGCCATGTTCAGACTTGAGTCTGCAGGCAGTGTAGAGGACATGATCAAGACCAGAGCTTAACTAGGTGAGTGTGATGGACGGAAAAAAGACGTTTCAGAGTCTTGTAAGTTGTTCCAAGGATGGAATTTAAGCTAAGGAGGGAAGTAGGGGCATGGATGAGGAGGGAAGGACGTGAAAATTTTCTAGATTCAGGGATTTTAAAAAAGAACAATTTGCTATAGAAGGGGATACAGTTTAACCACATGTCCATAAGCCATTTAGCTGTGTAGAAATTTAAGGATGAGAATAGCAGACTGGTTTTAAGAAGGACACTTCCTATCCCTATGAAATTCTAGGATGTGTAAGTCTAGAGGTCTAAATTCCCAGAGAATGTGTTCCAGGACAAAGCAGGTCTAACCTAAGAAAGAGGAAAACATTTCATTTGGAAAGGAGTGAACCCAACTTCAGCGGAGGATGAAGAAGTTTCAGGATGATAACTATGCAGTGTACAGTAAAAATAACCTCACGTTTGAACAGCGGGGTGGGGGCTAGCCGCAGACAGCACTCTCCTGACCCATTTCTCAGCCAACCTAGAAGCCTTCTCCAACCAGGAGGGTGTCTACAGAGTGTCCCATTTGGCTAAAAGTAGAGCATCTGACAAATTCCTGTCTTACTCTACTGACAGAATCATCAATCAGGAAGTGGAGGAAGAGGCAGGGAAAGTTTCTACTTTCACAAGGAAGAATGTGTTGGTGAAAGCGAAATTGGATGGGAATTTAGAGAGAAAAGTCATCTGATTCCCTTAACAGTTCTAAATGAGCCAAATCATCCAGGTTCATAAGATCATTAAATCCATGACTAGTGGATTTTGTCACGTTACATGAATATAAGATAATACTGGAAATCAGTAAAGGCTATGACTTTAAGAAAGAAGGTAGAATCTGCAAGATAAATAAATGAAAAAAAAAAAAAGAATGGTCTTGACCTTTCTCACTAGATGTAGATTAGTCAACCAGAGGATGTTTCTAGTGGCAATTCACAGGAATCTAGGAGTTAACATAGTAAATCATAATCTCAATTTCAGTGAATTTGGAATGTCAGTACAGTGAGTCAGTCTACCAACAGCAATACCCTGGCCCCCAAACAGCTTTTTAAAATCTGTATACTTCTATTGATTAGTATTTATACTCTATTTCTAGTACTTAAAGCAACTCTGTAACTGAAACTTTGATGTTGATCTTACTGTTGAAGAAACTGAGGTCAAACAAAGTAAATGACTTTCCCAAAGCCACATAGGATATGGTAGAGCCAAGGTTCAAGCCCAAGCCAGCCTCTCTCCAAAGACCATTTTAATGTTACTTGCATTTGAATAGCAATTCAACATAAAGTATGTGTGATAAAATTTTGTGGTGATTAGTAAAAAAGGACAGTACTATGAGTAAAAAGAACAGGTTTTGGTTTTGTCAATGAGCTTCTTTAGAAGCCATGGCACAACTTGGTCATTAAAACCACTGACCTGTTCTCACTTTCCATTGACATAGGGTCAGAATCTGCAGTGGTTCACCATTTGTGTCAGGCTGTGTCTAAAGTATTGGTCCAGTTGTGAATCCCAGGCTTGAAAAGAAATATAGGCAGGTCAGATCATATTTGTAATGAAGAGACCACCTTAATGGAAAACTGAAAATCTCATTGAAGCCTTGTTGAAGAAACTAGATACTTTGGAGAAGGGAATATCTGAAGAGAATAGATTATCTTTTCTAAAATACTTGGTGGGCTGTCTTTTCAAAGAGAGAATAAACTTATTCTCTATGACACCCAAGTGATAGAAAGAACAAGGACTAAGTATTAAGAGTTATGGGTTCAATCAAAAAGGGGGCTGCCTAAAAACACATTGTTTTCTATTCTAGAGTGTTTACAAACCACTAAGTACAGATATTACAGAGGTACTTCAAGTCTCAGATGGATGATTATGTTACATTTGTGTTTTTTCCTTCCAATCTGAACCTCCTACAATTCCATGATTTATTTTAAAAATTAAATGTCTTTGTGAATATAATCATATAATTTTATAATAAATAAATGAAATTATATTACACCTGATTTTTAAAAAGTCTGATTCTTTTCTGTATTTTTAATTGGATTTCCCTTTCTCTCCTTTTCTCATTGTAGAGCTCTGCCCTGCAATTGTCTAATCCAGCTCTGCTACTGACTGTGTGTCCTCAGACAAGTTACTTAACTTCTCCATGCCTCAGTTTCCATATTGTAAAATAGCAATAGCAACCTGTTCATAGGATTATTATGAGCATTACATATAAATAATATATGTAAAGAACCTGGTATTGTGCTTGTCATTTAACAAGCACTAGAGAAGACTGAGTCATGGTGACTCCCCATGTTAGTCCTTCCTTGTAAACTGGCATAGCAAAAATTGCTAGAATGGCTAGGTACAGTGATACATGCCTATAAACCTTGGTATGCTGAGGCAGGAGGATCCCAAGTTTGAGACCAGCCTCAGAAATTTAGCCAGGCTGTAAGCAATTTAGCAAGACTCTATCTCAAAAAAAAAAAAAAAAAAAAAAAAAGGGCTGGGATGTGACTCAGTAGTAAAGCAGAGCTGGGTTCAATCTCAGCACAATAATAAATAAATAAATAAATGACTAGAATGGCTGTAGAATATACGATAATTTATTCAGTCCTTTTTCTTTTGATGAATATTCTCTTTTTTTCCTAGATCCCCCCCACCCACCAATACAAATGGCATTGCAAGGACTGGGGCTGTAGCTCAGTGGCAGAGCACTTGCTTAGCACATGTGAGGCATTGGGTTTGATCTTCAGCACCACATAAAAATGAATAAAATAAAGGTATTGTGTGCATCTACAACTAAAAATATTTTTTAAATGGCACTGCAATATATAACTGTGTACTTATATCTTTTTGCACTGTTGTTTTATTTCTATGATATTAAAGTAAAAGTGCATTGCTTAAGGGAAGGCTATGTGTATTTTTAAGTTGGTGCATTATAACTATATAATGGTGGAATTCATTATGCCTTATTTGTACATGCCGATAACAATTTGATCAATCTCATTTCCTAGTACTTTCTTTATCTTCTCTTTCTTTCTCCTTCTGCCATACTGATATCCATTCTATTATTATTATTATTATTTTAATAGCTACAATGTGACTATATAAATATGTGGTATATATACACATATATACTTATATGTGTATATATGTATATTTATACATATATTCACATATGAATCACATACATGTGTGGTATATTTATATGTATATATTCATATATACATGAATCATGTATACATATATATGTACACATGTGTGTGTGTGTGTGTGTATACACACACATACCATTGAGGCTCATTCATACATGAACATAGCATAATTTGGTGGACTTTTTCCCCCAATACTTCCTCCCCTCATTCCTCCCTTTCCTCTGCCTTTTATTTTCATGAGATTCTCCACCCCACCCTCTTTTTTAAAAAAAATTCTTCTTTTCCTTTCTCTTTCTCTCTTTTTTAATTTTAAGAACGTTGTCCTCTTGCCTTCACTGAATAAAGTCTCTGTTAAGACTTTGTTAAGTCTATTTCCTCCCATAATGTGTAAGAGTATACTTTTCCCCACATCCCTACCAACAATAAGTCATAGAGTCCTTTTTAACTTTTGCCAGAGTAGTTGATATTTCACTGATTTTTTTAAATTTGCAGTTCCGTAATTTTAGGAAATTTGAGCACCCTTTCATGTTGGTCATCCACATACTCACTGCTGGGTTGTGGGCATTTTTCTTGCCTGTTCTAAGAGCTCCTGGCATAGCATATGTCTCAACCTCTCGTGTGACTTCCTTTAAAACCACATTGGTTCTAACCATGGGGCATGGCTATGTCTGGGTCACTTCTGCACCAGCATTCCTAGATGAATCATTTCTTCTCTTCTTTTCTCCTCACTGCCTGGAGTGGGGACTGGCCTGTAAGACAGCAAAGCATTTAACAAGAAATCAATGGGTCTCCACTGTGGAGAAACATACCAATGCAGAGCCATGAGAGAGAAGATGCAAGGACCAAGTCATGGAGTGAGCAGGGTGAGAGACGAATCTGCAAAAGCCAAATATGTGGGATCAGAGGTAGGATCCCAGAGTCACAAGTGTGGAACCAGGTCAAGGTCAGGTCAGGCAGGTCAGTATGCTGACAGGTCAAAGTGAAGGGGCAGTGATGGGGGCCATTCACTTAAGATACCCATTAGCGTGTGAAGCTTATTTTTATAGGCCGGCAGGAGTAAAATGTGATGGTGGTCTAAAGTAGACCTGGCTCCAAATGGTCAGGCAGGGCACGATCATTTGCTAGTTCCAACTCTTTACTGAAGCCTTACTGCCTACATATCTTCCACAATCTTCTCCGATCTTTCCCTCTGCGCTTTGCATTTTCTACTCCATTATTGCTGCTCAAACTCCCTTCATCTTCTGGCTTTTGCTTGGGATGTGTTCCCTGTTTCTCCTGCTGTATAGATTCTATTCATTTCTATTTCCCTGAAAGCCATCCTGATCACTCTCTCCTCATGTGAACTCTTCCCATTCTGAACTCTCACAGTAATTATTTTCTGCCCACACATTTGGCAATTGGTCATTGTCTCCTTGAGATTCTACTGGAAACAAATCCTCCACCCAGCCTGCTTGAGCAATGAGGAAATTTATTATCTCACATAGCAGGAAGGCCTGAGTTAGGACAGGCTCCAAGGTTGATTCAGGGACTTTAAAAAGTCATGTCTTCACTCTGCCACACAATGTCTGGTTTCTTCATGGTTTAAGAAGACAGCAAGAAACCACATAAACCTTACTCCCCTTGGTTTATGCTTAGCATTGGAGTAGGGGCTCTCTACCTGAGCATGGCGTCTTTCTTTCAGTCTGATTGACCCAACATTGGTCACATACCTACCACTGGTAATGCTGGCAAAGGGAATAATCTTATACTAATTTGAACTTACACCTGGATGTGGGGAGAGGTCATCTTACCCTGGGTCACCTGGAGTGAATACTTTAATAAGGTTGGGGTCTGGTGGGAATTGAGAATGGGAGATGAATGTGACATGGTCATGTGTGGCCTGTAATAAGTCTTTATTACCTTGAATTACTGAATTTATTACCTTGAATTTATCCCTCTTACTGTCACCTTTCCATGCTTCTCATATCCTTTTCTACCAGGTAAATTGTAAATACCTTGAGACAAAGGTGATCTTACATTTTGTATCCCTAAATTACTTTCTTATAGATGTTTCAGAAACTATTTATTGATTGGATTTGACTTCTCTAAGATTCACCTATATTCTTATTTATTTGTTTTTGGTACTGGGTATTGAACTCAGAGGCACTTTACCACTGAGCCACATCCCCAGTCCTTTTTGTTTTTATTTATTTATTTTTTTATTTTGAGACAGGGTCTTGTTAAGTTGTTTAGGGCCTTTCTAAGTTTCTGAGCCTGGCTTTGAACTTTTGATCCTCCTGCTTCAGCCTC
The DNA here is from genome assembly GCF_052094955.1 of Ictidomys tridecemlineatus. NCBI lineage: Eukaryota > Metazoa > Chordata > Mammalia > Rodentia > Sciuridae > Ictidomys > Ictidomys tridecemlineatus. The sequence goes on along the minus strand of NC_135482.1, from coordinate 82,904,557 downwards.
CCAAGTGGCTGGAATTACAGTTGTGTGCCGCCATGCCTGGCCCACCTACAAGATTTACCTCAACTAGAATCACCAAGGATGGGATGGAAGCTTTGGAGGTTCAGGTGATAAAGATAAGATGGTAAAGCATTGGGGAGCTCAAGCCGCCCCAGAAGCTGGAAGTCTGTTTGGAATCATGTTGCACTCCTTCCCTACCTCTGCCCCCGGAACTACATGCTTATTAGCATTAAACACTAATCAAAAGAGCAAGGGTTGAGGTTGTAGCTCAGTGATAGAGCACTTGCTTTGTACATACGAGGCACTGGATTCAAGCTTCAGCACCACATAAAAATAAATGAATAAAATAAAGATATTGTGTCCATCCACAGCTAAAACAAATCTTTTAAAAAAGAGCAGGGAAATTAAGATTCTATATTAAAATTTCTTCATCCTTGATCCTTGCATTTTTCCCCACATTTTTTGCACTAAGACCTGCAAAGTTTGCCTTAGCCAAAAATATTCTTTTTATTATATTCCTTTCAGAAAAGACCATGGTCACACAAAAAAATGTACACTTAAGGTGTTTTATTCATTCATACAACAAACATGTTTTCTGAATACCCATTACCAAGCTTTGTGGTAGATAAAGCAAAGTTGGATAAGAAATTATTCTTTTGCTGAAATTTCCCATTAATAGATATGCTATCGCCCCTTCCAATTTGGTAGTCATTATTTCTATGGGGTCATTGGGTTCAGATCTTAAATGATCAACTGCTCTAGTATGAAGTATTGGGCTATGGACATTTTGCTGGTTTTGGTGAGAAAAAAGATGTACAGATTCGCCCTCTATTCAATGTTTAGCCTAAGGTGATTCACTTAGCTCAGCTTCGACATCACTAAAAAGGGAATTCACACTGTTAGCATACTTCTAGTACAAGTTATAAAACCCATTGCCCGTGTGTAAGGCATAATTCTGACAGCCTAAGCTTGAGAATCTCGTTAGCTAAAGTATAGTAAGATTGGGTGAGGTGGTTGTTAAGAGGTTTCTGAATGAGTCAGGCCTCTGGTGCTAAATTTATTAATGAGTCATTTTCCTTGCCTAGCAGACACTGTGGTAGAAAGTGAAAGAGGAAGAGGCCATTCAATGTCTGTTTTTAAAAAATATGTTCTGGCCTTCTATCACCAAAGCACATTTCAACCTATTTTAGTGTTTTAAGCCTAATATTTGTCACCAAAACATTTTCCTGATCCTCTCAGTTTGGAAAAATAAAGTGAGGTCTTCCCCCCCCCCCAGGAAAAAGGAGACTGGGTTTTGTTTTCTCTCAGAGGTCTCAGATACTAAATTCCTAATGGCCAGACATGGCCTCTATTAACCTTGCTCTCTGGGTGCAGAACCTGAAATTCAAATCTGATTATTCCAGGCTTTACTAAAACCTTCTGGTGACAACTCACTCCTCACACTGTCTTGCTTTGTGTGATTTGACCAGCCTTCATCTTCATTCCACGCCTCTTCCTTCCTGTATCACTACATCCTGGGTCTCTTCATAGATTTCCCACCTGGGATCTCAAACTAGTCTTTTCCTTTTTCTGCTGAAACCTCTTCAGCTAGTCCCTCTTCTTCTCCCTCATAAGAATCACAAGATCTCCTACTCTTACCATAGCTTAAGCCACTGATCATTCCTTTCAGCACCTGGGAGCCTTCTGTCTCCACTCAATGTTCTATGCGGCTTGAGGTCCCTAGTCAGCTATGACATTGCCTCATCCATCCATTTGGCACTTACCCAGGTCCATCATGCCAACCCCAAGTCCAGTCTGCACCCAGAGTGTTCATTCGACCTCCCTTGACAATGTAAGTCTATGGGATAAAGACTCAGACTGTAATAGGACTGGCCTTCTGAAAATTTACACTATAAACTTAAACAGATCTGCAATAGCAGGGTGATTTAAAAATTCTGTCAGAAGACATAAAACATCTCTTCTGGCCAATATTTCTAAATATTCCATCTTCTTCAAATCTCCAGTCAGACTGTCCTTGATCTTTGCAAATTAGTTTGCCTTCTTGATTTATAGAAAATGTTAAGACTACTCCATAATTCCTCTTCCTTGTTCCCACTCCTCCTCCTTCCTCCTTTCTCTGTGTGGGTATCCATATATACATCTCTGTATCTATCATCTCTTCTCTTCCTACCCTCCCACTTGTGTCCGTCACCATCATCATCACCTATCCTTGTTGCATCTGTCTTAGCTCAGGCTTGTGACAAGCTACTCAGTTGCCCCTTCAAGGAATGACTCTCAGCCCAGTGAGGGACAATGTGGTCAGCTAACAGTCTTCAGCCCTCAGCTCCCTCAGGGTCTGCCTCAGTTGTGTCACTTCGCCTGCATCCCTATAGCAGTGGCCCATATCCATGACTAAGGAAAGAGGACATAAAGCCCTCTAGTTGCCTGGCTTTTCCAGGGAATAAAACTATTGATGAGCTCAATTATTGCCTACCTCTGGAGCTCCTTACCATCTTCAACTTTTTCTGTCTGATCCTGCTTCTTCATCCTTCCTTTAGAGGTTTTCATTCAAAATAAATATTTTATACTCCAAATTTGTCTTAATGTCTCCTTCCATAGAACTCAACCTGGGGGTGTCCCCAGAAAACAGGCAGTAAGTTAGGTTTTCACCGCCATCTGACGGTGAGGACACCATTGCTGGTAAGGTGGCTCAGAGTCCCTGGCCCTGATTCTGATCTCATGATTAAACTTTTAGCAGTAGTGAATTGTGGTGCAATGGTGGAAGAGAAAGCACTAGAGTGGGTGCTATGTCAGGCTTTTGAGGTATATGAAGAGAATCACAGCAATAATAACAGTATTCTAATATTTGGGAAGATGGCTAAAGGCCATTGATGCACTGTTTATGCAGAAATGTAACCAACAGCTGGGCAACCGACAACTGAAAGCCCAGTTTGAAAGCCAGACAGATCCTTGTTTGCATGCATCCTTCCTGCAGCTGCAAGTAGAGAAAGGCTCCAAGGAGCTGATAATCAGAATGACTTAACTCCAAAGACGGTAAAACCCTCAGCTGCAGAAGATCTCTTTTTTGAGAATCAGGCCTTTGGCTGGAAAAACCTGGAACCTCAACACCTACAATGGGGACATCTGGATGGATTTCCATTTCTACTGTGTCGTGTGTAACATTATGCCTTTGTTACTTATTTGTCATATTTTCCCCCATTAGATGGTGAACTTGAGTGTTGGAATTCGATTTTAATCCTATTTTCTCTCTCTTCTTCATCCAACAGCCTTTATGCAACACACAAAGCTGCCTGGTGGTAACAAATGCTCAGTACAAGTTTTCATGAGTGACTCCAGTGTTTACTTAGGATTGTTGTTCCGTAACATCCCTACTTTCCTCGTTACTATTGAGTTCCAGAGGGAAATGTGTTCACTTTTTAAGGTTAGCTGATCCTTTTTTGACCCAAGACCCTCTACCTATTCAGTGTCCTCAGTCTTTTCCTCTCTATTAACTGCCCTTCCACATGGCTCTGCCGCAGGATGGTGCTTTGAAAGTGTTTGCTTAATGAATGAATCTTCCATTGTTTCTCCCTATAAATCTTCCTCATCAATAAGGCTGATCCTTTAACCAAAGCCATGGATAGCCTCAACTCTATACTCTACCCATGCTGCTGCTGCCTGTCTGCTCAAATCTTGTTCAGGTTCTACAAGGGAGGTGGACAGTGATATGTACCGGCAAAAGGAAAGTACCAAATGCCACCCTAAAGTGGGCAAATAGGAAGATTCAGCCTGCAAGGAATGGACATTTACCAACAAGCTTTCATTCTCTCATACCCTTGGAAATGCTTTTTTTGTCTTTATCTGTAGTGAACCCCCCTTCCATTCTCAGGCGCTGTTTTCTCCTCTGTTTTTTAAATTTATTTTTTATTTAAAAATGTCTTGGTCTTAACATTTCAGATGACACAAGCCTGTGTTCTGACACCCAGCCTTATCCTGAGCCTTACAGCAATTCCACTGCAGCTTCTCAGCCTCTGCCTGGACTTCACTAGGTGCATATTTAAGGAACCAACCAACATGTATGTGTCCCTTGCCACTGTGAGACATTTTTGTGAGGTAGAGGGGTCCAGGCTACTAGTCTAACCTGTGTTCGATTTGAAAGTTCCAGTGTGATCAGGGGATTGATAGTTAAGTAACTACGAAATTGGTTGGTTTGAGAGATGGGA